>NC_045709.1:58542783-58867252 GCF_009834535.1 Camelus ferus
GTGGATGTAGTCACACACCTGGATTCACCATGAGCCACAGGGTCAGCCCAGACCCCAACCCTGCATCTGTATCCTGTATGCAGGCCTTCTGTTAACTCCAGACTCCCCCACCTTCATGCACCAGAACTCTGCTTGGTTGTCTCAGAGGCGTGGATCCACAAAGGTACCAGCAAGGCAAATCTGCTGCTGCCACCTGGGGCTCAAATCAAATCTCAGTCCCACCTGTGAAGTTGCAAGCCCCCTGTGTATGTGTTGAAGTTTCAGCCCTGCCTCTGCCTAGGAGCCATGCACCAGATATTGAGCCCTCCAGAGCAAGCAGACAAGATGGCTGTGTCTGAACCCTACCTCTCCTGTCCTGAGAATGCATGCCAACAATGCCTGAGCAACACCCTCTAGGCTAAGGGAGATGGTTGCTATGGCTGGGCTCCATTGTTCCCCCTTCCATGTGGACCAGTAGTGGTGCTCTCTATGAGGGACCCAGGTTGGTTTGTATACTCTCCCAGCCTCAGTCCACACCACACTCCAGCCCCCTCAGGCTGCCTCTGTGCAGTCAGCCCCAGTTTTCTCCCCAGACTCGTACACAGAAGCCAGAGCTCCAGCAGCCAGTCCCAGCCCACCCCCACAGGCTCTTGTCTCTGGCTGGGGATTGCAGAGACCCTCTCTGCTGGTTTCTCTCAGTTCTGTATGCAAAGTGGCTGCTGCTTTCTCCTCTGAGCCTTTGAAGCTCCCTTTCTGTCCCCGTTGACCCTGCTGGAAAGGGGGCTTCTGAGAGTGAGGGCACTTTCCTCCTTTGCCATTCCCTCCACAGGGGACAGGTCTGGCACTGATTTCCTTTTTCTTTTTCTTTTTTTTCCCCCCTACCCAGTTTTGGGAGGATTTCCTTGTATCTCCAATTGTAAGAGATATTCTGCCAGAGTTCAGTAGGTATTCTATGAGATTTGTTCCAGGTGTAGATTTTGTTGTACTCATGGGAGAGGGTGAGCTGATTTTCCTTCTACTCCACCATCTTGGCAATTGCTCTGTTAATTTTTAAAGAGCCATGATTTTATAGCAACCATGCAAAATCGATATAAACCATGAATATTAGTGTTATCTGTAGAGTTATTAAGTATTGTATCTGTATGGAGTCCTCATTTTTCAAATATGATGATTCTTAAAAGAAATGGAACATTAGTACTGTTTTCATAGCAGCTTTTTCATTATACATTTTTTCAAATAAGTTAATATGAATGGTATGATGTGAGCAAGTTTGCGGAAACTTTAGGCTTTAATGTAACTTAAGGCCTTAATATAACCATCTGGCAACCAAATCAATGGTGTCTCTGTGTTCCATGCACTTCTGAGTCCTAGAGCAAACTTAGCCAACTGCCCCACAAATGACATACATGCAGTGTTTCTTGCACTGAGCTTTGTCACCTTTCCTGCATACAAAGATTTATCCCACTTCCAAGGAGTAAATCATATTTCATTTAAGAAGTTAACATTAATATGATCATGTACTCTGTGTAGGTCATTAATTCTAAGAAAATAGTAAAGGGATTTTCAATGGAAGATTTTAATTTTTAACAAATATAACTAGATTGATGAAGGAATTTCACTAAGTTAAAAGAAAAAAATACTATTATGTGATCAGACTAGGAGAAGCTTATTCAGAGTTATATCTTCATATTGTCCCATTGAGAATTATGAATAGAGGTTTTTTTTTTAATCTAATATTTCTTTGAATTTTATTTTAAAGGACTTTTCTGCTGTTTAATCATGTGCAAAAATTTAGATTATATTTATTTTATTAAAGCCCTGTCTGTCATATGCTTCAATCTCTACTTGGACTGTGTATCAATCAGTTGGTGAACTTCTCACTAAGGATAGTTTTGATACCCAATGCTATTTATGGGTGATATTTATTGAGGTCTACTAATGAGTCACAATGCTAGTAAATGTTTTAATATATTGTATGATCTCACACCAATATTGCCAGTTTGGTAGTATTATATGTAAATGAATTTCAGAAAACTTATTTGTCTAAAATTATTTAGCAAGTAGCTGAGACAGAACATGAACTTAGGAGTGCCTGAATCCACAGCTCATGCTTTTACTATGCAGAGAAACCACCTTCAATGTACACATGTGTTAAGGCAGTGTATAATTCAGCACACTTATCATGACATTGAGTTTTAAATTCTGGGGCACTGATCTTATTTTTTAAGAGGAAATTTGAGAAACTGAATATTATGAAGATGATTCATGAGATGAGCAGCTTGTGAGAGAGCTCCTTCTGCAGGGATTCTTCAGCATTGAGTTCATGAAAATTTAGACCTCAGTAGGACCCTGCAGATCACACAGTATAAAATCATCTTATACAGAGGCATATAAAGGGAAATGCTTTGCCTACAGTTACGTGGTTTGTAAGTTAAGAATAGTACTCAAATACACTGATTCTTATTTAGCACTCTTTTCATTGGAACAGTTGTTCTTTCTCATGGCCTTTATGCCTTTTCCTTAAAGAAAATCTCTGTAGTTATTTGATTAACAATTGTCTCTCCTATTCATCTCTAAGGACTGTTTGTTCACTTTTCCATTCTCCAGGCATAACAGTACCTAGCATATAGTAGGATGGCAATGTCTATTTGTTGACTGAAAAAATAAATCAGTATTTCACAAACACAAGAAAACACATTCAGACAAATTAAGCATTCTATCAAAATAAAAACAAATAAACAAAAATTTAGAAAGAAGTACATCATGTTAACTGTGGTTATCTTCAGTTTGAAGTATTGATTTCCTCTTTTTAATTGTCTCTATTTTCCACAATTTTAATAATGCATTCAAAATTATATTTTCATTTTGTAATTTACATGGAAAGCATCTGACACAGAGTTGAGAAAAAATCATTCTTAGAATATATTTTTGTATGAAGTAAAAATTTATATTAAAAATATTTTAAGATATAGGATATACACACTAAGAAAAAAATAAGAATTTAAATATTGGGGCATGAGATACAGGCTGTCATTTTAGGGAGAAAAAAAATCAAGTTAACAAAATAAAAGATACTCCAGAGAAATCCAGGAAAGATTACCCTATCAAATTCCAATCCCAAGAAATTGTGCTCATCCTAACCTACAAGAAAAAAAAAATCACTAATGATAATTTACGTTGCAAATTTAACATGAATTTGATTTTTGGGGCACAGTATTGTATTAAATAATTTCTGTGACCTGTGTTTATAATTTTTATAAGTATCCTGGGTTGAGCTAGTTATATAAATCCAGACAAAATTGTTCAGAGATTTTATATGGTCACCTGTGGTGTTCACTTCCCCATGAGAGTTTTGTAAACCATTTAGGCTGATCCTACAATAGTGGCTCCTGAGTTAATGAATCTAAAGTTTCTCAGAGAATGGCATAGAGAGAAAGTAATCAATCTTACTATGATTTGAGTTTAAAGGAAAAAATGACAATAAAAACTTAATTTGATTTTCATTTTTATCCTAAGAAACTTTAATTTTATGCTTTACTAAATATATTTTTCTAAATGTAAGTTTAAAATATCTATCATTAATTAAAATCAGGGAGGGCAAAACATGTTCTAGATTAAAAACATTTAGATTTTAAACCAAATATACATCTACTAATCTCTTATGTATGTATGTATGTATGTATGCATCTAGCATATGTGTTCTAATGCTAGTTACCACAAACTTCGTGTCTTAAAACAACACACATTCATAATTTCAGTTTCTTTATGTCAGGAATCTGAACATGGCTTGACCAAGTCCTCTGCTCAGGGTCTCAAAAGCTTGCAATCAAGATGTCAGCCAGGCTACATTCTCATTTGTAGGATAAACTGTGGAAGAATTTACTTCCCAGATTTTTCAGATTGTTAGCAGAATTTATTTACTTGCAGTTGGAGAACTGAGGGTCCCAGTATCTTGCTGACTGTCAGTTGGAGACTTCTCTCAGCTCCTGAAGACCACACTCAGCCACTAGCCACATGTGCCTTCCAACATGACTGCTTACCTCCTCAAGGCCAGTTAAATAGACCATCTCTAGAGTGAATTTTTAGCAACATAAAGTCTTATATAACTTAATGTATTCACAGGAATGACATTCCATCACCAAGTCCATATTCTGTTGGTCATAAGAATGTGTCAGGTCCTGCCCACATGAAAGGAAGGGGATACCAGGAGGCTGGGATCTTGAGGGGTCACTCTAAGATTGTTGGCCACAATTTATGCAAGTCTTAGTTATTCTACTATATCTTAGAACTCAAGAGCTTTTGTTTATGATCTTTTATTCTTTTATTCACCTGGCTTTTCCATGATTCACTCACTTGTTGACTTGTTCTGTAAACACTCATGCAGAGGCTACTGTGTGCCAAGTACTATGTTAGATTCCAGGGACAGACATTAAAACCAAGACTCCCTAAGCTTAAACAAAACAAAACTCAGTTATGAGACTGTGAAAGTAAGAGTTCTTTAATCTGAGTTCCTGGATCAGAAAGGCCATGAGTAAGTTTTTGTGAATTTGTGAAGTTCCTGAAACTCTTTTGCATTTTTTTCTGAAGGGTATGCTATGATCATTTTATAGACCACAAAGAGAAGGAAAAAAAAAGAAAGAAATACTGTGTTTTATAAAAGAGAAGACACTGGATACCAGTAATATTAGTGAACTAGAATAAATGCCAATGATAAGTACATCAAAAGTGGGTTTAAAAAGGGTAAGTCTTATAAGTCTCAAATAAGAAATCAATAAAGATTCTATAGAGTGATACTTTAAACAAGTGACATGGGATAACAGAAATTGTCTAAGTCAATAAAGTGTGTGTCTGTGTGTGTGCATGCGCATGTGCGCGGGACATGCAGGTTTCTTAGTGCTGTGAAGTGTCGTGGCCAGTTGGGTAAGCAGTGGAAAGTTGAGTATCTTTGTAGCACATGCAGTAAGGCTTAGCTCCACCACTCGGTCTCAGGTTTTTAACCTCTAAAATGCGGCTATTAATATCTTTGAGAATAGTGTAACAAAAACTATAGTTATTTGATATAAAGAATCACTTAACACATTACCTAAAACATAGTAGATACTCAGTAAATGGTTGCTATTCAGCTGTTTAATTCTCTGACAAGAAATGAAACTGGATGAAGAGAGAAGTTAGAACCAGATTTTGAATGATGGGGAGGATACGAGACATTCTACTTGGAAATAGCAGAGAAGGGAAAGGAAAGACTTGATGGTATTCCAAGATTTTGACATGACTAAATAAATTAAAGAATATAAGAGGAAGAAGTCAGATTAGGAATTAACGCTTTTTTTAAAAAATTAAAATTTGAGCAGATGCCCAAGGTTATATAGGAACTAAGAATATGGTTCTGGAAAATGAAACCTGACAACATAGAAAGTGAATGAAATTTGGGGGGTAAATATGATAGTTACAAAGAGAAATAAGTAGTCCAAGAAAGAGATAATGACAAACCTTAACATTTAGGGCAGGCAAAGGTGAGGTTGGAGTGAGAGGAAAGACCACAATAATTAAGGTAGAGTCAAAAAGATGTTTGAAAGCTTTGGGGAGGTTTGAGTCCTATACAAAGTCAATGTTGGCTTCTTTTGGAGGCAATGTGGGGTTGTGATTAAGAACACAGACTGGAGTCAGAGTATCCTGTGACTTCACTGATCTGGGGGCTACAAGCTGCTGGCACATAACGTACATATATAAATACATGCGGGCTGTTGGTTTACAGGTATCATTAATTTTATTATTAGTATTAGTATTATTAATTATTATCATCAATTTGAAAATATGTAGAAGAATCAAAAGTGTATTTACTTATTTAGCAAATGTTTCCAATCACGTTTTTAAAAATACCATGGTGAGTTTTGAAATGTAAAATCCTTACTATATGTTAGAATAAAAAAGAAAATTCTCAAAAAGTGTTAGTTTCAAATTCTAAAAACTGTATATTTCAAATTCTTCTCATATGATTCTTTTTCATGTTAATCATATCTGATGGGCATTTCCAAACATCATAGTTTGCTAAAGCTAATGAAAGTTATATAGTGAAATATATTTACGCTCCAGTATCTTCATTTTTTTACTTTAAATAAATTATGTTCCCTTTATGATTTTAAAGTATTTGTTATAATATTAATCATTCACAATGTACTTTTTGTTTTATTACTGTTTTATTTTTAAGAGGGTTGCAATGAGATGACTTTCTATATTATTACTTAAAGTTGTTAAAATATGGCTGTAAAACCAGCAGGGACACAGGCTTTCTCTGCTGGCAAGTTTTAGGTCTCATCAATTTCAAGTATGACTTTAATCCCCAAAAGAGTTAGGTTTGAGTACTCATTTATTATTAATATTTAAAAGTTGTTAGTAATATCCTCTTGCATTTGAGCCTGCTGAGTAGGTCACAAATAGTGTGTTCAGCATCATAGCAGAAAAATCCGTAGGAACAATGTGCCTCCTAGTGTAAAGCAAGGGGAATGTCAGCTTTCACTGATGAGCTGCAAAAAATCGCATTTCCATAGCTGCCTTCTGTCATGTGATTTATTCTTCTCAGGGTCGGTAAAGAGCAATGGCATTATTTACCCTTGATGTATGGTCTGCCTTGAAGGGAAAAAAAAAAAACTATTCTTTGTATATCTGTGTTTATTGTAATTTGAGATAAATAGATAAACAAACCAGTAGCCAAATCTAAAAAATAAGGAGCTTACTGATTTTAGTAACTCTTACAAGTATATAATTAAAGGGGTTTTTTTTAAGCTCAAAATAAAGCCCTCTCATAAGAAAAACATGGAAATAAATTACTAGCTATAAAGGATATATACTCAAAATTAAACTAGTATCTTGTATTTTCTTGCAGTATTTGGGATACATTTAGACAAAAGACGTATTCATTGTTTACCTGAGATTCCCATTTAAGTAGGCATCCTGTATTTTTTTTTTTTCCCTAAATCTGGCAGCTCTGTCCTAAAAATATGGTGATTTAATAAGATGGCGCTAAATGAATTAAATAATATAATTTAAGTATTATGAGAAATTCTACCAGTGGCATATGTTTAATTACAATTAAAATTCAGAGCAATGATTAGTCAACCTTATATAAGAGTTAGTCATGTAACACTGCCCCATGTAGAGACATCATTTCTTTATTTTAAAAAAAGATTCAATTTTTAGTATATTTCCATGTCCAGAAAATAATCACACTTCAACATTAGAAGTTTAGTTTGTGTTTTAATTCAACAGTGTAAATGCATTACTCCATCATTGAATGATGATTTTTATGTTGATCTTTTACTATTGTTGCGAAAAGAAATTCTGATTAAGGTTTTTAATTCTTTTTTTTTTTTTTTTTGGTTTAATGGGTCTGTTTGATACATCATATTTTAGGATTTTTTTATGTGTTCATTGACTTCGACAGATTTTATTTGCCTTCAGGATCTAATCTATAATTTTGGAGATCTAACCACCCCCAAAGAAACCTATGCCAACATGGGAGGAAAGGGTGGGGGAATGTGATTAGAGATAGGGAGGCAGAAGGGGAGAGAGAGTGTTTCCATTTGTTTCTGGAAGTTTAAGGCTTCAGTTGCATATCATGGTAAATACATTCACCTAGAGTACACAAAATCTATTTTAAGAGCTCTCTGGTAAGATGCTGAGAGGAAATGCATGGAGTGGTTAATTGCTGTGCAGTTAGACAGACAGAGCACAAGTCATGTCTCTTCAGTGTTCCAGCTGCACGACCTTGGGCAGGTTGCTCTGCCCCAGCGTGCCTCATCTGTAGTGTGGGGTGAGCATAAGTCTGTTTACCTCATAGACTTCTAAGCATTGCAAGCTCACAAGTGTTACTTAAAACCAGTCTAGGTTCACATAAGTCTTCAACTATGTTAGTATTATTGCAAGAATTAAGTCAAACTAAATAATTACCTAAGCAAACTCTTTGGCTTCAATTCTGTCCTTATAACTGATAAACATGGAGAGAAACGTGAGATCTAGACTTCCTAAGTTCCAGTTTCTTCCTGGCTAGTTGAGGAAAATGGGTACTGCCTCTTTAGTGTTCCTTGAATCATCAAGATAGTATTAATGCTGCATTTCACTTTACTTGCATAGACAGTCAAATTTTGTTTTTTAAATTGTGTGATTTAGCACCAGTTTTTGAAGTGTTACATAGATTTAGTCTAAAAGAGCTTTTGAATGGAGGGAATTTGGTATTTCTATAGGATCAATCCAAGCATCCACAAATAGTTTAACTGGTGACAGTTAAATATGAGGGATATTAATGAAAATCTTAATGATATTCCAGACTTCTAATCTTCCTTTGAATTCTGGACTTTTACAGATTTATTACTACTAATTGGCCAGAAAACGCTTTATTTCTTTGTAGTTAGTAGTAACCTAACTCACAGTCAAATCTGCAAACAGGCAATATACTGTACTTTGGGTAAATTTGCCAGTTAATCTCTGCAAATTAAAAGCACAGTTAAAAATAACATAATAACAATTTTGATTTAAATGCTCATTAGAAGGAAAGAATTAAACCATAAACTTCCTAACTGCAGGCACTGGTTTCATTGATTTTTTTCCCCCCGTGTTTTTGTGTTTTGACATGAACAGGTATTTTATCATTCCTGAGCATTCAAATGAAAAACCAGTTCACTGTAGTAATAAAAGGAGGAAACGTGAGCTAGCTTTTAAAATACTCCATGAAAGAAAAAAGAATTGCTTTAGTCAAGGAAAGGAGTACATTATATTTTACGTTTTTTTTAAGATGCAATCTTGGGCTAAACACAGAATGACAATTGTGGAACTATGATTAGGGACCAAAACTAGAGGTAGAGACCCCACACAGCAACAAGCCCAGTCTTAGGAAAGGTAGCATCTTACCATAGGAAGAGTGGTGCCTCATTGGAATATTTTTTCAAGGTCTCTTTTTATTGGGGAATTATATTTTTAAACGAAGTCAAAGGGGGTTCTTCCTGCAAAAGATGTTGGGCTCAAGTTTAAGCTCCTTCAGAAGTAGCTGTAGAATATCCAACACTAACTCATCAGTAATCTCTCCTAAGTCAAAACCATTGTACAGGAGAAGGTTATGATTTAAAACAAGCAGTTCAGGTATTTTGAGCCAGAAATACAAATACTCCACATACAGTAAAGTCTTGACATAAGCAGAAAGCAGCATAAGAAAGAGAGAAGGGAAATTGATCTATGGTCTATCAATTTTATGTGATACCAGCACAGTCAGAAGGCTTTTGAGTGCTTTAGTTCATTTATGGTCCAAAAAGTTACAGGATATGAAGCTAGTTTACAATGTGAAGCACCCTAGGAACACGTGCTTCAGAATAAACCAAAATTGAGGTTGACACTGACCTTGTATTTTCCAGTTCTGATGAGAACTCTCTGTCTTCTCTCTGTCTCTATCTTGCACATGCACGGTTTCTTGATGATTAAAATAGAACTGTCTTAAAGAGAGGATGCTGGAAGTATAGAAATAATATAAGCCAAGTGTCCTGAATAAGGTCTGGCAGATAATAAGAGCTCAAAAAACTCAATATTATTGTTATTAAGGAAGAAATGCTTTCTCTCAATTGTCTCAGTGTCCTCACATCTCGTTATTCCAACATGAAGCCTGTAATCAAATTTGAGTTGATAAACTGAAGAGAAAATTTGAGTAAGTAACTGAGGAAAACCTGTGGGATATTTCCGTGGATGAGGTACAAGCGTGTTTTTATAAATATAGGGAAACGTATTTTGACGGTTCAAACAAAATTGTTATTTAATTTCTGGTTCTCAAAAAGAATTATTTTTAAGGATTTTTTTTCCAAATATAAAATCAGAGGAAAGCCAATACACATTATTATAATAGTTTAGGTGATAATGAATAAAGACCTGTAAAATTCTTGAGTGGTCTGCTATCCAAAATAATCTGTCAAATGTATGTAGAAAGTTTAAATTCTCATGAAGAGTTTTGAAAACTAAAAATCCACCACTATCTTCTATTATACTTATATTTACATGATAAAAATTCATAAGTTACTGATTTGTTTCACTAATAGATATTTGAGTTATAATAATAGTAACTTGTGAAATGAAATTGCTGTAAAGCTATAATGACAAAACAGAACATTCACTTTTATGATATATAATATTTTTAAGTTAAAAAATATATTTGTAGTAATTTACTTTATGTATTGCACTCAAAATGCTATTGATACAGCGATCAAATTTTCTACTTCATTTGGAGTGTTTTTCTATTTTCCTTCTATCTCTGAATTGCTTATTTATTTGGCCTCAGATGAATTGCAGGCAGACAGTCCTGATTTGTTGTTAGAGAGCCTGGCACGTGGCATTGACTTTCTCATTTTCACTGAATTGTATGAGCACCTGGAATAGAGTGTTTCTTTTCTCTGTGGCTAAGCATCTCCTTCCTCTCGGACATTAGCCACAATGTGCTCGCCTTTGACAGCTCATCACACACTCCCAGCTGTCCTGACACACACTCAGAGATCTCACTTAAGACACACCACGTTGGGGTCTCCATGAAATGAAACACAGAAGTAAAGGAGACCTCGAGAGGTCCCTTAGCCAATTTCTTTTCTACAGTTCAAAGATGTATTCTGTTGAGATCATCTTCTTTCTGTTTTCCTTACGGATAATGACATTTTCCTCATCTCACAATTGAAGATGCTGATTTTGATCCAAAACATTTTAGATCAATTTCCCCACTATTTTAGGAAAGATCACTTTGTTTTTTGGTCCTATGATGATAGGTAGGTTAAATGGAGCAGCACGCCCAAAGAGTCCCTGGGTTTGACTCTGAGCCTGGTGTAGCTCAGGGTATCCCCCTGCTTGGAGGAGTCTGACAGAACTGTCTTCCATTAACCTTTAGGGTGAGGTTCATACTCTGTCTATTCCCCTCGCCTCTTTCCTAGTACGATTAGTTTGGGGAATTAGAGGTTTGAGCGAACTATGAGACCTGTCCTCTTATTCCAAACAGCTGGAACAAAGTGTTAACTGTAATGCAGCCTCTCTGTACCAGTAAAGCAAAATGAAGATACTTTTTAAATACTACATTTAGTTGTTTTACTTTTCCTGCAATGTTTATTCAGATGAGATGTGTGTGATCATATATATGGGAACTTTATAATTATTAAAAAATCAGTATGGTCCCCTTGAAGTTTTAGACTTGGATTGTTTTCCTCAGGCAATAAGAGCAGTTGATGGAAATTACACAATGTATTAAAAGTTTAAACTTAATGATACTGTATAATCTCTTCATAATCAGTTATCATAGACATCTAACTTACAGTTAGATAAAATATTTTTATCAGCTTTTGTATATAGCTCTATCTCTGCTTATCTATCTTTTGTTTTAAAGGGCAAATATGCCGCAGCATAAGCACTTATGATGCATCTTCTGACCCAAATTGTTTCCAAAGGAGCAAATTTCTTTTTTGCACACTCCATTCATTGATTTATTCTGTCATCCAAACATTTTCATTTATTAAAAAAAATTCATTTATTTAAAAATTTTCATTTTTCATTTATTTATTCATACATTTGGAAAATTTTTACCGGCAGCTTCCAATGTTACAGGCTGGATGAAGAAGCATTTTAAAAATGTGCTGTATTTTATTTGCTTTTGTCTACTCAGTGCTCATTCGATTCATGTTTTCTTTGAAAAGTTGTAGTCACATAATAATAATTGAATTGATTATTAAATAGTTCCACAAATGATCAACTCTATTACTAGAAAATTTCCTCAGTCGTTTTTATTATTATTATTATTATTTCCTCCATCATTATTATTATTATATTTTGCTAGTTTGAAAATTTTACTACTTTACAGTAATCAGCAGTCTGCATTGGATTCCTCTTAGCAGATGCTTAAATTTTGGAGTTATTTAACCATAATCAATTGAATCAAGTAAATTTTGAGACTGACTTATTATTACTATGAGAATGCTGATATATATATATATAAGATGTTGCTCGTGTCTTTATGTGATGTAATTAATTAGAACAGTAGAGAAATTAGGGCTAACTTTTGTAAAATGCAGTACTAGATGCCTGAGGAGGCTTTATTTTGCCTGGTAGTTCAATTGGTAAGGGTCTCATAAATTTTTACCTCCAAGAACTGTAATTCCTAACACATGTTTAATAAAAGAAAAGTAGGACACTACATAATCTGTAACACAGTTGGAACTTTAATGATAGCATGTACAATTTATTGAGGACTTACAATGTGCTAGGCACTGTGATGAATTCTTTTCCTGGCTGAAATCATTCTATCCACATTACAACCTTATGAATTAAGTATCATTTTACCATACAAAAAACAAAGTAACAAACAAACGAACAGGCTTGTATTCTCTATTTACTGGCTCCAGGTGACCATGCTGATGAGTAGAGGATAGGGTCTTGAATTTAGCTTTCATCTACTAAATTCACTGCCTCATCAAGACATTCCTTAACTAATATTCTATTTTTAACTTTAATATTTTTATATTAAGCAAATACTTTTTCAGTGGAGATATTTAGTGTTTTAACAGACCCTCCTGAAAACCAGTCAGTGTTGAAGTCTTTTGACTATGAGTGGGATCTACCATCTCAGATTAGTCATTAACTAAAGGATTTTGTCCTTCATATCACACAACACGAAAGAATCAACATCATTTTAGTATAACAAATGACTTGAATGTCAATGTGCGAATCGTAAGAAACAGTAATACAGTAGTTTTCACATGCTTTTAACTTTTGTTTAAACAATGGTTAGATGATTTTGATACTAATTTTCAAGTTTCAAATAAAAGAAAAGGCTGCTATTTAGGTTAGCATGGCCTACCTAAATGAAAAACGTTGTCTAGTTAGGTTGCAAATAAAAATACAAGATCCCGTTAAACTTGAATTTCAGATAAACAATGAAAAACTTTTTTAATATGTACCATGAATGACCTGAGACACACCTATACTGAAGAAATACTTGTGCTTATTTAACATTCATATTTAACTGGGTATCCTATATTTTATCTGGCAATCTTATACCTAGTAGAAAATACTGATATTGCCTTGCAATGATTGATTATCGATGCTGTCGGCACACAGACCGCGGTTACAATGAGAGCTGAAAGAAGACTACCGTCCTAAGAAGCAAGCAGCTGTTACCCCAGAATCCCAGTTCTGCTCCCTTCAGCCACCTGTTGCCATCTAATGTATTTATGAGTTTTCCCCTCTTAGGATGGAAGCTCTATGAGAAGTTTTGTTCAGTGCTGTATCCCTTGTGCCTAGAACAATGCCTGCCACACAGGAGGCTCTCAACAAGTAAGTGCTGAAGAAATAGATGAATAAACACAAGAAGTGCTCACTGTGGTTATGCTCATATTAGGTATTCAGCACATATTCAGGAGGGAAATGTATACATTTTTCTTACCAGTGATAGACACACGAAAACTGTTGCAGTGACCCTCTATGCCAGAAGCAGTCAACCGGCCATTTGTTCCCACTGCCTGTTCTCCTAATTCTGATTTTGTGTGGGAAAAAATAAGTAAGTGGGTGAGCCTTGTTCCTCTGCAAGCGCTAATCCCAAGGACCATTGACAAATGAAAGGGCTGCCTGTAGCTTAAAGAGCTGCACGAATTCTGAAGGCAGCCTTTGATTTCCTTTTCACTCCCCTAGACTGCATTTTAGATCCTGCACATCTTGGCAGACTCTCGAGGAGGTGGATACCCCTGTTATCCAGAGTAATGAATTGTACGTGAAAAAGTGAACCCAGCCAATGTTACTACTAGGAAAAAAAAATGGTGCTAGCACATGATAAATGAATACTTCTATCCAACACTGGGAATTACAGGAGAAAAACTGCAGTCATTTGAGCCACACATGATATTGTATAATGTTGTGTTTGCATCATCAAGTCTATTAAGATAATGTATGGAGAACATGTTTATTTATCTTGCAAATGATAAATAAATAAAATTGTTAAATAAATAATCAGAGTGCCAGTTCTGCTGAATAGTCTGTCATGTGGACACTTCATTTACTGTTTAGCTGAAGGCTGAACAGGACAGAATAGGAGCCAAGTAGACAATAACTTTTAAATATAGATGAGGCTTTATTATTAAGCCTGTAGTTCATTATTTGTAAGAGCCGCTTGTAAAAGTCTTGTACTGTCCTTTGTTTATTTTTCTCCTTTGTCCTTTTCTTTTATGTCTTTCCTTTCAGAACTTTAATTCAACACTATATTTTGTATTCAACACTATAAAATATCATAGGAAACAAGTGCAAGGAGTCCTCTGTACACTACAAAGAGTTATATGTATATTACTTTTTGATTTTAATTATTCCCAAAAAGTAGCTTCTCCATAAATCCAGTGACTTTGTCTTGGGATAGCATACCTCTGGTCATTTCAGGTACAAATATTATTTTGGTTAAGCATTTGGTCAAACATTTTTAAAATATTGTAAAAGAATCTACAAACCACTCCAGTTCATTTAGGTGTGTGTGCACTAGTTTTGGTAAATTTGCATAGAAGATACATTTGGTGTGCTATAAATATCCAGTAATTAATGTCATTGCATGAACTTAGGAAATTTCAGAGATAATAGTATTTTGAAATATATCTTAGAGCTCAAGGATTTTGATGGCTCACTTTCTCCCAAATCCCAGAAACCTAGTAGATGTCACAGTTTGATCAGTATGTGACCACCTCATCTAGTTGGAACTTTGCTGCCCTATTTAAAAGCAAGTATTAATTCAAGAGAAGATACTGTGGAAAGTGATGCAATTATTGCCCAACCAACAGAGATAACTTTGAGGAAAACTGTGCATAGAAAAATTTTTGAAAAACAAATTGCTAATGAATGTTTTTATTGAGAAGGAGTTTATCATTTATTCTATTTTTTATGTATTTAAATTTTATATGTTAAGCCTATGTTCATTTCTTATAAGGAAAATAACCCTTATTAATAGTTTAAAAAAATTTTTTTACAGTAGGTTAATAGTTTTTAGTAATCATGTTAAACAATCAGTTACCCATCTGGTCATTAACACTTCTTTAGACGTATATTAATTAGGAGATATATGCTAATTTTGGATGGAAAATGTATAATTCATAATATATAATAATTTACCTGAAATCATAGAGCTTTCTTTTTTACATTTAGGTAATGAAAAATAGGTTGAATAAAAATAATTATTTGTCCCTTTGTCTCAGTGAATTGACAAAATAAATGTGCACATACATAACTATTTATCTGTCTTTAGACATATTTAAATTATTTTTAGAATATCTATTCTGAAAAGAAATATTACAGTATGAAAAATCATACGTTAAGTCAGGTGCATTGGGAAAACATAGATTTCAACCTGAAAAAGACTCTCTCCCTTTGAAGCATGCAGGAGAACTCGGGGCTGGAGTTGCTGACAAAGTGAAAGCAAGCATCAAATAACACAGTACCAGAGACAGAGAAGTCTGAGAGTGAGGAAGAATGGGGCCAAGGTTGAGTCCTCTCTTTGAGGAGCTGTATTTTGGAATATAAATTTGACAACCTAAAATGTAAATTATTATATAAAAAAGAATGTGTATATTTATAAAGAGGAGTCAAAACATCTATCACAAATGAAAATGAAGTGCATAGTTACAGCCACATCTAATTAAGAAGAAAAAGATTCACTAAAGAAAATCGATAGAATAATAAAACAAACCTAAGTTTAATTGAATAGACATATATTATGATTTTATGTTCTTGTACTTGTAATTTGGTAATATCATATATTTTTTGGTTGATTTTGAACTGCTTAATTAGATAACAAAGTCTTAAATGAGAGAATTTCTGTAAGCAACTAAAACGTAGAACTCTTCAAAAGATAGTTGTCACATACCACACTTTTTAAAAAAACCCTTATGCTTAGAATAAGTATCATAATTTAAACAGAATGTAAAAGAGGCAAAAGGGGGTCTGTTTATAATAAGGAAAATAAATTAAGTAAAGCTTAAATATAATTTTAATACTCAGTGTATGAATTTCAGTGTATATGTTGTAAACGCATGATTATATATTTCTGTGGAATTTCTTGGATGTACATTAAATGAACTAAATTATTTCTCAGTGACCAAGCTATCATTACACTTGATAGGTGGAAGAAACTTCTCCAATAGTATAAGCAAGGATATTTAGAATTTTGGAAGGATGATGCTGAATACATTCAAGGAATTATACTTAGATAAATTCATATTAACTTTAAGTGAAAAAGTTAAAAGCATTTTTATGGTTATCACAGCCACAATCTCCAAGTTACAAGGTAGCTAACCTCCTATCTAAATTAACCCAGCTGTATTGGATTTCTACATGTTTAATAGTCAACCTATGCATAATCATAACTAGCACTAAAATAAGTATTAATCTTTGGAAAATTTTTTAACTCTGCTTTTTTTGAACCCGTATGACTTATTTTCTTGAAGTGTGCTCTTAGAATATTTCTATGTGGTAAAACAACCTTTTGAGAAAATGTCAATGCAAATAACATGCTCTATATGCTAAAATATTTGAGTTGATTTTCTTCTGATGCCAATGATGACAGAGTCATGAGAAAGGGTTTACTCTCACAATTAAGTCAATTACAGTTCCAGGAGGTTTGTGGCCTGATTATTTAACTCTTCCTCACCCTTACCAAATAAAGTGCAGACAATTTCACAGTTACTAAGTGAAACTAATATCTGTTTTTAATGTTTGAGTTAATCAAATTAACTAACAAATTAACTGCACTTGTACTATTTGGAGATACCCAAAGTCATTCTTTAGCAAAAGTCCTTCTGAGGAGGCAGTTTATGTTTGTGTATTCTTAAAATACATTTTAAGAAGATCTGCACAGGGCATAGAGAAAAGTTAAATATCTATTTTTTACAAACAGACAAAAGGCACCAATAATCTTTTGCAAAAAATACCTCAAAAAATTCTTTGTATCAGTTGGGAGTAAAATCTAGAGGCAATTAGATCCATCCAAGTACTGTTATGTAAAGGATATGATGCCTGATATGACACATGTGTTTTATGAATAGAATATTATATATAACTTGATTGAAAAAGACACTGCAAATATAAAGCAATATTTTCTTATAATATGAATTCATAGAAGTATACAAATGAATCCCAGCTCTGCCTCTGGGAAATATTTGTTTAATTTGTTCATGGAAACCACTGGAAATGGAATTCTGTAGTCTCCTTCTCTCTCCCTCCCCCCCCTTGGAATGTTACAGTAATTAAGACAATAAAAATGAAAAAAAATCTTAAGGTTAAGTGTTCTCAAGTAAATTAGAGTGCTCCCTGGAACTTGTGTGTAATTTCAGTCTTAGTGCATACATTTAAATTTATATATATATAAAAAAATAAATAAATGCATATATATATATATATATATATCATGGCATAAAGTTAGCTTCTTTAAAAAAACACACACACTTTTAATATATTTGTCTAAAATGTTATTATACATGCATTTTCTTGAACACATAAGGAAGAGTTCATATACTCTGATGCCAATGTCTGTACCAATATCTATAATTACTGTTCATAAAATGAAGCACAAAACAGATATGACAATATAATGCTCTACTTGTGCAGAATATGAAACAGTCCCAACTCCTAATTGCTAGTGTAGGGCAATTAAATGTTTTATCGTGTACTTACACAAAATGTTAGAAGGAAATGTATAATTACATAACTGTTTGGAGAGTTTTTAGTTTGTATTTATCTTTTGTCAGCTTATTAGAAACTGTCACCAGAAATAATATCGGTGGGATAAAATATGATTTTTTTTTCTAGGAAAAAAAAAACATGATTGAAAATCAATACTATCAATTGCTAGACAATCCCCTAGTAGACTCTGGTACTAAACTATTTCGTCTGTGAATTGTCTCACAATGAGTTCTAAAGCCATGGTTCTCATCATAAATCCTTACACTTGAGGTATACATTCTGGAATCCAAATCACTTTGAAAGCCTGCACAGTATATTTAATAGTCCTTTCTTGGTCTGTTGGTCTGATAAACTCATTGGATGTAGTTAGATGCAGCAGAGCTGTTTAACTTCATGTCTGGAGTGCATATTCCACTTGTTCATTTGTACTTTCATTGATTTAAAATTTACTGCAGGTTTATATGTAACTGGGAAGGGAAATGTAAATGAGGTACAGTCTTTATCTGAAAAGTGCTATAATTGAGGTAATGGGTCATTTGAGAGCATATAGCAATCAAGAGGCTTATCATTGTTAAACATTGAAACTGAAACCCAATCCTGAAATCCCTCTTTAATCAAATTTTAAGTAAAATATATTAGGGACAAAAATTTATCACAGAAGAAATTAAGGTACTAAAAGTTTGTTTTCGGTATTTCCCCTCTCTGATATACACAGAACATTCACGTAATCAAGTTGATAGCATTAACATATTTAAAATGATAGTGCAAGGTTTAAAAATTGTTAATTAATGATGTATAATATAATTAAATGTTTTCAAGAAGCAAATTCAGTTGCAAACACAAACAAAATATCAATGTTTCATTTAATAACTTCTAATAGTTGGCAACTATCATGCAAGTAAACCACTAAGTGATACACTAAGCCCTTACATGTTATAAATATTTCTGAATAGGGATTTTAAAATTTGAAGCTTTTTTTTTAATTAAAAAATTCCTCAACCAGAATAAATACATATGGAATTCTCAGAGGAGGATAAAAGGTTTTGTTTTTAAAGGATGATTGTGCAACTATATTTCATAAGTATATCAAGTAGTAAAATAGAGAGCCCAGTTTACATTAATGGACAGTTAAAGAAAATCGTGCTAAATGAAAAGAAACATACAATATCTCTCCGTATTAAAGCAGCTTAAAAATGAAAAATTTGAAATTGTACCCAAAAAATGGTTTTGTAAAAGAAACCATTGAAAGTTTTCACTTAGATGTAAGGAGAAAAGCAAATTACATGATTTTAAATTGTTCACTTTAAGTAATTGTTACAACAAGGAAGCTCTAGGGAAAACTAGCTTTCTCCTAATTATGTGCTACTTTGATTATCACTGTCTTTCCTTTAGAGCAGTTTCATAGATACACTGTACTAATCAAAGCTGTTTCAGTTTAGCAATATAAGGTAAATAATTACAAGGCCAAATACATGAACTCATTCTCTCAAGTTCCTGATGTGGTTCTTATGAGGCATTTATGGAAGATCTGGTAATTGTCCCTTCTCCCTTAAAACTCTTTTTAAATTTATGAATACACCCCTAGTTTTTAATCTCCATTAATGTGTCATGTGCTAAACAAATTTAAGCAAGCACAAAGTTTTGCGTGTTTAGATTAATTAAATCATTAAGCCAGTAGTTGCTATGCTGCGAAATATCCATTTGGCCCTGTTGAATTTATTATCTAATATCTGTGGGCACTGATTAGCAGTTTCGCTCATTATTAAACTGAACTTGTTGCATAAATCAAGGCCCTAAAAAATTACTTAGCATGGTTGTTCCCTGAGCCATTTTTAACCTTTCTTGCTCAAATACTTAATTTATTTTAAAAAAGATAAATATGTATTAATTTCTTGAGTGTTATCTTGAATATAAATTGTTACACTCTTTGAACAATGTTTTCTCAACTTGTGTATTGTTTCTATATTCCCTTTACACTTACTCTTCCACTTAATATAAAGATAACTAAAGGGGAAAAAAAAGCAAAAAAAAAATTAATCTCTTACATGTTTTGCTACAGCACAAATTCTACTCTTCCATTTTAAAGGGCATCTTTTTTTTTAACATTTTATAAAATAGTTAAATATAAATAGTTACTTGGGGAAAATATGAATCAAGCAAAATGTCTCCTTCCCAGTAAAGTGATGAACTATTAAATAATATATATGGGAGTTCTATCCCATGAATTACAACTGTTTCTCTTGATTTTTTTTTTCTCTTGATTTGACATACTGTTGTTAAGACAAAACAGTGATCCAGTGATAAATAACATTATTCCCACAATCTAATAAAGTCTTTGTCTCATCCATTTACTTAACAGGGTCAACTGTAAAATTCCTAAAAGATTGCAAATAGCAAATATCTAGCAATATGTATTACATATGGAAAAAATGATAATGTAATGTGTATCTCCCAAATTTATATATATGTGGGTGTGTATATATGTATCTATTATAAAACTGCAAATTTTTGTGAATATGTACGTATAGATATGTATATACATAGACATAAACATACAACCATTTTAATCCCTCTATTTTATTTTTTAAATTCAGGAATTTTTTCTAGAAATTACAGACAATTTTAATTTGCTAATGCATGCATTAAAGAATATTTGTTGAGAAATGGGACAGAGTGTAGATAAATATGATGAAGACTTGATATAAAAATTTTTCTCCTGCCTGGACTGGCAGATATATAGTATTTATCATTTTTGAATGTGTGTGAAATAAAAGGAATCTCTACACAATATGAAATTCAATTTTGCACTTCTTAAACACCTTCAAGATTGGATTGAAACAGGGTGACCTTCTTTTGAATCATGGGAACTCAATATATATTTGCTTTGTTTGTAAAAATTATTGCATACATCATTACATTTTATTATTGTTTAAAAATAATTAATTATTCATGTTTGTGAGCTCAGTCTTTGACCTTGTGCATTTAATATACTATCCAATCCAGTGCATTTTTTAAAAATCCTAGTCTACTAGAGGGTTATGCCAAATTTCACTTTTACCTTGTATGGGCACAGTCTTCCTTGTTCAGTTTATTAGCAAAAGATTCACGTGCTAAAAGAAAAACCTGACACTCTTTGGAGAATTTATATTTATTTATTTCTACACAGACAAGAAATAATTCCTAGATGTTAGTACATTGTATTTAGGAATATGATTATCAATGATTATTCCTAAATGTATTCTAATTTATGCCACTAGTACTAAAATGTTGACATATATTTTCTCTCTGGTGAAAATTCCCTGAATTCTTCGTCTCTGATTAATTTTCATCTTGTCAGGGAATTATAATAAGAAACAAATTCTTCTCCCAACCCAGAAATCCTCTGCACCAATGGAGGAGAGAAGGAAAACACTTTTCAGTACCCAATAAGCATTAAACCAAGATGTGCGGGGCATCTAGGTCATCACCTGAGAGAAGGCAAAGAATGCATCTCACTCCGTTGTGCAGACGGGCAGATACCACCCACAGCAGAAATGTTCTCAAGATAAACAAAAATCAGTCCTCAGGTGAGAGGGCTTGATAACACCATTTGTCACACATAATTCAGTGTAACTTTATTTGATAATTGGAGTGACCATTTGTGTTAGCTCATTGGTTTTACCAAGAGGAAAAACCAACTTCTTCCGTCTTTATGATGGGAGGTAGTTCTGTAACCTGCTGAAGTTAGGTTCCTCCCCTCCTGGAGAACAGGGGCGGTACCGCCCTCACATTTACATTTCAAAGAGATGAGTCCCGGGTTCCTGAGAAAGACCTCCCTGGGTCCTAAAGCTGACCAAATGCCTATCTGGTTTTTAAAAGCTTTGACACATAGGTCAAACAAAGAGAAAATACTTACAGTTTTAAGTTTCATAAAGTACATGCTCACAAAAAAAAGGAAGGGAGAGACATCTTTTCCCTTATTTTCAGCACAGAGAATTAGCCTCTTAGTCTATATTTTCTCTTGTCCTTATACTATCAACACTATAATTGTTTATTTAATCTGAAATAAATGATCATTACCTTAATTTTGTTTATTTTAACCAATTCTAGTCTGTGTTCATCAATATTATTCCCTCAAGAGCTTTGTCTAATTTCCTGAAAATAAGGAACTGGAATGGTAGTTGCAGGTAGCTTTCATATAAAATTTCAGCTGGATGTTTTTTCAGAGCCAGAGGGTTAGAGGTTTTTTGCTTCTTGTTTGATTTAGAAGATTATGCTCAAACATGGTGAATTGCTAAGTAGACTGTTGTTCTCCTGTCAATGTTATGGGCATATTTTTTCTCTTTTCTCTCATATCACACATTTGTGAGTCATGTTATTCTGACTTCAGAAAACATTTTGCCTTAATGCATCACTTCTAAATTAGCTTAAATTTAGCAAAGCCCTATTTCCAAGCAGATATTTTGTGTCGTTCCATGGTATGTTACATTAATAAAATATAATTACTTGAGTTACGGCATACCATCTGTTACTCCAAACACCATTATCCTTAAAATAATTGTTTAACAATGTATAAAAATACTATATTTATAATGAAAACATTAATTCCTCTGTGTGCTAAAACCTGATGAGTGGTATACTAATGCATAGAAGAATTTGGTGTCATTTAGAGGAAAAGTACTTAGAAAATGTACAGGAAAGAAAGCAGTTTTTCCTGTACCTTCTGAGTCAATTATCAAGAGAAAAATAAACAGAAGTTTATTAACATGTATACCTCATGTATACATGGGTGATACCAAGGAAAAATGAATGACTCCCCAAGGTGCTATCCGTGGAGAGTCTAACAAATTACAAGTCCATTCCATCCTTGGAAAGTGTATTTTTTTATCCTTTGTTTTCAAATGAAAACTTTGGATTAAAAACAAACAGAAACATTTTCCCCTCCTTGCATCAAAAAGAATGCTCGCTGCATTTATTTACGTTAGATTATTGACTAATGCTTTTGGGTGTTAGAAACATAATATTTCTGGGTCTGTAACCATTGTCAAGTAATTTTCTTTTATAATAAAACCACCATGTTCTTTACTATTTCTTCAGTGTTTTAAATGATTTTTTATATGTACAGAATAATGGAATTTGGTTGTAAAGCAGTATCTTTTACAAATATAATGTCATCTTTCTTTGTTGCTTTAGACTTTTTGGTCTACATCAGAACCACTTCTTGGGGAGCAATATATATCCCAAGAACTTTATCCCATATCTTCTTTTCCTGCATTTTTTACAATTTCAGATATTAATTTATTGCATTCTTTGTCTTCCACTCCTTTCTCCTGCACCAATATGAAAATCTTCCCTGGTTAATACAATACCAATAAAATTACATTTGACAATGATGAGAGAAGTGCTTTAAGTAAGACAGTCTTCTACGACAAATCTGCTTGTACACATTGGGTGCATATAAGCACTGTATCTAATAAGATAGCAAAAAATGGACCATGCGATCTTAACAGCTATTGATAAATATTTCCAAATTTAGGTAAGGTCTCAGAACTATCAATGTAGATTTGAAGATCTATGATCCACTGTATTCTTGCAATATTCTCTGTCCTGGCCTTTGTTGATGCTACTGTCACCTTTGACTTTAAGGTACAGTGGAAAATAAATGTCTGAAGAACGCTCATTTTGTAGTAAAATAATAGCAAGCCATTCAACTACATTGAAGTGTTAGCTTCTTATATTTTCATTTTTATTTTTTGTCTCTCTTCCATTAATTATTATATTTGTTCATGTGTTTCATTTTCTAAGCAAGCATGTTTATATAAAGTAGTCTTAACCTTTCAATAATCAACTTCAGTAATCAGCTTCTTTTATTCTTGTCATCTCCTTGTTCCATTTCTTTTGAAATCATTCCTCTTAGTCATTTTCCTTAGATGATATTATAGAAAATTAAGCTGTATTTGTCTCACAACAGATAAAATAGATAAAATGAGAAAAAAATTCAAACCAGCTACAGGAAGAATATATGTATCTGGAATAAGACAATATAAAATTCTTCAATTCACTGGGCTTTCTTTCTTACATCTGACTTTCAGGAGAAAGGGGAAAATCACAGAAAACAAAACGAAATTACAATTTCAAAAGCACTCTGTCTTTCTGATATTAGTGTAGATTCAGTGTTAATTTATTTTGCTTTTAATAACAAATCACTGATGTTTTGTATTTCAATAGCACTGCATTCTGAAAGGTCCTGAACTATTGATTAGCTATTAAATATGAGGCAAGAAGCGAGGAAGTGTTAAAAAGACTATTTTAAATTCTTCATTCTTTCTTTCTGTCCCTCTTTCCCTGCACCTCCCTTTTCTTTCACTTTCTGTTGCTGAACCCAAGTACATGTGCCCAATACACAGTGAGGCCAAGCAAACCTAAAGGCTGGATTTGGAACTATGTTTATTGCAGGGACTAACAGGGAGAAGAGGCTCATGTTCAGAAAACCCAAACTCCTGGTGGTTTTTTAGGGAACAGTTTTTAAAGACAGGATTTGGGATGAGGGCTACAGGGGATGTGACTTTCTTCTGATTGGTTGATCTTAAGGTAACAGGGTGTGGTCTCCAGAATCTCAGCCTTCAGGTTCCAGTCAGTCTGGGGTCTACCTGCTTGAGATCAGCATGTAGTTATCAACCTCCACCTGGGTGGGGATCTTAATTTCTGCAGAGCAATTCAAAGACACACATCATACCATTATCGACGTCCTTTCAGGAGGAGTCCTGTGACTCTATTATCCTATCCACTGCTTGAGCCTGTTCTGTAGAATCCGGGAAGGCCTAGGAGACCAAAGCCTTTTTCCCCCTACAAACAGGAAACAGGGGACAAAGAAGGGCTTTTGTACCCTCGAGGGTCCCACAGGGTCCTGATCAGTCTCACTGTCTTTCTTATTAAAAGCTTAACACTGAACTCTGAGTTAACAAGTACATTAGATTCATCATAGTGAATCATGCCCAGCATTCTAGTTCACTAAAGTGGTGTTCTACTTGTTTTGTGTCTTGTGGAACGTAAACCATGAATTAAAGGTGAGCTTAGTCCAATCACATTCAGGATAGAAATAAAGACGCTATCTTGTGCTTATTTGTACTCCATGTATTGAGAGATACTGCTAAAAAGAGACTCACATCAGATTTAAAGTCTGAAAGTCCCTCTGGATGGTGTATGATTCATTAAATAGCTGACCTTCTCACATAAGCAGCAGATGTTTTCAATTTTCTCTTTTCATTGTCATGTTTTCAGAAGCTACTTTTCTATGAAGATTGTCCTGAGAATACACTTTGTGTTTTGTAATGTTAGTATTTAATGTTGAAAATAGTACAGATATTTTTCTTCAGTATTTTATTTTATCACCTTGTTTTCCTTCCACTATAAATCTCTACCCCATTACTTTGCATTCAGGTAACTATATCATCAGAATTGTATAGTATTTCAATATTATAAAGCCTGTAACCATGGCAGATTTTTTTTTGGCTTTATTCAAAATTCATTGTTGTTAGATAATTACAAATTAAAATATGTTCCAGGCCTATTGTAATTCTGTCTGAGTCAGCTCTTCTTCCCTTGAAGTTTAAATCATAGCTGATCATTACTTGTTACATGCTAATTGATTTCTGTTTAATTTGGCTTCTTTCTGTATTGCAGTACATCATACTGCTTGACAAGACTCCAAAAGTGAGATTTTGCTGTTAGTTTTTCTTTTAAGATAGTTACTAGCTGTAGGTAAAAGTTTAGCTCATATTGGCTTAGTTTCCATACTATAATTTCTTTTCATGTGATTCATCATAAGGTAAAATAAGAAATATATTTTAGGCCAAATATATTATTACAAAATATTGACATGCAGAGTTCCATAAGGTATATGATATTCCAGATAAACTGACATATCACAGTTGCCTTATTTTATATACAAAAACAATAAACTATGTCTCATATCAAAATAATTAGGAAACAGATAAATGGATGATGTATTGATGACTATGCTTCCTGTGGGACATCAACACATTTCTATGGAATGTTTTTACCTGAAATAAATGTAGAAAACAGATTTTTGTTTGATTATCATAGATTAACATTACTTTGTAATATTAAATAATAAAGAGCAACTGAGGCACATATTTTTAACATCAAATATAAGATTGCCTATAATTTTAATGTAATTTTGTATTTTTTTAAATCATGGCTTCACAGAACCCAGTACATATTTTAGGATTAATTTGGATACCTATATTAAAAGAATACACTTACATTAAATTACCACATTTTATTATATTTATATTATATATTTAATGAAAAGAGAATAAAAGACTGTAAGACAATAAATCAAAATATAGAGCTATATGTAAAGGAAATATATTTTCATCTAGTGAGATAGATAATGAAGTATACTTCCACTTTTAGATTTAGCTTTAGCTTTGGCATTGCTGAGTGTAAGTGGGAAAGGTAAATTTTAAAAAACAGTGTTTTCAACCTAAATTATGGCTGTGCAGCAAATAGCAAAAGCAAACACTGAGAACAGTTTTCACTGAATAGTTGTATATTTCAATTGATAATTTCCAGTAATTTTCTGAAAATGATAGAAGTAGGTTTGACTGAGATGTCTTTAAAGGGATCCTCATTCTCTGCACTTGTTGTTCCCAGAACTTTATTATTTCCTACCCTGATTCTAATTTTCACTTGGTTAAAAGTCAACCAATGAATTTAGATAGTCCCAAAAAAGACTCTATCTCATGTCTATTATGTTAACTTTTTAGAAAGTAAGTTCAAGAGAATGGTTCTTTTTCTCTTGCTAGTTACATAGATTTTTCAATAGTACTGAAGGCTGAATTACTCATATGCATCACTACTCTCTGATATTCAGAATGAGGATAATAAGAGGCTTAAAATATCTGTGGAATTAAATTGTTAATTTTTGTTCATTTAGAAGTTTTAAGGTTTAAAAAAAATCTGTGCTTAGGAATTTTGGTGGCAAGGAGTCTTTAGGACTTCTAAGTGCTTTTTCCTTAATGTTCTTTTAAATATATCTTTAGAACAGTAGATAGAGATAATAATTCGATTAATAACTTTTAAAAATTCAAGAATTTCTTATCTATGCCTCGAATTTAAACATTATCACATGTTAGTTAAACAACCACTATGGAATACAAATGTAATCAATTTTGTTGGCTTGAATAATACAAACTTATATAAATGTATAAAGAATAGGAAATCTTAAGCAGCACAAAACAAATTTACATAGCATTTATAGAAAATGGTAGATAATTTATTTCTCTTTTAGAGTTCTTCCTATTTTTCCCATTTGAGTTATCATTTTTATATGGACAAAATCAATAAAACTCTGCTTTTAAGTGGCCTATGAGGCATTCCAGTCATTTTTTTGACATGACATAAAACATTTGATTCTGCTTTCTTAAATAGCTGTGTGAAATTACTGGAGTCACATAATTTCCCCAGATGTAAGGTTATTCAGTTTGACTATCCTGTGTATTCTCAAACTTTTAATTTCTTCAATTATAGAACTTTTCAATCATGTGCAGTATTACTTGTGATATAAAACTGCTGTGTAGTTGAAGACAGGACAAGTGAAAATGAGCCCAGCCTGGTGTCCTTCCCAGAACCATCCCAGCTCCACATCACAATGAAGACCACCTCCCAAGGGACCCCCAGGGGCCTCTGAGCTCCTGGGAGTCCGTGGAACAGCAGCTCTCAATCATGCCCTCCTACACAACTATCCATACAGCTACTTTAAAATTAATCTTTTAATATTGCGATTTCACCCTACAATTTTGTTGTAATGAAAGAACTTGTCAGAGTTTATTGCTTTACTTCAAGTACTTAATCTGTAAAGGTCAGTAAGATTTAAAAGAAAGGTAAGTATATACATACTTTATTTTTAAAGTCATGCAGTAATTCTTCAATTAATTGGGTTTAAAGATTAGGACATATCCAAACCTTTTTTTGGAACTGGAATAAAGAGCCGACCACTGAAACAGCGTTTCCTGATTTAGGTAAAAGTGAACATTTAATATGATAGCTAGATGAAAAGAGAACTAAGGCAAAAAAGTATGGGAAACCTTTCAGAAGTATTGATTAGTAAGTAATTTAAAAGTCAACCTCTGTTCCTAGTCTTTCTTTGTGAAACAGTGGAAAGTTAAAAAATGTTCTTATAACAATAGATTTGTAATTGCCCTGGAAAAATTGGGTTTTTCTCTGTTATTTCATCATCTCAAGGTACTGTCTGCATTAGAACCCCAAACCATACAATTATATAAAATATATTATGCTGTCAGCTATATTGAGTTTCTATGAATTATATTCAAGGAAAGAACTTATTTAATCAGTTTTAAATATAATCTGTAGGAGTTTTATCCTGTATATCTTTCTCCTCTGAATGTAGAAATGAAAGACAAGGTGTGACAGATCTTAGGGCGAGGAATTTATTTAGAAATTTTTGTATACATAGGCTTTCATTTTCTTTACATTTTCAACAGTTTAATAAACATGTGAAACATGCCAGTATATATATGTATACACACCCCTCCACACATGTAATAGAGGTTCTCTCCTTTGAGTGCAAAATAAAATAAAAAGTAATAACAGTAAAAAGCCGATGGGCAAAAATTGATTCATAAATGAGATGGTGGCATTCATCTCAACGCTCTTATTGGAAACCTAAATCTCAGTAAATTTGTAGCCTAAGGATACAATGGGCTTAAAGGATTTCTGTCTCTGAAGAAAAATTAGAAGGCCTTTGAGGTAAGGTAAATGGAAAAGGTTGTTTGGGCAAATGTGGAGCTCCAGCACTATTAAATGTTAAGCACCATCAGGGGGTATCTCAGTCATTAACAAGAGTGGCATGTGGGAGATTGTTTCAAGCAGAAGAAAAATTATAGATGGCTATGTGAAGGTGGCCCAATGCCATGGGGAAATTCTGTGAAGCAAGAAATGATTTTTTTACAAAGTTATTGTTAAAAAAAAAATGAAGAGGTTGCGGCCATTTCTTTCCTTCTTTTGCTCAGTATCCTAGAATATTAAAGGACAAAATAGTTGTGAGAGGGAAGGGGAGAGAAAGAGAGAGAGATGAGTGACATTCAACCAAAAATATATGGACCACTAAAGATGTAAAAATTCAAGAATATCATACTCTAACTGTTTAGCATTCTTGATTGTTTTCACAATTTTGGTTTGAAAGTGAGTTTTATGCATAATTTAAAAATCTTGAAGAGTTTTTTCTATGATATTGTAAGTTAACTTTTGCTGCACCACTGTAAAATGCTTTCCTTGGGAAGGAATCATTTGAGATCTAATTCAGGAATTTTGCCTGAGATTGTGTTAGAAACTTGAGCACCACACGCACATGCAGAGACTGTATTTTGAGGCATCTACTTTTGCAGGACACTAGGACATTCACCTGCCAATTCTGAGAAATACCCTGGGATTCAGAGCTGGAAGTGTGTAGTGATGACATCCATAATGTAAATGTCAGTTGTACTAAGGTGGGTTTACCTTCAGAATGTTAATTCAGTATTACTTTTGGATGTCTCTAAAAGAATAGATCAAAAGTTGGCAGTCAATGAAGATGATACCTAAGATCATTTTTAAAATAATTTGTTACTCATTTTGTTTGTTGTATGTTTGTATATTTCTTTGTCTGTTACTTACTTGATTTATACTATATTCCAAGCAATAGCACATTTATTTTAGATTTTCCTTTAAATAAAATATATTTATGTGGTTAGGGAGTTAATAATGATATGGTTCAATCAGCACAATCAGTTTACTTTAAAAAAATGTTGATATCATGATGAGATGATTTTCTTTCAACTTATTTTTGGAAATAACAGATTATGTTAACCAGGGACTTTGAATTTATTTCCAGATTGGCCATTTAAAATTTCTAATCCTGAACACATTATGTAATAATTTTATGGTAGGTTTTTTTTCCCCCCTAGTCAGGCTGTTTGTAGTTCTTCCCATAAAGAGGTAGCAAAGTGTAGGCATGTTGGGATTTGCTCTGTTTCGCTGCTGGGAACCCTGAGACTTCCATTCAAAGAAGCTTAGGCTAACCTCCTGGAGGATGAGAGCCAGAAGCACTCCAGCTTCCCAGCTGAGCCCAGACCCCAGCTGATCCATCCAGTGACTTGCAGAAAAGGCTAACAGCTGCAGGGTTAGATCCATTTCATCAGAAATGTATACAATGTCACAGTGATTACTTTCTTCCAAAAGGCATTACTTGAATTGAAAATGGGTCAAGTTTAAAAAAATCTGTGATTTTAATCTCAACATTTCAGCTAATATGATTCTTTTTTGTAAATATTATATATTATTATTTTGGTTCTCTGATCATTTTCACTTTTTCAAGTGTGATGTCTTTAGTCTGCCTAAATTCCAATCTGTCATTATGCTAATATTTTCCTACTTTTAGTTCATTTATGTTTATTGCTCCCTGAATCTATTGGAGAGTCTAAATCAACTCATCAATGCATTATTTCTGGTGTATTTAGCAAGTGTATGAGTGACACTCAGATGTGAATGCTTTCTCTTGCCCTTATCCCATAGAAAGAACTTTGTATTAAAGGTCTCTGTTTGATGTGGCTTGAAATGGAGCAAGCTTGTATCACAAAGGTGTAGATAGTGTGCTAACCCAATAATAGAGTTGACCCAAGATAAAGCACTCGCTTAATGGTCTCAGCTTGAAACACAGTGTTGGCCACAGAAGAACAGAAGACCTCTTTTAGTCTCTTTGTCTTAGGTCAAAATTGAAACTGCATTTGTTGGTCGTATATTCAGGTACTAAGATCATTTGTTCAACTGTACTCACCACAGTACAGTTCAAGGTTATAGTTAGTCCTTTAAAAGCAAAAAAAGGCCAGCATCATGACAAGCCACTTCTAAGGTCTTCTGATAGAACAGTGTGAGGTCATCTTCAGGTCCTCTCTAGTGTCAGTATCTCTAGCTCTTAGTACAATGTGATTACTTTTTTAAGATAAAATAATGAATAATAGGGAATATGTTAAAGGGTTTGATTTATAAAATATCTCTTTTAAGTTCTTCAATGAATAGATAAAATACTCTTTAAAGTAACCCATTTTATTTTAAAAAATTGATAAGGCAAGGAGCAATCTTGTTGAATTTCACTTATTCAGAAAGTTCTGTCAGGAAGGCTGATATAATTTGTTAGTATAGAGAAAGGGAGATACAACTTCAATTAATTTTAATTGTTTGCACTTGATATTTGCATAAGGGATATAAAGTACTAGTTACACTAGAAAAATACCTAGTTTCAACTTCTCACTGATAATCAACACTTTACACAGTCCAAAGACAATTTATTTTTCTTGTTTGTTCGAATATGAACAATACACTCTTACAACATGCACCCCTATATTTCAGTCTCCCAAAACTACTAATTTTGCAATTCATGTGCTTTCCTAATTATCTTCCTTTGTGTAAACTATTTCCTCTAACTAGAATGACCTCAACACTTTCTCTTACATAACAGAGATTTATTTCTCTTTAATTTAAATACCACCTTCTTTTTGAAGTGTCCTTAGCTTATTTCTAATTGGAATTAGGCCATTTTTCCCATATTCTTAAGATAGATGTTACCATTTTTAACATTTATAAAAACTTCCTCCTACTTTAATTATGACCCTCTAGAGGTCAAAGACATTATTTTGTCCCCTTCTCTATCAACCAACATGACTTACACATTTTTGGAGCTAAATAAATGCTGTTTGAAGTGCATTTAATGACACTTTCTTAACAACTTAACATAATGAAGATAATTCTGAGAAATATTCAGGATTTTTTTTGTGGTGTTAGAGATAAGTGAGAGATATATGACATTTAGGGTTTAAAATGATTATTATAGCAACATAATAAATTCTCTGAGCCTGAAGTAACTGGAGATTTTAAATGAATCACCCATTTAAGTGATGCATGGTAATATCTCTACTTCGGCCAATAATTTGGTAACTTTTTAATTCCCTACCAATCAAAATGGAAAGGTGTGAGCTGTTTGTATTATTAATATTTGCTTGTAATCTAGGACTTGTGGACTTTCATGACAGTCTAGCAATCATGATCTGTTTCATACTTAAAAACACCTCTGCTGAGTAGATATTTTATCAGGATGATTTGAGAAGTAGCTTTCTAGGCTTTTCCATGAAATATTTTCTACCTAAATAGCGTAGCTTCTTTCTAGATTAATAAAATGACTAAATAGAGCATGGGATGATAAACCCTTTTGAAAAGTTTTAATCTAAATATTGAGTCAGTAATCTGGTGGTAAGAAAGTATTATCAAGTAAATGAAAATGATCGCGATCTCATAGGCAGGTACACAGATGCATTTATCTTTCTGAAGAGAGTATCCATTTCTTTAATCAAATTGTCAGTGGTCCATGACACTGAAATGAACCACTCCAAGAAAAATAAACACTCACATACTCATAAATTTGCATGCAATTTCAAGAACATTCTAGAGCTGATGTATGGATCTTGTTTTGTGGGGGACAAAAATGAGATTCAAGGAGAGAAAGTCAAATTTACAAAAATAAATAAATAAATAATAAGGCAGTCCAAACTAACAGAAATGAGGGCTATAGAACCCTAAGCTTATTGTTGGTGTTTTGGTGAATGAGAGATCTAAACTACATGAGAGATAATTTCAGTTATCTGGGCGGAGAGTAAGTAGAGGATTTATGTCTGGAGCCCAAAGAGAGTTTGTGAAATGTAAGGAAATATTAACAAGAATTGATGGACAATACCTGCCCTCAGAAGAGTATTAAGGTGGAACCAAGATCTTGCTTCAGCCTTTGTAACTTTTATTCTGCTACTGAGAAAGAGATTTTATAATGGATTCCACTAATGGTGAACTGGAGCTTAAAGAAGACAATCCATTTATGATTCCCAGTCTGGCTGTCTGTTTATTTTTACGTACTACTTATGTAGTTTTGACCACAGAGTACTAGTCTTGCAGGTCACTGGACTTAGTGTTATCAGCATTAGAAATGCTTTTATAAACACATTCTAAATAATTGCACAGAGTGTTGAACATCGAAAAGGGATGTCTGTTAATTTTTCTTAAGAGATAGTAAAAGAACAAGACTGTCTAGTACTAGCAACCATCAGTCAACTAGTTAATATTTTATCCTTAGTATGAAAACAATTTCTTGAGATGAGTGAAATACCAGGATGGTTATTGAAATTGTTTAATGACAGTTTAATTTACCCAGGTTGTTCTTAGAATAGGTGCCATCAGAAGAAAGAAATAATCTTATTTTCTCATGTGGAATATAACAGCGTGAAACTGTAAAGGTAAGCCAAAATTATTATTTAAAAAAAAATAGAATACAATTTTTTGTCCTTCTTTTAAAAAATAAGAGTACCTTTTTATTTTAATCTCATTATGGTAGGTTAGGTGTGTAATGATATACATGATATACACTTTGGTCTCAACACATTACCCAGAATGACTTGATGGAGCGTAGGATTCTCACTGGCTTTCAGGAGGAAGATTTAAGTTTGAGACTGACTGAAAGAGGGCGTGAAGAGAAATGGGTTAGTTGATGGTGTGTTGCATATCCATATGCATAGTTATTATGCGGACTAGATGAGGTACGTTTTTCAAGATCTAATAGGATGACTGGCAGACTGTGTAAATTTTGTATTATTATGTAGATCTCTGAGGCAGAGCTTCGAGCAGGAGGCATCTGAAACCACAAAGAGGCTGAAGAAAAAAATGTGAGACAGCCTCTGTCTTGCTAATTTTCATAGCAGCACCTGGCACACCACTTCTTGGTCACACATGGACTCTGATTCAATTTCTGTGGTTGAAATCTGAATCTTTGGAGGAAATCTTACAGTAATTATATGATTCGGCTTCGAAAAGAGAACTTCCTTTTGTTAAGTTTGATGTCATGAGTTTCCTTTTACTAGTCTTTTATCTGTCCATTTCCTTCCAGTGTAAGTTTGTTGTCCCGAGGAGTGGAAACAAATGCTGTAATTAAAAGCATCTCTGATAACATTGGACTTCAGGGAATTCACTTTTGCACTGTGCATCTCCTTTGGAAGAGAAAACCCACAACAGATGGTGTGTTTAATGCTAATCTCCTTATTATTCACCACCCAGTATTGCAGGAGACCTTCACATAGCAAAATATGGCCTGGCTTAAAAATTGTGCTGTCTTGACAATTAATTTATCCCACCCATGGAATGCTACTGACTTGCTAGTGACCATAAAGTCTTAAGACTTTGATTTGCCTTTTGAAATTTGTTCTAGAAAGCTAAACCAGAATATCTTTACACATTTTCACTGGAATTCAAAAAGTACGACTTTATGGTTTCTATTTGCATCCAAGGTGAGGCATAACTCTTTTTTTGATAAAGCTTAATAGCTCTCATAGCATTTAAAAAATGGGAATACAAGTATTTGAAGGAAGAATTAGGGTCTCTGAATGTAGGAATATCTGTAGAAGTGAAGATTGGCAAGACTATGGCCAAAAGTTCACACTCACTGACCATATCTGTGATCACTGACCAACCCCTGCTTAAGAAAACTCTCACCCATTGGAAGTCTCTTACATTTCCACTTTTGTCCTCTCCTCCTGCTCTGATCCTCCTAGGCTATTTTCAACATCAGCTTGAGTCTATAGGAGAAAAATTGTCAACATTGACATGTCAATGCTTGAGCTTATTGTATATTTAACAGCTTTATTAAGATACCATTTGCACACCATAAAATGTATTCATTTAAAGTGTACGTTTCCCTAGTTTAATATATTCACGAATATATTGCAGTCATCAATGCTCTCAATTTTAGAATATTTTCATCAACCCCCAAAGAAGCCCATACCCATTAGCAGTCACTTCCCACCACTACCAGCCGGCATGCCTTAGAATTTGGCAATATTTAGCACTCATACAAGGTTTAAAGACTTTTTCCACATGTGGATTATGGTGATATCTGACATATACTTGTTTAATAAGCATTTTATTGAATATCTCCCAGGTGTCAGACAGAATGGTAGGTACAGAGGGTAGATAAATGAATAGATAAATGAAATGAATACTAGGCCTCAAGCAGCCTAGTAAGAAATAAAATCGTATATGCCAATAATTCTAGAAAAATGAGATAATTTAACAAAGATGTTTTCAATTATTGTGTAATCTCAAAGGAAGTTTTGGCTAAATTTACCTGGGGTAGGGAAACATAAAACTTATATGCATATACTACAAGAAATTATTTGTTACCTTTTAATCAAAACATATATCACATATAATGCTGACTGACGTGGTTTATGTCAGGCTTGAATCCATAGTCTTTTGAGATGTATAGATCCTAGTGATCCTGAAAACTTGAGAATTCAAAGATACATTTTCATTTTCAAGAAAGATATTTGAGCATCTTCAAAAATCTTATTATTCAGATCTAATTTTGACTCCAGAAATATTTCCTGGGTTTAAAAAATTATCTCCAAGATCAATTCATTAAACATGCTATGGTGAGAGATCTTTAAAGATTGTTTTTTCTAAGTTAATAGTTAAGAATACTGATTTTGTCAGCTAGATCTAAAATAAATCCTACCTTTGTCATTTTTCTTTCTCCTTACTTTCTTTTTCTCTTCAAATATTTGAGGTATTTCAATATTTGTGTGCCAGGCACTATTTTGGATTATTATTTGACAGTCAAGCTACTTCAAAACATTGTTTGGAATAAGATGGGTGTAAATAAATAAGCCCACTTTTTATCATGTTGTTTAGTGTAACAACACTATTGATTGATAGCTTTCTTTCACCTCCTGTCTCCACATCATACCATGGGATCAGAGGTCCAGGTTGACAGCAGAATTTTTTGCATAGGGAGTTTGTTTTTCCACCACTGGTCCACATTTTTCTCATAACAGCCGTTTTCTCATTCATGTCTTTGACCTTCAGTAAATGAATGTGGCAGTATTTTGTTTGGTGATTATTTAATGTTTCTTGTCCCTGTTGTGATATTTTTTCCAGCTTGAAGTTTAGCATTTTGGCTGCTGATATACTTCAGTATATTTATATGAAGCCATTTTATGTAGTAGATTTTATGATCTCCATTATGGAACACTTAATATGATTTATATATTTATATTTTAGTTGTGGTTAATGGCTACTGCAGAATAAAACTAACAGGAGCATCAATTTTGGAAGAAAGAGTTCCCTATTTATTATGCATGCCAAAACTACAGACAAAGCAATTAAGAGACCATGTACCTGTAGAATGGAGGGGCTTCTATTAAATATACAGTTTCCATGGTTATAAAAAGTGGGAAGGCATTTACTCTAGAGGTCCCGGCCCCTGTGTGTTGATCACTAAGTCTCCCTGACCTACACTAGCAGGAAAGTGGAGGCCTAGAATGAGTGTCTCAAGTGGGGATCAGTGACAGAATTAACAGTGACCTAGCCTTGCCGAGATAGTTAAGCAGCAGTCAGATGTGCAAAGGTTAAAAAAGTTTTAAGACTGACTGAAAATTCAAGAGACGAAGGGGTGTGTGGTTACTTGTCAGAGAACAATCTGAACTCAAACGGTCCCTCCAATGCTCGCTGAATGTATCATGTTACCTCATAATACGTACCCTTATGTTATCATCATTGTGGCTGTTTTTAGCACTGTTTTCACAGAAGTATATATGCTGGAAATGGAATGTTCAATGGATGGTCATTGTTCATTCAAAGCTTGACTTTCCGTTTCTTCTACTTAACTCGTGGACTATTGGAGACACACTGTAGTCTCTAGCTCTGGCCATTTGCTTCTCAGAAATTATGCTTGAGATGGAAGCAGTTGAGATCCCTGTTTTAGAAGTTGCTATTGTGAGCAAGCATCCTAGTTGAACCGTCCCCATGGGTCAAGCCGATAGCCACTCAATAGATGTCTTGAGCGCTCACCCATGCCCTGAAGCAGGCTGACTCCAATATTTCATCCTCTCACAGCCCTGCAGAGTGAGCAACTATTATCTTCACTTGGAAGATGAAAAAAATTGCAGGTCATTAAACTTGAGTGATTTGTCTAAAGGCAGGCAGCTGACACTCAGTTCAAAGTGTGCTCTCCCTGTTGAAGCCTCACGGCAGATGCTCCTCCCTGAGCAAAGACGTAGCACATTTGGGATAAGACGGCAGGAGCCCAGGTGGAATGATGTCTTCCTCGAAGCTGAGGAACATTTTTACAAGTTATCTAAAAGAGTACAAGGTTCTAGCTTATGTGGGTTTTTAGAAATATTTGTTTTTAGACTTGCTTCAGGTGTCTCCATGGAGGAAAGTGAATGCATCAGGGAAATATTCAGATGATCAGACTTTTAGATAATTTATATTATCTCTTGATAGAGATATATTTTGCTTTTTACATAGAGTCTAACTTGGGTCTCCAGCTGATTACTGGTTGTGAGAGGAGGAAAGCACCAGAAATTCATTTGTGATCAGTTTTCCCACTTTTACTTCGGCATCAGAACTTTAAGAAATGGTAAATCTCAGGCAAGTTTATCAGCTGAGCTTACAGTTAGTTGTGTGTCCTATTTTTCAACTTTTCACGCATCTGTCACCTTCTAGGTTTTAGCCAAGTTTGCTGAGCATCAGAATCCTCAGTCACGAAAGTGCTAAAATCCATAACTTTGAAAACCCTCTTTTAACCGATAACTAATGCTCTTCAACTCAAGTGGAACTGCAAAACTTAAGAAAATGTGAAAGCAATCCACTAGCAGTGAACCAGGCTGCTTCTATTTCAATTTCTTTGAGGATACAAAAGTAATAAAAATATAGATATGAACTGCACATCCTATGCGGTGTATTTCAGTCTTACCAACTAAGGAAAAGGACCAAATTCTAAAATCGGTGTCGAAGCATCCCAAATTGTCTGACAGTATAAGTATTTTGCACTCCAGAGGCAGAATTCATATAATTTGATAATGTAAATATTATTTCAAAAATGTTATTAGTTAAACAAAATTAAAATTTAAATTTAAATTTTACTTCCATTATTCATTTCTGCTTTTATTATTTACTCAATAATTCCTGTTCCTGAAATCCAGGGTAATTCTATCCTTAAATCAATTCTGAAAATGTTTTTTTAAAGATCCATCTTAATTTGTATACCAATTGGCAAAGAGTATACATGATAATATTTATAGTTTAAATTGACTGTATATTTATTTGTTAGTAGACCAGTTCACTGAAGAAATCTGATAGAAATATCTTCCTCTGAATAAATTCGCTGATGGGTTAGGCCTGCTTTTATTTTAATTACCCAGAGAAGCTACTTCTCAATCCTATGGTAAAGTACTGCATCCACTTTTTCTCTAGCTTCTTTTCTCCTAGGATACCACTCCATGCAAGAATGGGAAATTGAAAAGGAGTAGGATTGTGGCAAAATAATTGATGTCTTTTTAGGTTTTCCCCATGAGAATGTTCCCATAATAGCTTAAATTCCCCTGATTTAGGTTTCACAGTTTAACTTGTCAATATGTAATTATGATTCCAAAACAAAACAGATTACTTGGTGGTTATGGTGTGGATGCTGTCATGCTGAATGAAAAAGAAGCATTGGCTCGACGAAGGGAGTGTCTCATTAGTAGCTTCTTATTTAATGATCTACCAAGGTCAGGACTCTAACTGTGAATTCTATCTTTAACAATCTTGAGTAAGATTCCTCCAGAGGCTCTGTAATAGCTGTAAAGGTTTGAGTCTACAACCTTAACTTTGACTGCTCCAATTATGGGCATTATAAAAAGAAATATAATTTTATATACATAGCAGTAGGCGGGGGCGTGTGTGTGTGTAAAGAAATCTGTATATTCACATATAATACCTCATCACAATGAGCTACCTACCTCATTTATAATGAACATTTTTAGATTACATATTAATTTTTAAGTTCTAAAGGAATGCAACTATCATAGCAATAAAATTTTTATATTATAATAGTTTATTAGATTTACAAAATGGTTTCTAACCTCATGTTGACTATAAAAGTAAAGGCTACTTGCTTTGAACTGTTAAAGATTTTTTTTTTGCTTTTTTTCCCTGTTGTGATGTTTTATGGTAATTGCTCTTTTTCTTTTAGGTTAAATATAATACAAAATGTTCAGCTTATATACTTTAATATGATGATGTTTTTTGGACTACATCCATGTGTTAATTATAGTACAAAAACATATAATTAAATGTTATTTATTGAGCTGCCACTCTCAACAGGACCATATAATACATGGCTACATTTTATATATATGATTTCTTCTATCACTGAACTTGTCTGGTGAGGAAGTCACATATAATTAATCAATTTATAAAAACTACAATAAAATAAGTAAAGAAAAATTATGGGGTGTTTAGACAGTTCATTAAAAAGAAGCATGATATAGTTGGATGGAAATGGTCGAGGAAAGTCTCTGAGGAAATGACATTTTAGCTAAGACCTAAAGAATGAAAGACTGTGGCTGGATGAGGAGGACATCACCTAGTGAGAACAGAGAATGCTAAGGACTGGAGAGAATTAAGAACAAGGAACTGAATGAAGGCACTGTGCTCAGAGCACACTCATCACTGAAGGGGAGAGTGGTAGGCAAGGAAGGATCAGGCAGGGGCTTGTGAACCATCTAGGAGTTTTCCACACTACTCCCAAAGCAGTGGAGAATCTCTGCCAGATTCTAAATAAATGCCGATAGGACTGGATGTGGAGAGGATTAGAGGAGAGATCGGTAAAGACACTCAGATTTCAGACTTGAGCAAGCAGGTAAATAATGGTGCCATTTCCTGATGTAGGGACTGCTGCAGGAATGATAGACACTCATGAGGAATACAACTGGATATTCGTGCATTAGGAGCCAGGAAAGAGCAAGGGCTGAATGTGCAAACATAAGGATTTCAAACATAAACACCCCTGTTGTTGCTAGTTCACCTCTGTTTCCTCTTCTAAGGAGTTTAGTCACAATGGAATCATTAGTGGACAGAGCGAGACCATCTCCTGGGAAGCAGTCCAAGGCAGAAGTAGTCCAAGGCACTGGAGTCTGTTGGAGTGGAGAATAACAGGATGGAAACTGTGAAGGAGGTGACTTTTTCAGGAGTATTTGGTGGAAAGAAAGAAAAGTGGTAGCTAGACACATTGACTTGCAAAAATTATTTCCAAATGTGAACATGATTTAATCTACCTTGAAGACCTTCAACAGAGAGTTTAAAGATACAAAAGAGATTGATTTAGCAGAGTCAATGTATTGAGAAGGAGGGATTGGAATATAGAACTCAGAAGAAAACATTAGGTAACAGATACTCCATTTTAAAAGAAGCGTATGGAAAGAGGATGTAGCTTGTATACCATCAGTTGGAGATTATTCTCTCCTGAGGACTTGTGTTTTCTCTATATATTGGTGGGCTAGGTCATTTGCATGGGGGTGGAGGCAAAGGTGCTTATGGATGGGCTATGACAAACTGACCAGAGAACCAGTATTGTTGTTTCCAATGTGGTTCAGCTTTTATATAAGGCTGGTGGCCACAAATACAGAGTTGAACCATCTGATTGAGTGATATGACTTTTTTTTAGCAATGGCCAACAGCTTGGGTGTAGGCATGGAGGAAGCAGAAAACTGAACATATTGAGAGGTGGTGTTTTCCCACATGGTTTTGCCCTGAATGACAGGACAATGAGGCTATTAACTAGAGGAATTTTATGAACAGACTATACAATTTTAAAATGGAGAGAAAAATAAAGCTAGAGTAGAGTGATGGAGAGAAGGAATGCAAAGGATAAAATTAACTGGAGATTATCTGGGAGGTAAAAGAACACTGTAGTAGTGGAATTTTTCAGGATGCTTTTGTCCATGTGCAAGTAGTGTAGACTGGTTTGTGGTGTTGCATTTCACTTGATTTCGTACCTCCCCACCCCCCAAAAAAATCATCAGCACTCAACTAAATACCCTTAATTATGTGACTGCCATTTGATAACAATAAAGATGCAAGTCTGAGAATCATTTTTCAGTTTATAGGCACTGCACGTAATGCTATCTCAGCCTGGCATTTCAGGTTGCTAGATACTTAGCCAGATATTCTGCTAGGTAGAATCCAGTGACACAAGGTGACAAGGTATGAACTTGGCTGCAAGGAACTCACACAAGGCAATGGGAAGCTCTACCTAGGAAGGTCACAGAAAATGACAGAAGATGATGGTTGAATTGGATCCTAATTGAGGGTTTAAGATTTACCCAAGTTTATACGATCAGAAAGAGTCAGAAGTTGAAGTAGAATCCAAGTCTTTTGACTCAGTCCTCTTACTTTATTTCCCCTGTTTTGACATACTGTCTACAAAAGCCTATATATTTAAAAGTTAATGTCACCACCAATTTGCTGCAGGAGCAATGAGGGCAAATTGTAGATTTTCATATGCAATCAGACATTTATATTAATTCCAGCATTCACAATGACAGATTTATTTCCAAGACCCAGCCAAGATAACCAGGAACAAGCTGTCAGATGCAAAGACTAGAAAGGGGAAAAAATATTATTTTCATGCTCAAACATTTGACTACTTTACAACCTCCAAAGAATTATTTGCCCATCCTCTGTTGAGATTTCTCATTTCTAATTGCATATGCAATAGACTTAACAGTCTAACTCACAAGCTTTTTTATGAAAAATGGCTAATAAGAATAATTATACAAAAACAGCAATTTTTTAGCACTTGAACTGTCAAGTGATAATGAGTATGGTAGCCGGGAGTACAACTGATATGTAGGGCAGAAGAGAACAATTATTTCTCATGGCAACCAGGAAAAAAAAAAACATCAATGCCATTAAAATTGCTATTTTTAGCCTACATAGAGCTTGCTAAGTCTTTGATAATGCTCTTCTATTTTGCCATAACATTCAATCTCTGGCTATTACAATTTTCTATATACAGTTAGGTGAGCAAATCATTCTGATGGGTCTACAAATACCAAGCAAAGGGTCAATGTTTTTAAATTACTTGCATTTATTGCTTATAGACTTCAAATGTGTTAGAATATTGTTTGAATAAGCCATAACAATTCACAGTAGATATTTTGGAGGATCAGAATTAGAAAAGAGCATCTGATAAAGTATGTGAGTGCTATTTGAGCAGGATAATTTACTATATTACATTAAACATTCTCTCATAGGAAATGTAATTCAAATTTTATTAGATCTCATCTAGTATATTTTGATGAAGCAAAAGTTCTTGGCATATACTTTGAAGCTATAGTAAGATTTTGATTCTGTTACACCTTACAATGTTAAAAATATTACTAATACTATAAAAATGACATATCTCCATTATTAGTTCATGAATATAGATGTTTATACATCCTGATCAATTTCACCTTTTTTGATGTGCAATATTATGTCATAAAGTACTGAAATTATAGTATACATTGTAGAATTATTAATTTTCCTTTATTTTTGAGAGCCTTTATTAATATATGTCCTCTAATTCACAAATGAAATACATACCATTTTATGTTATGTCTTGTAAGTGTCATATGTGGATACTGTAGTCTTCAACCTCTACAATTCTGTATTCAAAATTCCACTGACAAATGCCAACCACTTTGTGAAGCTAACCATTTATTTTTCCTTTTCTGAAATCTCACTTGTCCCTACTTTGTTTTCACTATGAATCTTCTTCTCCAATTAATTTTGAACTGAAATGTTTATTGAGGTAATTGAAGATTCACATGCAGTTTTAAGAAATAATACAGAGAGATTTTTATCCACTTTGCTTGGTTTACCAAATGCTAGCATTTTGCAAAATCTATAGTACAATATCAAAATCAGGATATTGACATTTATGCAGTCTGACTATCTTATTCAAATTTCTTCAGTTTTACTGGTACTCTGTGTGTGTGTGCATGCGTGCGTATGTGTATGTGTGTTCATGTGTTTTTTAGTTTTACACATGTATTTAGTTTTACACATGTATCCGTCACAACAGTCAAGGTACTAAATAGTTCCCTACTACACAACAGATCTCTCCTGTTACCCTTCTATAACTGTATGTACTTCCTTCCCACTGCTATCCCCCATCCCCAGTCCATTCCTAACCCTTGGTAACCATTAATCTGTCCTCTATTTCTTAAATGTTACCATTTCACAAATGTTATATTAATGGAATCATACAGTATTTACTTTTTGGTATCAGCTTTTTTCATTTAGCATAATTCCCTGGAGATTTCTCTGAGATTTGTACAACTGGTTATATGTATCAATAGTCTGTTCCTTTTTATTGCTGAGTAGTATTCCATGGTAAACCATGGTAAAATCAGTCTGTTGAATCATTCACTCATCAAAGAATATCTGAACAGTATTCCAGATTTGCCAATTAAGAATAAAGTGGTTACTGAAAATTTGTGTGCAGTTTTTGATATGTAAATATAAATTTCTATTTCTATGGGATAAATGACCAAGAGTGCAATTGCTAGGTCATATGATAATTGCAGGTTTAATTTTATAAGACTGAAAAAGTCTTAGTTTCCAGTGGGATTGTATCATTTTACATTCCCACAACAATGTATCCAATGTGGGAATCCAACTGAATGTCTCCACATTCTCACCAACATTTGGTGTTGTCTTTAATTAAGTTTTGATCATCACATCTCTTGTCAAATAACCCTACAAATTCTCTGAATGTTCTTCATAAATAGAAACATCCCCAACCAATAAACAACCAAGAAACCCACAGGTGGGAATTTGAATACACAAATTTTTGAGTATGGCGTGGACTTGTGGTAACCTTAAAATTTATACTGAGAAAGAATGGAATATAATGACATTGAAAAATATTCATGATACATCTTTAAGTGGAAAAACCTTGCATTGTATGTTGTATATTTTGTAAGTTATATATATAGAAAAACACCAAAATGCAAATTATGTTTACTTTTGAATAGTAGCATTATAGGTGACTTTATATTTTCTAATTTTTATAAAATGATAATTTACAAAGTTAATAGAAACTCCAAATACTCCAACATTTCATGATGCATATTGGTTAGCAATTGCATATTAAGATACATCTCTCTTGCTTCCAACCAGTGTGAGGAAACCCTCTCCTTTCCAGAACTTCCATTAGTTTTCACCTTCCATTCACAAACCTTTGTTGCCCTTCTCCTTCAGAATGCTGTTCAAAATGTACCTGTATATTTTCATGAATATGTTTTGCTGTTTCCTTTTTTGACTTCCATTAAATGTTAAAGAGACATTTGAATTTCTTTTGTCCCTCCTCAATCATATATTTTACATGTTCCTTATAAACCACTTGTGCGTGTGTGTGTGTGTGTGTGTGTGTGTGTGTGTGTGTGTTTGCACACACATGTGTGCCAATATCCCCAAGTCTTAACTGTGCAGTGTCCTAGTCTGCTTGGAAGGTCATAACAAAATAACACAGACTGTGGAGATTAAGCAACAGAAGTTCATTTTCTCATAATTCTGGGGGCTGAGAAATCTAAGACCCGGGTGCCAGCCAGTTCAGCTCCTGCTGAGAGCTCTCTTCCTCTCTCAGAGATGGCCTTACTTGGCCCCTGTGTCTCTGTCTCTTCTTTCAAGGGCACCAGCCCTTTCAGATTAGGGCCCTAGCTTTATGACCTCATTTAACTTTTATCACCACCTCACAGCCTCCATCTCCAAACACAGTGACCATGGAGATTAGAGCTTTAATGTATGAATTTTTCAAGAGGGGAAGAGCACATTTAGTCCATAACATGCAGAATAACATACAGTAGGCTTGATTATTAAGCAATTCCTTAGGCTTTAGATGCAAACCAACAGAAGAGGGCTATAGCCAGAAAAACATACTTTCAACAAAAAGTAGTTCTAAATTAGTCTGGCATAGAAATGACTGTATGTGGATTATATAATAAGAACTAAAATTTCACAGCAGAAACACTGTAAATTCTACAATTTTCTTGGGTATACAAGGATAAGTTCTTCTTCATTACATGATTTGATAGTCAAAAAAAGTCACTGACTGTACTGTCAATTAAGTTTTTTTTTTTAATTTAAAATTGTACCTTGGACAGTTAAAGAAAACTTAACTGTTGAGCTGTTGATATTGGTGAAATAATGTTCTGTGAAATACTGCTCCAAACATGAACTCTTGGCCTATTATGCAAAAGAAAGAAGTGTAAGGGCTTTAAGAAGTCTAGGCCTTCTTTGTTAGGATCATGCATTTGCATTGTAACATCATTTGTTGAGGTCAAGACTATTGATTTAGTAGCTGAAGGATAGATTTATTCAATGTTGTAAAAATGAAAGAGATCAAAACAATAATTGAAGGTCAGACAGTGATTGACATTCTGGTGGAATGCATGGGATAGGGAGAAGACAAGTGTCAGGGAAAAGGGAGCTGATTAAAAAACACCTATGGAAAGCAACTCTTACAGCCACATAACCCAACCATACACCTTTATTCAAATCTAGTTTGGTGCTGTTGTATTCGCAGACTCTTCTTCCCTAACTAGAAAGTGAATCCCTGGAGAAAGAGATGTAGCTTTCATTGTATCCTGCGTAGCACCCAGCACCAGTGCTCTGCCCAGAAAACCAGGCAGTGCACCTTCTGAATTGAGCTGATTTAAAGCTAAAAACCCTGGATTGAAGAGACTTTTTTCTTAGGGCTGGCTGAGATTCCAGCAAACAATTGAATTATAAGGCTTTTTTACGACTTTAGAAGAGAGAATCTTTTTTTCCTCATTATTTTCTTCTATTCATGTACCATTTTTGTTTCACTTATATTTACCACACAGTCCTAGAGGATTTCCAGTGATTCTCTTGTCCTCTTCCACAGCTTAATAATTGCAGGTTTTTTAATATAATTGGGAAATGTCAAAATGGTCTCCGTTAACCTTTATAACACTGTGTTTTACTCTTGATATAGAATTAAATGAATGCATCAAAAACTTGAGTATGATTTTTTATAAGATGCTAACAAAATTATGACTAGATGTTAAAACTATGACCTAATTGACCATCAAGGCTAGCCATTAATTTGGTTTCTAAGATGCCAAAGGCAATTCCATTTCAGAACAACTAATATCAGATCAGATTGCTTCGACATCTCCATGGGTAGGTCTCTGACAAGCAACGTTACTGTTAGTAAAAGAAATGCATGTAAAAGAGATAGCGATTTTGGTGTACTCATTTTACTTTCTGTAAGTTTTCTATTGTGTACTTGCTTACCTTTTCGTTGCCTAGGTGTTCAGTGTGAAGAAAGGGAAAGACAATCAACTCAGACCTTATTGCTATTTCTTAATTAGATAAGGCAGGTATATATAGAAAACAGAAGTCATCTGAAGGCACTTTACTTCTTGACACGGAGGTAAAATTGGATCAACATCCCTGGTTATCTTGTGGAATCTGAAGCTCTCCCTACATGTTACAGACATTTACAGGAGGCTTGCATTCTTATGGCTGGTCCTCTTCCAGAAGTTTGCTTCTTTAGGTCCATTTTAGTGACCCGAAAGTCTTCACCTTTCTTGCTTGCTGGCTTTCTTGCTTTTGTAAGTTTTATTTTATGTAAACAAATATACACTCCTGAAAGTATTTTTCAAGACGTTTTAAGTCTAGAATAGAGGGAAATCTGAAGAGCACCTCAAAGGTCCGTCAATTCCAAATTGAACATTAAACTTTCATGTTCTTAAAGGTTTTTTTCAGGTACTCTGCCACTTTGAATTTCTCTCAAGCCCAGTCCCACCCTGAAGCCTGGTTTTCAGGCTCTCTTCTAGTCTCTTCTCCAAATCCCTCACTTCTCTGCTATCCTCACTGCCTCCTTGCTCCTGCAGCAAAACAGCCAACGCACAAACCAAGACGTTCTTCTCCCAGGCAGGTCGGGAGAGGGCTTCTCTAATTTGCCCTAGACTTTTGCCACCATTTTCTAAACTCTGAGCATCTCTTCCAAGCAGAGGAAATATGACACCAGATATTAGAACAATGAGTAGATTGCCACTTTATATTTATGTTATTTTTTTTAAAGGATATTCTGTCATTCTTTACCCTTCTTTAAAAATTTTGGTTGGATTTTTTTTCTTTTCTTTCTTTCTTTATTTTAATGGAGGTCCTGGGAACTGAACCCAGGAACTCATACATGCTAAGCATGCACTCTACCACTGAGCTATACCCTCCCCTCCTACGTTTACGTTCTGACAGACCAATGTTCCAAAGGAATGTATCCAAATACACAGGAATGTATATGGATGTCCATGTATTTTCTTAAGGAACCTGGGTATGCCATAGATTTTATCAAGACATGTGTGTTCTTTCATAAAATAACATTTTTAGCTCAAAAAGAAATCTTACAATTGAGTATGAAAATGTTAAACAATAGAAGGGCCTGAAGGTGAGATCACTAGCTACAGGAGAGTTGGAAAGTAGAGCATGAAAGCTAAGATGGAGATCATTTGAAGCTTTCTATGTACTAGCAGTAACAGGTGTTCTGTCAAAATCTGCCACTCTCTCCAAATCTGCCAGTTTCTGTGAACCCGGGAAGGAGACAGTTGATTTCAGGGATGTGTCTACCTGCACTTCCTAGGCTTCTCAGACAGCTTTTCCTTATCATACCCTGTGAATCTGGAGGGCACGTTCAGTCATGAAAATGAGAGAACAGTCCTTATCACAAAAACAGATCATTATTCCTCTGCAGTTAAGTTATTATCACTGCTTATTTATTTACATGCTCTAATGTTCTCAATACAAGAGTAGAAACTTTTCAACCTCAGCATTAGGGTCAATGTGAGGCTATGATTTCAAGATGTAGCCTTCTACCAGCAAAAATGATTTATATAGCATTTTAGCACCAAACATAAATGAGTAGATGCCTTTCAGAATGTACAGTTATTGATCTGAAACAGTTAAAAGAATATGTACGAATTTTATGATATTGTGTTGTATTTGTATAGCTTCCTAAGGGAAGAATATTCTCCATACAATGTCTCTCAGACAGAAAGAAGTTGCATCTGTGTGGATGACTATAACCCTTCCATTGATTTTTCAACAACAACAAAAAATTCCTCAAGGCATCAAAATTTCAAAGAAAAAAAAAAGAAAGAAAGAAAGATAAAGAAAGAAAGGAAGAAGCCTTCATTATGACCATGATGTGTCTGAGTGCATTTAAGTGTTTATTTGCATTTCTGAAGTGGATGAAAGGTATGGAAAAAAAAATTACCTGTGAGGGAGAACTCCCTATTCACTGGGCATCAAGGAAACAGTAAAATGTGTTGGTATTTTAGCAACTAGATGGAATATTTTACTATTTTCAGAGAGGAGAACTCAAGTCACTAGAAGGTATCTTGCATTTTGAGAAGACATTATGTGTCATTTTAGTGACGTCACATGTGGGAATCTTCCCACTTCCCATTCATCAGTCTTTTTTGGCATATTTAAAAATCATGTCTAAAATCTTTGCCAAGTCATTGGTAAAAGAGTATCAAAAGAATATTGAAAACAGGATGTCAGTGTCATTGTTCCTTTTAGATCTGCCAGCTTTTAAGATTATGTGTGTCTGGTGTATTGTCAGCAGCAAAGTCCTTTCACTTATCCTATGATTGTTTCTTGAGCATGTCAGGCACATTTGAACCCCTTGGGAATACGATGGGCAATGACAGACATGGCTTTTACAAAAGACTGCAGTATGGGAGGATAGAACTCATTAAAAACAAAACAAAACAAAACAAAACAAAAAAACTTTATAAATAGTAACAGTTCAGTTGCAACAAGATTTTTGATGAAAACAAAACTGGATAATATGATTCCAAAAGAAGGTAGGTGGGTGATTAGGCTGCTAATGTAGAATGGCTAGATAAGAAATCTCTCTTTAAAAGGTAACATTTAAGCCTAAACCTGAAAACAGAAAGGTCTCAAAGGGAAGACAATGGTTTAGGCAAACAGCATCCCAAAACAGGGCCGTGCAAGTGTTTTGAGGATTGGAAGGGCTTTTCTCTTGAAGAAGACAAGGACGCCCACTCAATGAACATGGAGCCTAGTAAGTGAGGCTGAGCCTGGGGTTAACGAGAGTAGTGGACAGTCAGATCACTCAGCCCCTTGTTCTGAAAATAAAGAGTTCAGGTTTTATTTTTAAGCCCAAGGAGAAGATAGCACGAGGTTTAAAGCAGGGGAAGGTTAAGCTCTTATTTATAATTTTGAGGAATCATGCCTGCTCAAGTAGAGATGGATTTACAAGAGTGACCCCTCCCCCCGAAGAAGCAGAGAGAACTGTGTGCTGTACATGGCAGCAGCCCAGGTGGGAGATGATGGCTCTGGCTAAAGCAGTAGGAGTGAAGAGATAGGAGCTAAGTGGATGAATGAGGTCTGTTTTGGAGATAGAGTCCACAGACCATGCCAGTAGATTGAATTTATCTGTGAGGAGAGAGAAGGGAGAATGACTCCTTGGTTTTTGGCTTCACGACTGGGTAGATAGTGATGCTGTTAAGAGAACTGGGATGTGGAAACAGAACAGGAACAGGGTTCCACAGGGAGTGGTGGGCAGAATTAACAAGAGTTCTGCTTTGGATAAGTCAGGGTAGAGACACATATAAGACATCAGAGTCAAGATGTTACCCTCTCATTTCTCAGGCCTGAATGATGCCCAGCAAAACCCACAAATGTTATATAAACTTCAAAAAAGTCAATAGATTCAAACAGAAAAGGAAACTTTTAGAAGACATGTTAAACTGAATTTTGCTTAGGCTTTTACTAAATATAAAGTATATATACAATCAAATGTGTATGCAGCATGTATATATATTCCAGATACTCAAATATACATATAAAATTTAATATAAATAAAGAGTGGAACTATGATCTGCTAGCTGTGCTTTATTCTCTCTATTTAGCATGCTCTGTGTCTTCGTGACTCAGTTTCACAATTCTCCATCTCTTTACTCAAGGGGGACAGATTTACTCTGAGCACTCATGCGTTTAGTGCATCTGCTTTACTGAGATCTATTTGTGTCTAAAACTAGGAGCTCTTTAAAAGTTTAATGATGTGTGAAACACAGCAGCCAACATGCTGGGCTCAGGAAAAAAAATATCCAGAATGATGATGTCATCAGTGCTAATAGATTTACATTTTATTGTGTTTGAATATTTTTCTTTTATTTTTCTTTTTAAAATATGTCATATGCTAACTTGCGCTTACAGAATTTATACAGTTCTTAGACTGCACAGTCCTTGACTTCTGGACTGGTGCTGGGTGGCATTTCTACAGGTGAACTGGAGGAGTGGCGGGCAGCGGTGGAGGGTGGCAGTGACAATGGCAGCAGTTACATAAAGCCCAAGGTAGATAAAGTGGCCTTAAATCACAACGAGATTTTAAGTTGTGGCCTGAAGATAAAGATGTCTTGAGTTAAGCCTTCCTGTTCAACTCTGCAATCCAACAGTAGCTGGAAGCCAATTTTATTAACAGATCATTTATTTAAATTCGCATAATTACCTATGGTAACATCCAGAACCGAGTGTTACACCATTCACTGTGAACTCACAGGCCAGGCTCTGCAGTCAAGATTAAAATGCAGATAAGTGCTACCCAGGGAAGAGACCAGCGTGTGACTCAGTGCTGTGAACAGAAAGCACACACACCTTGCTCAAGTGGAGCAGCCTTTACCTACAGCAAGAAAGGAGAGCATGCCGGAGATCCAGTCCCTTGCAATGCATTTGTCCTGCATGTCTGCACAGCCAGCAGATCCACTTTGTAGCCAAGGCAGGAAATGTAGCTGCACACCCCACAACCTCTTGTGGCAGTAAAAGAACCCCAACCCCTCCCACATGGGGTCTGAAATACAGAAAATTAGGCATGTGCCTGAGGACCACTGACACATGTACTTCATGAATAGAATTTAAAAATATGGTCCTCCCTGGGTATCAGGTATTCGTCAGGGAGGGGATTGGGTCCAGGACCTCTCTGATACCAAAATCCTCAGATGCACAAGCCTAGTGGCATAATATTTGCATATAACCTATGCACATCTTCCCAGTATACTTTAAATCATCTCTTGATTACTTATAATATCTAATACAATGCAAATACTATGTAGATAGTTGTAAATACCATGTAAATTTTATGTAAATAATTGCCAGAGGGGCAAATTCAAGTTTTGATTTTTGGAACTTTCTAGAATTTGTAGGGGGTGTAGTATTTTTTATCTGAGATTGATTGAATTCTTGGATATGGAATCTGAAGTTATCGATCATTAACTGTATATATCAAGCCCAGAAAAGGGAAAGATATTCCCACAGGAAACGTAGACCCAGAACAGACTGTGAAGGCTTGTTATGTCTTAGTAAGGAAATGCTCCAGGCTCAAGGTCCATTCTTAGGTGGTCTAGCAGGGGTTAAAAGTCTGTATCCCTGAGAAACAACAATTTATTTTGAGATTGAATAAATTCAATACTTTCAATTTTTAATTTTTGCTGCTCCTTTATGTGTGAAACTATGATGCTCCTCAGCTGTGTATATTAGATTAACTGAAGATGTAGCAGGGTGAAATTAAAAGAAGATGGGCTTTGCCTCTGGTTTGAGTCCTGATCCACCCTTTCAGTTACTTGATATCAAAGTTACTTAAATTCTATGAAGTACAGTTTCATAATATTAACCCAGAAATAATCACCATCTTAAGAGATCCATCAGATTAAAGGAGACAACATATACTAAAATATCAGTCCTATAGCAAGCACACCGTGTCCTCTAATACAATGTCAAAGGCACATTTTCCTAATCTGTGGGTATAGGAGAGGTTCAAAATATTTGAATTCTTAGTAGCTTATTCATTAACACAGGTTTTTTTTTTTTTTCCTAAATCAAGACATTACCAGGTGCCAGGAAAGTGGACATATTAAAAGTTTTAACAGGTTGTAAGTTAGTCAATAAAAGAGTCAGATGTTTTATTCTTTGCTCTCCTGACAATTCCCTTCTGGTTGAGATCAAAGGTAAATCTTGCTAATGGAAACGACAGGTTTCAAACTCACTGCACAAGAGAAGACTAAGTGGGAAGTTTCCACTCCCAGCCTTTTAAGGATTCCTTCTGACCCCACTTCTCCAACCTCAAAACTCTGCGCTTGTCAGCTTTTGTCAACTGAAGCACAAATTAAGAACTCTCAGCCACCACCAGGTAATTATGTCTCACTTCATTGACAAAGTCTTCCGTTTGGCTTACAGAATTTTAGTTCTCTTAATTACAACTAAAAACAGTCCTAGGAACATCTTATAGAATAAGCCATTTGAACTTTTGCCCTAAGGAGTCTTGAGTACCAAATTTTAGCTTCTGGCTGACTGCATCTGGAGTGGTCTGAGGGGAATCCAGTATTTTCCAGACTAAGCCCATACTTTGCATGACTGAGTTCCTTTGCTGTTAGTGCCTGCCCTCTCTGCTGGAGGCGCTGACTCCAGCAATTGCTCCAGAGGAACTGACTGTGTATGAGGGCACTTTCTGAAAGTTTCAGGGAGGGAAGAAAGGTTTTTTATTCCTGTCTCTGCCAAAGAGAGCTTTGGGGGTATTTTCTTCCTCAGCAACTCTTTAACTCTCCCCTTGTGAAACATCTTTCTGTGTGCTTTGCAGAGAATGGAATCTCACCAGAGGCCCTCTGAAATGACTTCAGAAAAGTGTAGAGAGGAGTCCAGTGTAGGATCGCCTCCTCTCTGCTCCCCTACAGGGCAGCTGCTGGACGGGACTTTCAACCCTTTTTTTGACTATGCTAAAATGTTCATGTCATAAAAGGCTTCTTTTTTTTTTTAAGTACAAATTCATGTAATGGTATGTAAAATTATTTCCCAAAGCAGAGTCTTTTTACTTAAATGGACTTTCATGTAATAATGGTGCTATTTAGTGATAAAAGTGAAAGAAACAGTGGCATAGCAGGCTTATTAACTTTCACTTTAATTTTTTTTTTTCATAATTTGGTCACACTCCTGACATAGACCTTTGTATACAATTCTACTATAGTTTAGATAGATACTTTTCATATGTCATATATATATATATATATATGATGCTTTCCTTAACATATCTTCTCCTTCAGATATTGGTCATACTCTTAACTTTAAGTCTAACAGGACTCTCTACAAACCCCTATTACAATATTATAAACATTCATCTTTGGGTTTTTCTTGCTTTATATTTTCCCTTTTTAAAAAAATGTTACCAAACTTATTGGGGAATTCTATTGTAACTCCTATAGAGGAAAATAATGGTTCCTGTACAACAAAGGGAAAGCAAAAGAAATCATTGTGTAAATATGTATACAGTGATTTCTGTATTTATCAACCAGAGAAGCATATCTTTCTCTCAAGTTTTCTAATTTTCTGTGAAAAAATATCCTTAATAATAAAACAGTCTTAAAATATAAATGTATAAAATAGGCAACAGTGTTACATTTTAAAAGTCCTGATAAATCTATTGTTTTCTAGTAATACTCTGTATCTGTAAAGAATTTGCAATGTCACCTTTTTGGATTAACCATGGAAATTCTTCTGAACTTCTTACAAAATCTTTCTGATAAATAATTATTGGTTTCATACATTACAGTGTAATTATGTCAGTAAGAGTTTTGCATGGTTTATACACAAGCAAAAAATACATCCCTTTTCTGTGTCTGCCGGCATTTTTTTTTCCTCTTTATACTTTTCTCTAATCCATTTGAACTTGAAAAGGTAGACTACCTCCTCAGCAGTATTTGGGTGTCTCTAGTCCATAATCTTATTGATGGACTCCTTTGTAATTTGTAAAGCAAAATTAAAATCGACCTGTAATCTGTTAAAACAGTGCTAAGCATTCACATCAACCATTAGCTCTGATAACTCCTTTATCTTTGTGAAGGAGGAAAGGCTCTTAAGTATTGATTTTAAATAACAAAATAAAGCTGCCAATCTAGTTTTTACCTGTCACAAACTTAGATTCATGGGTTTTGTTCTTCCTACTTCATGATTGCCTTTTTTGTCATGAAATAATATGCCCTTCTGTCTCAGGAAGCATTGTAGAGTTGTTTTTGCTTTTTTTTTAATAATTTTTCCTACCAAACAACTGTAGTTTGAGGGTTTGCCACAATAGAGACCTAAACAAAACAATATTAAACCATAATTTAGGAGTTTTTCCTCAGTTTTATTTTGAAATTTTCATAGTTAAATTATGCGCCTTGGGCAAGCATCATGAAAATATTAATAACTTGATCAGCATATTACAAAATCACTTACAACCTGTAAGCTATCCATTACTGATGGAAAGAGTAACCCTCATCAAAAACATCCCATCTGCTTCTCTGATTCCCCAATTCCTCTGCAATTAGGCAGGACCATCTGACTTTTTCTGGTGTATGATTCATAGGCTAAGGAAAAGCTAATTCTCCAGGCTCTTTTTCAGCTGAGATGACCTAGAAGGCTACATGTTCCAGATGGAGCAGCTACATGTGGATGGAGTGTTGGTTAGGGTGGTGCCTGAGTGTCTTTGTAAAGAAACACTCATCTGTGAAGGTCATGTAAAATTAGCTAAAAAAAAAAAAAAAACCTTTGAATTGTGTTATTGTTAGGCAGTTAGATAATTAGGGGCACAGGGCAGATAAGGTGGAGGAGAGGGAAGATGATCCAGAAGATGGCAGTATGCCTGCCTTTGGCATAAACAGGCTTTACTTCCTCTAAATGAGTGCCAGCAATAAACTGGTTAAAACCCGACGGCCACAACTGTGTGGTAGTGACAAGGACCTAACCAGACATGACCCAATGCTCATTTTAATATAATTAGCATTGTGGTTTAGGCTCCCCAACCATGGGCTTTTCTGTGTGCATCATGGGTAAGGACATGCGTAAAAGGGGACAAGCATGACTAAGCATTCCAGGGGCAAGAGCCATCAATAAATCAAGAGACCACCTCTAAGCGAAGGTGTAAGAGAAGGGGCAAATTCCTCTGCTAGCCTCCCTTAGATCAGCCCATCTTCAGCTCTTGGACATGTACTTTTCCTTTGCTAATAAAATCTTTAAAATCTTTCACTACATAATGCTTTCATATCCCATCTGAATTCTCTTTTAGCAGGACAAGAACTGAGGCTTTTTCCCTTCCCTTTTTGGGGTAACATTATGACAATAGATTTTCAGGGTTAATTTGTTATCATATCATTACCTAGCCTTTCCTGGACAATATGATTTTAGACTAATTCATGCCTAGAAATTATAATGTCATTACCTACATTGATATGTCCCATGAAAATCCACTGCAAAATTTTCAGACATAATGTATTACAATTATATGCTCTATGTTAAATTGGGGGTGCCAATATTCCATTCAGCCTCTTATATGTCAAGGAGAACAGTGAATGAGAAACTGGAGGAGAGTGAAATTGTTCTTTAGCAGAAGAAATTGTGCTTGCTGTGATCCAACTTACTTGGAAAGATTCAAGGTCAGACCATCTCTAGAGTTTTTGAAGACATTATAGGCCAGTTCCTCCAAGAAGACAGTTTTTAACTCCTTTAAAAGTCCTGCTCAATTATTTTTATGTTTCTTTCTCAGATTCAGATGTCAAATATCATCAAAGAATGTCAAAATGTGATTTTTTCATTGAATTATATGTAATTGCATCTAGTTACCTTAGTTTCAAGTTTTATATTAAAAACCACTTTGAAATCTGCTAAGAACTGTTTATATTTTATTGTGTATTAGTAGGTATTCATATAGCTTTTGATCCTATCACACTGATTTATCTGAAAATCTATTTCTGGTTTTACAGTTCTGAAATGTTTAACTACCATTGAAGAAAAACATTGAGTTCCTGTTATTTTTCTGAATGTTGTGACATATTCTATATATGAAAACAGAAACTGCCTATGTTTGTTTTCTTTGAAAAAATTCCACCCAAAAGTAAGTCACATTTGACACACTGAGAAATAGTGTTTCAACCTTAATACTTGAGGAGTAAACTGTTTATACTATTGTAGCCAGTTTTTCCCAATACTCACATCTTATGATTATGCTCTGGAGGAAACATATAATATATACATATATTTATATGATACAATTTACCCACTATATATGTATATAATATATACACACATATTATGTATGTATATAATATAAATTGTAGTCACCATTACCTGCATTTTTTTTTAACTTCATGTTATTTTTAGGACTATATCTCTTGTTAAACTGCTTTGTAGGACTCAGTGAACAAATTTAGAATAGGCTTCACACTGCATTCAAAGCTTAGTATTGGTAGCCTATGCTCAAAGTAAGAGACTGAAAATAATTTCCTTTGATTCATATATTGTTTTAGATGATTGAAGCTAAAGAAAATAATCCATCATAAGACTTGCCCTCTGAGTTACCAGTTTAATGAAGAACATCAATATGCAAATGGAAAACTTAAATTCAAGTTGATTATTATAAATGTTGTAAAAGTATAACAAATTGAGTATTTTAATATGCAAAGAGAACTTCAGACAGTTTCAGGAGGGCCAATTAAAATAAAAAATAATGCAAATCTGAAGTAGGCAAGTAACAACAATAAGGGAAAATGAGAAATATATTTGGAAGGTAATTTTTTTGTGTGAATTTGGCCAGCATTTGGGTGATAAAAGGACAAAGCAGCTTGAAATTTCTACCTTGGTTTCTAGCATCAATGATGCAGTAACTCCATTAATTATATGAGAGAATCCACAAAAACCAACAAGAAACGCTTGAGAGAAGGGGTCTCTTTGTTTCTGTGAAATAACTCTTGTATGTCCAGTGTGAATATATGGCCTAGCACAGAGTAGGAAGAGAAAAAAGCATTTTTCTAAAAGGACACACAAAACTGCTTTATGTTGTTTTTATATTCATCATGTTTTTCTAAGGCCATCTCTTAATTTAAACCTGTTACTCAGTATTAATTTGCTAATATGCTGTTTGTTTTTACTCAAAATTTCTTATTAATCTTTGGTAATTCTTTCTTTTGAAGCATTAGATTTTCTTAATAATTTCTATTAACTTTGGTAATGATGATGATGTTCTGCACCTATTAATAAAATCCCACACCTAAGCAATTTTTCTGTAAGGCAGCAAAAATGTCCAACAGCATGTTTATTTGTCAGGTTTTACTATTTTTATATAAACTACTTGGATTTTAACTATTAATGCAATTGAAATGAGAAAAAAAATTTATAGTATATTCCTATGTTTAGAAAACCATTTAAAATCTCTATGCCTTTAGTCAAAATTTGTGTGTGTGTGTGTAATATGAACTTTCTTTTTCATTGACGTATATAGTCAGTTTACAATGTTGTGTCAATTTCTGGTGTACAGCATGATGGTTCAGTTATACATATACTATATTGATTTTCATATTCTTGCTTAGTCAATAAAATTTTGAGAGTGATTAGAAATGTTTCATTGCTTTAATCTTTGAAAAATTATGACTTTTAAAACTACCTTCTCAGAAAAGATACTTTCACTTTCAGTTGCCGAAAATGGTACTATTATAAAGTTGCAACAGAGAATACATTATACATATCATAACTCTAGTTATAACTGTAAAGTTAATGTCTAGAAAATAAGTGTGTGGCTTGCTAAAAACTTACTTTTAGGGGTTAAAGTGTACTTTTTAAGTGGTGAGAAAAAAAATAATTACTATTGATTAGCAATTGGCCCAGCTTCTCTAGAAGGTTATTAAGGTCCTAAAATACAGAACAGAGTGTTATAAACAATTTTGTGTTCTTCCCAGTCTGTCTTGGACTAACCGTTTTTTTGTCTGAAATGTCCTTTTGACATAGCTTATGCATCTCAGGAGCTTTGATATAGGAGCAATTTAGAACTAAAGACCATCTCAGCCTTTAAAGGAGAGAATGCACAGAAACCCTCACAGAAGCCACATAAACTCTTAGTGAATGAAATGGAATAATGACAGAACCTATCAATAATTACTTGTTGTATATAAAATTACTTTATGAAACTGATATTAAATAGTTTGTCTGGATTTATATGATTATAATGGAAGAGGAAATGGTTCCATAATAGGTAAAAATGGGTATATTATCAAATTGCAGAGGAAATAAAATGTCCACATTATGCATATATATATTTATTCTGTTTTATAGAGGAAAAACTTGATATTAGTAAGGGCTGCTTCTTGAGGCCTCTTCAAATCTCTAAATGATTGGACACAGAATTGTCTGTGTGGCCCTTGGCATTGACACAAATCACATTTCCATTGCGGGTTAGTTTGTTGAGTTTTTTTTTTTTTTTTTTCCCCTACACACCATCTCAATATAAGTAATCAACTCTTCAGTTTTCCACAGAAATGTTCTCTCTCTTTTGGGGCAGTTTTTCCCTCAATTGAAGTAGCATATGAAGCCACTTTACAAATCAACTTGACATGCTACAGTTTAGTATATATGGTTTATGAATTTGAGTCACAGACCTACATCAGTGAGAATTTTCTATTAACCTGTTTAACTTATCCAAAAGTTTAGTTTACTGGAAGAATTACCATTTATTCATTCAATCAGTAATCCATTCAATCAATATTTAGTGCATTTCAACTAGGCACTAGGCTGTGTTTTAGGAATTGAGGATGCAAGAAAACACAAGTTAACATTCTGCTGTTACATTGGTTCTTTCCTCAGATTTCTTCCACATTTCGGAATCTTCCAGTGATTTTGGTTTAGAACTGGACATCCTTTTCGACCAGTACAGGTGTCCTTCTTTCTTCTTTTAGCTACTTCAGATTATTAACTCTCTAGACCAATTATCAACATATTGAACACATTATGTTGATTTTCATGTGTATGACTTTCCCTCAAAGATATAAATTAATATCTTATGAATTTCAATATATCCAGTGTCTGGCGCACAGTAGGGTCTCAGCATTTGTTTGTAGAACTGAACTGAATATAGGCTGACTGGCTCAGCAAGCCAAGAGAAGCTGGGAAAGGCATCACGCTCTGGCACTGGACTCATTTAATATGTTAGCTGATACTTAGGAGGGAAGGATACCATCCAGACTTTGGTCTCTTGTTAGGCACATCTGTACTGAGAGTCCAAAGTGAAACTTCATGGTGCTTGAAGAAGGAGGTGGCCTCGCAGGAGAGAATGGAGGTAGGAAGGAAACATTCAAGTAGGCAACTATTGCGCCTAGGAGACCATGGGAAAGTAGTTCAGATGGACCCTGGCTGTGAAACTCGTCACAGAACTAGACGCCAAGGTAGTACAGACCAAGATGAGGGAATAATTCAGAATCCAGGAATCAGTATCGGGATGTCAACCTAGATCAGATATTGGGGTGATATGGATAATACTGAGCCACACCTATCGCCATGGACTGTGTGAGGGCAGAGATCAGGGCAAAGGTCTGCCTCAAACCGGATTGGAGTGGGAAGTGATTAGGGCCAACCTGGTGTAATAAATAAGGTAGCAGAGGGCTCATCTTGGTCAGACTGAAGAGACAACTGCATTGGAGACTGACATAGTAAGACAGTCTCCATTAATGCTCTTTGTGTTCATCCTGTTCACAAACGGGTTCACTTTACATTTAACATTCAGCACCAGGTGAGAGAAAAATCAGACACTTCTTCATTAAGATACTATCCCCACATTTATTTCTTCTTGCATAAAACTGAATTAAGCAAATGTAGGTTATTTGGCCCCAAAACTGCTATACAATATTGTATGATACACGTTTCTGCTTCTCTTTTGAGGTGGAGAACTTCCACCCAATTTGCAATGCAGAAAATGAAAAATGTCCAATCTAAAACTGTTCATTGAGAGTCAATCAGAGCTTGGGAGTTTAAATTAGCCATATTTTCTTTCTGCTTGAACCTGATTTCTGCCACAAGCTTCATTCTTCTTTGTCAATGGGGCATCAGCATTAATGTTTGCACTATCCAGTAGTTGTAGAGTGCATGGAGAATTTCTAAAAATTTATTAGCTGTCACTATGATGTGCCTCAAATTCGACACGAGTTCTAGAACTCTAACTTCCAGTTATGTAGTCCCTCCCAGTGTTCCCTGATGTTGTCACCTTCTTTGTAATCTTTTCTAATTTAATTCTTTCTAATGAAGAGGAAGCCAAGGGACAGCAAAAGGGCATGTGATTCCAGGTGCATTTTCTTTCCTTGGTGAGCTGTGAACGCTATGAATCCTATGAATGCTATGAATCATATTCTCTGTCTTTTCTGCAGGCAGATGCATTGTGCTTCATGTCTGTTACTGTGAAAAATAACCATCTAGTCTCCCCTTGGCAGAGAGGGCTTAAATTGGATATAGTCCTTTGGGATCTTAGTTCCAAGGTTATTTTAGCAGGGTTCAAGTCAGGGAAAAGGCATTCTTGGCCAACATAAAGGGACAGATTTGTTACTAGAAAAACTCTATCTCCCTTATAAAATGAGAAATTAAAAAAAAAATTAACTGCAGCATCACCCTGAGTTTGAAATTCCAACTGACAAGCTTGTGAAAGTAGATTAGTCACATTTCTGAAAATGTCACGAATTACTTTTGCTTTCCTTCAATTGCGATAGTGTCAAGGGGCTAATCAGACAAGTTGTAGTAGAGAAATTGGGGATATTAGTCTGGAGGATCATTTGTAATGTCGTAAACACGCAGCATACAATGCCTCTCTAGTGTGCTCCTGAATCACTTAACAGGTAAAGAATGACTGTTCTTTGATAAAAATGCCATGCTGTTTGTTCGGCGTCATCCCTCTTCCCTCCAACAATTCTGTATTAGTTGAGGTTTAGCTACAACTGACACAAAACCCAAAATAGCGTGTGGCATAAATACAATAATTTATTTCTCACTTATGTAAAATTTTAGGGCTGGTATGGGACTTTGTATCCAGGAACACAGGCTTCTTGGTACATGTCGCTTTACTATATATCGCGTCTGACTGAAGGCCCAAGAGACCAGCTCCCAAACCCAGGCAGCAGGGTGGTGGAAGGGGTGAAGAACAGGCCAACAACCTCCTCTAGACACTTCTTTTGTCCTATATTTATCCTCAAGGCCATGTGGTGGCCAAACAAAATGTCTATTTCTGTAGAACAAGGGAGGAAGAATGTTGAAGGTAAACCAGAAGTCTCAGCACCTCATTCACTTTGGAGAAGTCTTATCAAATGTTAATACTCTTGCACTATAATTTGTATAGTATTTTTACTTTTTTATAAAAACACCAGTGGGATTTTCAATTCTGTTACTAAGAATTTTATCAACATTGTGTGGTATTCCATTACTTGAATTTACCCCTTAAGCTTAAAGTCTGTCAACAATTACTGTAAAATACAAATCCAAAAACAAATTAGCCAGTGGTGAGCAGATGATATAGGTTGTGTATACCAATCAACTCAAAATTAATCAGTTAAACAAAAGCAAGACACTTATCATTTGTTGAATTCACCCCTGTACCTTACATTCAAAAGTGATTTGGATTATAGACTTTCTTCTTTTTCAAATATGGTTGGTTTTCATTATGTATAGAAGGCAAATTTTAACATGAAGTTTGTTTTTTCTTTTAATTAATTCTATTACAATTCATTTTTCACTCAAGAACCTCCCTCAAAAAAGTTTTATGTCTATGAATCTTTAGTGGTATTTCCCATAGACTCATCTATTACTTTCTTTATTAGCACCATATAATTAAGAAAATAAGCTTCACAGGCACCACCAAGATATCCTTAAAGTCTAGATCAGGTCTTTGATCATCAAATTCTTAGAAAAATTAATTTGACTTGTTAACTGTCTTGAAAAGATTTAGGGCTAAAGTACTCTTTGGACCAGTGTTTCCAATGTAGTATATTCCATGGTAAAATAGTTTGGTATACACATATATACACTGATACAGATATATCTGAATGTGCATGTTGATATATTTCACTCTTTATAACAATGTATTTAATTCCAAAATCACATACTTGAGCACATTTTGGAACACTAAATTTAGCAAAATTCAGCAGAATCCTACACTGAAATACTTTGAAGACATCCTAATATATATCTACATTATAATATTTCCAGAGAGAAATGTGATATGTAAACATATTTAACTACTAATACTCTATTCTAAAAATCAATAAACCGATCTCACAGAACTAGTATTTTGTGGAAAAGATTTTAGGAAATGATGAAAATCATTGGTTGAAATACAAATGGTTAGTTTATTTATTAAAATCAAGTCACAAATTTAGCATGCAATGTGGTTTATTATAACCCTGGAGAAAAAATCTTGAGAGGGAGAGAGGATAGACAACATGTGGGTCATTTCAAAAGCAATAGAAATATCAAAACTGGAAAATTCATTTGTATGAAAATTCTCTAATGTTGCCTAGTTAATTTTTAAAATTTAAACTTTTATATATATATAGTCCTGTAGTTTATAATAATGTATTCATGCCTCACTTCCCTTATCTATGTTGTAACTGTCTAATAACAAACTATTATTTTGATAACTTTGTTCACCTTTTATACTTCTTTTCATGGACATAATTTATTTACCAACTTTATGTCATTTCACTACTAATAGACTAAAAATAAAAACAAAAGCAAAACATTTATCATTGAAAACCTATTATGTATTAGGAACATTACTTAGCATCGGGAATACAAAATTAAGAAAATTGTATACTATAATAAATTTACATTTAAGTACGGAAGAGAAACAAAAAATTGATGCCTATCCAAAAACATTACTTAAAAGCAAATAAAACTCTTTAGAGTTGACTGGTGCAATTGTGTAGGATAAAGAAAACTGTTTATTTTATCAAAATTCTAGTCACCTTTAAGAATACCAATAGCATGTGTATTAGTTGTTACAAAGACCAGAGAGAGATTTGCATATAAACTAGGTAATTTAGTATTAACTAATCTGTGAGTGACAATAAATGTATATATGAATTCTCCAAAGCAGAAATTGTGAGTCTTGATTTTCTGAACATAGTGCAGTAAAATTCCATGTTAGAAACAGGATTAAATAACTCCCACATGAAAGATGTACTTAAAACTAAAACTGTATACTGTTTTGAAAATTACAAATATTTAAACATCACACATCAAAGCATTAAATATGTATATATACATACATATGTATACACTGTAAGTCAATATATTTAAGTCAATCCTCAGACCTACATCCTTAAATTATTAAACTGATAAAGAAAAAATAAAATTAATAACTACTCATTCAACTTGAGAAATTAGGAAGAATAAATGAAGCCAAAAAACTGAGAAGGAAGAAATCAATAATTGATTTTAATTAACTAAAATTAATTAAAATTAAAAAATAGAAAAATGGTAGAATGAATAAAAATATGAGAGTGGGAAAACATAATGAATAAGAAAGGGAGAAAGCACAAAGAAGTAGGAATAAGAAATAAGATAAACAAAATAATGGGAAAAATTAAAATTTTAATACATTTTATAAGGATTCATCTTTTCTCTTGTTAATTAAAGTAGTTCTGTAAATTCTAAAACAAACTACCAGTCATAAATAACTAAGTCATAGGGATGTAACTTACAGCACAAGAAATGTCAATATTTCACAATAACTTTGTATGGTGTGTAATCTATGAAAATGCTGAAACACTTTGCTGTACACCTGAAACTAATGTAGTATAGTAAGTCAATTGTACCTTAATAAATAAATTAAGTGCTGCAGCACCAAAAATATTTCAAGTATTCCTTTGTTTTAAGGTATATTTGACAAATTAAATTTTAATCTCTTCCCCCTTTCGTCTCTCACAGTATCATCTGTAGTTTCTGTAGGCAATTTAATAATAAAGATAATTGACATTTATTGAACATATACAAGCAAACAACCTAACTTAAGAAGAGTGAAACTGAATTATCTGAGAGGTTACAGAAAGTTGTGGTCACAGCCTGTCGAGCCAGAATGTCTGATTCCAAAGCCAAGCTCTGCCAATTATCTGCTGTAAGAACTTGGTCAACTATGAAAACTACTAAGTGCATCATTTTTTTGTTTTTCTGTAAAATGGTGGATAAAAATAGAACCTAATAATAATAGTGCTATGAGAATTAAATAACTTATTATATATAAAGCACTTGGTGTAATTTAAGCATTATAACAAGTGTTTGCTAAATCTAAAAATGTACCTTTTTTGTCTTAATCTAAATTATATAAATCCTCCCTGCTTAAAATGAAAACAGAAGAAAACCTACTCTCTTTAATCTTCTGCATTCTATTCATCCCATAATTTTGTCCTCATTAAAAACTAAAAACAGTAGTCTGATTTAATGGAGGTCAGATATCACTGTCAAAAATGTTTTAGGAAACACATGTATCAAAAGCATTTTGAAAATGTTTTGATTTTCCTGTACAACATAAAAAAGCTACCTTTATAAATGGAAAAACATTCCCATGTAAATTCAAACAACTCATCCTCACCCATCTAGTCCTATCGTGTGTGTGTGTGTGTGTGTGTGTGTGTACTTATCAAAAACTATTTAAAAGAAGTATATGTTGGAGGAAAAAAAGCATCTTGCAAATAGAATGACTAATTGCAATGAAGTGAGAAAAATTTGACTCTTTTCTTACTTATGATGGTATATTTTTCCTTGAATTAACTTTGAAAACAAAAACATTTTAAAATGTATTCTGGTTTTCAATCATAAGATTTTATTAGAAAAATATATCAATGATAGATTATCCTTTTTAGTTTCTGATTACTTTGAACCAGGATTTCTTAAACATACAAAAGGCAATTGTTAGTGTCAGGAATGCTATTTATAATCACCTTAGAAAAGCTCAAATAAATTTTCAAGTAAATGATGAAAATGAAAATCTGTATTATTCAAATGTAGACCATTTAAAGTAGATATCACTATAGTTGTGATCACAACAGGATACAAATCCAAAGTCAAAAGTTTCATAAATTACAGGAAATGATGAAAATAATTTTTTAAAAAAGAAGAAAAAACTTGCATTTATAATTTTTATAAGGAGAAATCTTTAAAAGTTAGAGGAATGTTTTGAATTATAAGGCTCTGATATTGCAAAGTTCAACATGTCTATTCCAAAAGGCATTACTGTTAAGTTTTAGTATATCACATCTCTCTACACAATGAAGAACATAAAATTGCTCTTTTCAACTTTAAGACAGGAAAAACAGGTAATAAAGCACACACTCCCCACCCCACACACACCTCATAAGGCTTCCTACAAGTTATAGTGTTTTAAAATAATTATTTATAATTAAATATTATTTTAAAAGCTCCACAAATTATTTTATATACTAGAATTTCCATTTGACTCTTTGGATTGTTCAAAAATGTGCATTCTGTGTTACCTACTTAATAATCTGGCTCTGCATGGATGGGGAATTAGGAAAATTGCTTTTTCAAATTATAATACAGCCAAGGAAATTTCCTTTCATAAGTTACTAAATAGCAATATGGTAGTTCTTTGTAACCCTTCTGTAAAATTAGTGGAAAGTAATGCAGAGGCACCTTTATCTTTTATCAGGATTAAGGAGAAAGATTCCATTCCAAACAAATATAGAGGGCTTGTGGGAAGGTTCTTGCCAATACTGGAAAGAATGCAGAATACAGTCACCTTTGTGCACATAAGAAAAATCTACTGTATGACTCAGTGGAAAAGAATAACAATGTTTACTATAGGAAGTCAATTTAATTAACCTTAATCTCCCAATAATAGCCTTGAATACTCTGTCAATTTGAACAAAGAAGAAAAAAATTCAGTTATCAAATGGAGAATGGAAAAATACTGTTTTTTTCTTTTTTTACTGGGGCACATAATGTCCTCAAATTAAGAATAAATGCTTCTAAAGCATTTTTGGCTTTGCAAAGTCCTACACAGCACACATAAGCTTGATCTAAATCGTGGATAAAGCACTTCTTAGCAGCTACTGTGTACACAGCAAATAATAACTGATTACTTTAAAAGTTATCAATTAAGTTTTATGTTTATAAAGTTGGTGCTATGAGTAACTGAGTTGAAGACTAAGGTAATTATGGAATAGTAAGTCTATATAATTTGTCAACAATACAGGTCCAATTCTATTAGATACAGAAGTAAAATCCAATTCTATTAGATATACCATCATCTAATTAAAGGAAGCCTGATATTTATTACATTTCTTGAAAATTTTTATTAACTAATTTGATCTATTTCTTTTTACATCTGTTTAACCCAGGGAATGCAAATCTAGGGGTGGGTTTATCAATATCAGAATGTTTCATTCTGGTTCACTAAGGGAAAAGTAAATCTCAAGATTTCTCCATGAAAATGACTATTGATCTGTTTGTCTTGATTCTAAGTGACAATAAAACAAGCAAAAGAAACAGCATGCAAATCAAGTAAAGGAAACTAAATACACTTTATGTTTTTCTTATTCATTATATATAATCTTGGGGTAACAAACAACGTAAAGGTCATCTAAGCTTGCTGAAATCATTTTTATATTCAGCTGCATTAAAACTAAACTCTCTGTTATTCATATTGGCCAGGGAACATTGGATCTGCCTAAATAAAAATGAATTGTGCTTTCATATGTATGTAGGTGTACATGAATGTCAGTGTGTGTGTGTGTGCATAAAACTGCCCTTACTAAAGTTGATTGAATGTGTTTGATTAAATTAGAAGTTTATGTAAGAGCTTAGCATTTCCCTTCATCAATATTATACATGAATTATCATTTATTATTAAGTTTTTGCTGGTGACAGAAAGCAGGGAAATATTGGTAATGTAGACAGACCCTGTTCCTGTGGTCATGGGAGCTCGCTGATGTTTAAAACAAAGCATCAAACCCCTGCATAATGCAAGGATAAAGTTTACCTGTAACTGAATTGTAAGAAAAGTATTCAGTAGTCACACATTTCTAATTCTGTCTGAATGATGGAGTCAAGGCATTGGTATACTGAACTTATGTGTATTAAACTGCTGAAAAGGGAGGAGCTGTTCAGATTGTGTGGCAGCCCCACTGGGAAGGACCAGGAGGTGAGGGTGTGATAGGAGGTAGAAGTTGGCTGTGTCTCATTCCCAAATACCTTACAGAGGGTAGCTTGGGTCTAGGTGATTTTTCCTTAGAGTCAAGGCTCTTAGCCTGACATCACCATGTTTCATTTCTGTATTTTATTTATTTTATTTGTTTATAGCACATGTTGTTTAAAGGGAAAGATTTGTGAGATGTATCTTTTTTTTAATATTTTACTTCAACTGACTGTTTCTTTTCTTGAACTGCCTTAAAATGCATTTAATGAGTTTGTGTGACAAATACTCACTTGCCAGAATGAGAAGAATTTCAGCACATGACCAGATTACACATACAGCCATCCTGCTCAGTATCCATAGGGAGATGGGTTCCAGGACCCCCCTCGGATACCAGAATTCAAGTCCATTGTATAAAGTGGTGTAGTATTTGTGTTTAAACTGTGCACATTCTCTCTTATACTTTAAATCATCTCTGTGATACCTAATGCAATGTAAACTGTTGCAGGTGACCAGCAAATTCAAATTTGTTTTTGGACTTTCTAGAAATCTTTTTTTGACCATTTTCTCTCCAGGATTGGTTGAATTGGAGGATCTAGAACCTGTGGATACAAAGGGCTGATTTTACATGTTTGAGGTGTAAATTACTTATACTGCTGATTATTCTACCTTCTAGGGATATGAAAGAATGTGTCAGTGATTTTTACAGTTTAATGTGCAATTTATTTAAAATGATTTAATTCTCTTCTTCAATAACATCGTTATGTTAATGAGTATCGAGAAATGGAATAAAAGGAAGAATAACATTATTGGAAAATAAAGCTATTCTGGTCAAAACTCAATTATAATTATCTTTGTATATGTTTTGCCAAAGTTGAAGGTCACATTTTATGATTATATGACTTTATATGCTTATATAATAATCTGAAAATTATAAACATTGTAAATTTCCTCTACAATGTTGACTATGTAACTCACCCTCTTTATTAGTGAGAGTTCTCTAGAGAAACGGAACCAATAGGATAAACATATACAAAATTGCAATGTAAAATACATATATACATAAAAAGATTTATTAATATCAAGAAATTGGCTCTCCTGTTTGTAGGGGCTGGCAAGTCTGAAATTTGTAGGGCAGGATGGCAGACCGGAAACTCAGGCAGGTTTTGTTGTGGTCTTTAGGCAGAATTTTTTCTTCCCCAAGAATCCTCAGTTTTTGCTCTTAAGGCCTTCAACTAATTGAATGAGTTTCATCCACTGTCTGTAGGCTAACCTCCTCTACTTAAAGTCAATTGATTATAGATATTTGTCCATAAAATACCTTCAGAACAACTCTTACTTTAGAGTTTGATTACATGACTTGGTGCCATGGCTTAGCCAAGTTGACATATAAGTTTAATCATTACATTCTTCACTGATAAAATCTGATGCTCATAATTTACTTTTACAGCCTGCTATCATTAATGGAAATATTCTGATCTTTCATGTAGTACCTTACATAGTGCAGATATAAATGATACAATGCCTGATGAAGACGATTATTAGTCTAAACCTACCAAAAACTTTTACATCACCTCATTCAAAGGCTTCTCTTCTACCATTTTCTACAGATTTCTCAATACTTCTTAATTCACTTTATCTATATGGTCAAGTCTTTAAAATACGAATGAACATTACAGGAATTAAAAATGAGAAGGGCGTATATATTCCAAACCTGTTAATTTACAGATAAGGAAAACTCCCAAGAGCTTCCCTGGGTCTCTGGTTCAAGTAGACGCATGAGCATAGTTTCCTAGTTCTTTCTGGGTTTTATCTATAATTGAATCCCTACTCTGTAGTGAGTTGAATAGTGTCCCACCACCAAAATTCAAGTTCACTTAGGACCTCAGAATGTGATCTAATTTGAAAATGGTTTCTTGGCAGATATAATTGGTTAATACAAGGTCATACTGGATTAGGGTGGTACTAAGGAGCAATGACTGTTGTCTTCATAAAAAGGGAGAGAGAGAAACAGGGAGAATATCAGGGAAGATGCAGAAACACACAGGAAGATGGCCACATGAAGACAGAGGCAGAGACCAGAGTTATGCCACCAGAGCCCAGGAACACCAAAAGCCACCAGACTTTGAAAGAGGGAAGGAAAAATCCTTCCCAAGTGCCTCCAGAGTGAGTATGGCTCTGCCGACACCTCCATTTCTGACGTCTCACCTCCAGAACTGAGAAAATGAACTTCTGTTATTGTAAGCCACCCAGCTGGTGGTAACATAGTATGACTGCCCTAAGAAACAATTCACTTTCATTAAAATTGGACATTGGAGCTTTCTCTACTTTCCTTAGGTTACTTTTGAAAAGAATAGGGAAGCTTCTGCAAAAAAAATCTTCAGTGACTTGGGTTAAATCTGTGAGATTCTGGAGACTCTGTATTTGGAGGGGACGCCCCATTTGGGCACTTCTCTTCAGGGTTTGCACAGTATAAAAAGTAATGTATTGGATTAGACACCATTTATCTGGGAGGAAGGCATTCTTCTTCAATGGGGTATGTTTAAAATACCACATTAGTTGAATTGACTTGAATTCTTTGAATCTGGTCAAAATTCCTTTCCTAATCCAATTTTTTTTTTTTTTCCTGAGGAGAATTAACTGCCCTAATCTGTTGTGTGTCATGCACAATAAGTTACTTCCATTAGAGTAAGAATGAGCTGCCAAGGCTGTCAAAGACATGGCCTTTCAAGGTGTGTGTCTCCATTTGGAGTCATCATGCAACCAAAGACTCATTAAGCTCGTGTAATTAAATAAAAACAATAACCTAAATAATTAAGAACAAAGTCATGACCTTTAATGATCCTTTAGCTTATCACTGATACAAAAAGAAATTTTAATTACCATTAATGGTCTTTGTATATCTAAGGTATGACACACTTATAATTCACCTAAAGGGAGGCCTCAGTTCCTTTTGCACATGAGGTACCCTTTCGGGAGTGGGTATTAATTACTCTTACACAGAAACAAAAGTACTTTAAGTTCTCAAGGTATTTTCTGACAACTGTCAGCATAAGTGTACATAAAATTTTAATTGTGTCCTGAGTGGCTTCTAATATAAAATTATCCTTGAGAGCTTTTAGGAGAACTTTAAACTTCAGTTGGCGTGTAAAGAAAGCTTAACTAATTTTCTGATTATGTTCAGGCAGCACAAGTTACATTTAATGTGTATGACTAGAACTGACAGTTTGATATGTGGTTAAGATCAAATTTAATTTTCTACTACAATTACTAAATTTGCAAAACCAGCACTACAAGGTACTGTGTTTATGTGAACTCATAATTTAGTTTTCAATAGTTCCTTTATAAACATATGTGTGTATAAATAGCTTCCCCCCACCAAATTCAGAATTATTGTTCAGTATTACTGCATTATTGCTCAGTTCTGTTTAGAAAGCTATTCAGCAGTCCATCTTCTATAGTCTAAATGTTCGGTCCCATTTGAAAAATCTCTTCAAATAGAATTTTAGAGAGGCAGCAAGGGAAAGAAACAGTAAATATTAAACTCATAGTGCTTAAAAGAAATAACCTGTGTACTTGTGTATCAGTTATCTGTTACCATGTACAAACAAACAAATGAACAAAACACTCTAAAACTGTCCAACAATACAGAAACCATTTCTTTAGCTTAAGGTGCTGTGGGTCAGCAGCTGGCATTGAGCTCAGCTGGGTGGCTCTTCTGCGTATGGCTGGGCTCTGTGATTGTGTTCAGTGGCCAGTCACATGGTGGATTGATTGACGAGGGGATGGCTGAGGTAAGATGGTTGTGAGTTCCCTGGTGGCTGAGGTGAAAGGGCAAGGAGGCTGCATGTCTCCCAGCATCCCATGGGCTAGCTTAGGCTGGTTCTCAGGGCATCTTTTCAGGACTCCAGGGATGGGAGCAGCACTGGGGAAGGCCTCGGGCCCTGAGCTCAGAACTGGCGTAACTTCATTTATGCCACATTCTGTTTCTCAAAGCAAATCCCCAAGCCCATCAAAAATACAAGACATGAATAAACAGACTCTACCTATTGATGGAAGAAGCTTCCAAGTCACAATGATTATAGGGTAGAATAAAGACTTGTGGCCATTTTTGCAGTCTGTTACCACAAAATGAATAGTTTAAAGTTCTACTCAAAGATTCCAATTTAGCTGGTCTAGAAATCCCTTCAGTAATATTTGTACAGCAGAAACAGCCCACAGTGACAGAGTACATGTGTAATTATAAAGTCGGGATAAGTCACAATTTTGTTAAGCATTAATTCTCCCACAAATGAAATGATGGGTTTGAGCTGATAATTTTAAATGTCCAATCACACCTGAGATTCTTGTCACCTAACTTCAGCTATTTAGGAAACCATGTTACATTTAATCCAGTATTATTTAATATTGTATTACACATAGATTCTTAAAATAATTTTATCATTTACATAAAATAAGTTGTATCCATTATTTTAAAAATCAGTCCAATTATTTTATACTTATAAATGAATGGATCAATTCTAATATAATGATGTCCTTGTGTATAAAAATCTCAAAGCAATGGATCTTTTTATTACTAGACTCTCATATGTAGATTATAAATTTTTATATTTAAAGAACTTCTTTCTTTATGCATCTGTGTTTTGAAATAATGCTTATTTCAATGCCAAATACATCATCTGGATTTTTATATAATACCAAAAAAGGCAGTTTCATCATTGAGTCATGGCAGAATTTTTAATTTTTAAAAATTTTTCTTTATTTATTTTTAATAACTTTTAAAAATTGAACTTTAGTTAATTTACAATGTTGTGTTAGTTTCAGGTGTACAGCAAAGTGATTCAGTTATACATATAAATATTCTTTTTCAGATTCTTTTCTATTAAAAGTTATTACTAGATATTGAATATAGTTTCCTGTGCTATATAGTAGGTCCTTGTTATTTATCTATTTTATCTGTAGTAATGTGTATATTTTAATCCCAAACTTGTGATTTATCGACCCTTTCCTCTTTGGTAACCTAAGTTTGTTTTCTATGTCTGTGAGACTATATCTGTTTTGTAAATAAGTTCATTTGTGTCATTTTTAATTTTTAGTAAATTTTTAAAATTAAAGTATAATGAATTCCACATATAAGTGATATCATATGATTTTTTTTTCTCTATCTGACTTACTTCACTTAACATCATAATCTCTAGGTCCATCCATGTTGCTGCAAATGGTATTATTTCATTCTTTTTTATGCCTGAGTAGTATTCCATTATATATATAAAATATATATATATATATATAATCTCACATCTTATTTATCCATTTATCTGTCAGTGGACACTAAAGTTGCTTCCATGTCTTAACTATTGTAAATAGCACTGCTATGAATATTGGGGTGCATGTGTCTTTCAGAATTATAGTTTTATCCAGATATACACCCAGAAGTGAAATTGCTGGATCATAGGGTAAGCTTATTTCAGTTTTTTAAGGAATCTCCATACTGTTTTCCATAAATGGCTACACCAAACTACATTCCCACCAGCAGTGTGGGACAGTTCCCTTTCTCCACATTCTTTCTCACATTTATTATTTGTGGACTTGCTCAGTGATGACTATTCTGACTGCTGTGAAGTGATACCTCATTGTAGTTTTGATTTGTATTTCTGTAATAATTAGCAATATTGAGCATCTTTTCATGTGCCTATTGGCCATCTGTATGTCTTCTTTGGAGCAATGTCCATTTAGATCTTCTGCCCATTTGTTGACTGTTGTTTTTTTTTTTTTTATGTATTAAGCTGTATGAGCTGTTTGTATATTTTGGAAATTAATCCCTAACTCACTCCCTGACTTCAGACTGTACCACAAAGCTACAGCAATTGAAACAGTATGGTGCTAGCACAAAAACAGACACATAGAATAATGGAGAAGGAGAGAATGCACAGAAATAAACCAGCACACTTACACCCAATTAATCTGTGACAAAGGAGGCAAAAATATACAATGGAGATAATGCAGTCTCTTCAGTAAGTGGTACTGGGAAAACTGGACAGCTTCATGTAAAAGAATGAAATTAGGACATTCTCTAACACCAAATACAAAAGTAAATTCAAAATGGATTAATGACCTAAATGTGAAACTGGATACTGTAAAACTAGATAGAGGAAAACATAGGCAGAACACTCTTTGATGTAAATCCCAGCAATATTTTTTTGGACCCATCTCCTAGAGTAATGGAAATAAAAACAGAAATACACAAATGAGACCTAATTAAACATAAAAGCTTTTGCACAGTAAAGGAAACCATAAACAATACAAAAAGGCAACCTGTGGACTGGGAGAAGATATTTGCAAAAGATGTTACTGACAAGGGATTAATTTCCAGAATTGTTATTTCTTTATTTCATTCAATAAGGAGTGAAGAAGAAGCATAATACACTTAAGAGTATTTCTTGGGAAGAGTCCCTAAGTGAATAAAGTCTTACTAATAAGATGGGATGTCAGGCTCATGGTTATGGAATGTGAAGCAAGTAGAGAGACAGAACAGAAGGCAATAATCCAGCTTGCACAGGGACGTAATATGACATTCAATGTGCCATGCAAAGCAGAGGAGAGGTGAAGCTGAGTCTCTGTGGTAGGGGGCTGAGGACACCATACAAAGAGCTTGGATATTACCCTGAAAGATATCTGGAGGTTTTCAGGAGATGAGAAGTAAATTTTATCAAAGTAATTGAAATTTCAAATCATTCCAAGTGAATGACACTGACCTTGGAATTGAGTAGAGGGTGAAGAGAATCTGCAAAATACTGGGATGATGGAAAATAAAGAGCTCATGGAGGAAATGAAGATCATGGACTTTAAGAAGGTAATGTTGAGTGTGAAGAAGAGGGTTGTAGAATTCACAGGACTGAAAAATGCCCGTTAACAGGTCAATGGTGACTTCAGTGAATGTGGCTCCAGCAGACTGCAGTAAGGTGTTGAGTGATGTTAAAGAAATGTAGGCAATGGGTATAAACTATTCTTCTGAGAAGTCTGGATGAAAAGGAAGAAGGATTTTTTTTTTTCTTAATCTTACTAAGAACATATTTAGACACAAAAATATTTCAATGTCTCATATATATAATAAATTATATGCATTACTTAATTTAAAGTTTAACTTCAGTTTTATTTAATTCCTTTAGAATCATGAGACACTGTTGAAAATCACACTTCTCACTGAAGAATAATCTTTGCCAAGTATTTCGCTGAGATAAACCTCTCATACTCCTTAAAGAGAAACACTCTCCATTCCAAACTTATAATGAATGTCATTCCACATGTGATGGTTAATTTTATGTAACAACTTAGCAAGCTCACAGTAGCCAAATATTTGATCAAATATTATTTTAGATGCTACTATAAAGGTATTTTTAGATGAGATTAGCATTTAAATTAGTGGGCTTTGAGTAAAACAGATTGTCCTCAATAATGTGGTGGGCCTCATCTAATCACCTGAAGGCCTTTATTAAAAAGACTGACTTTCCCCAGTGAAGACAGAATTCTGCCAACAGACTGCCTTGAACTCCAGCTATAACTCTTCCATGGGTCCCCAGCCTGCCAGCCTATCTGCATATTTTGCATTTGAGAGCTTCCCCAGATGTGTGAGCTAATTCCTTACACTAAATCAATCTCTGTCTCTCTCTGTAAATATATATATTGAATATATTTATACATATATTGCATACATAATTATATATCCACACACACACACACACACACACGCATGCACATATCATATTAGTTCTATTTCTCTGGGAGAACCCACATACCCCATGAGATGTGAACATTAAAAGATCAGGTATCTAATTTGGTAAAAAAAAAAAACAAAAACAAACAAAAAAAACCCTCCAAACACAATTCCTCTGAATTTTCTAGCTGTAGACAATGTTTGTAGAACATTTTTACATAGAAAAGTATTAAAAAGCATTAAATCATTACCTTCCAGTGTTATATGCTTTTAGTAGATGTCCCCGCAACACTTCTAATTGCTTGTTATAAACATGTTTTAATTGTCATCCCATGACCTTTCACTCTGTCTTTATGAATAATATGCAGAAAGCAAGAGTCCTAAGCACCAATTAATGCAAATATAAGTGAAACACTTGTATTGTCTGAATATTATTAACATGAAAGATTTTTTGAAAGTATCCTTGTCATGGAACTAGACTACCAAGGTAATGCTAATAAGAAGTGTAGAGAAAAAAACTCTTTTACCCTCTTATATCCCTGCATTGCATGTTTGGTTTTCTACAGGTCTTGTCAAAGAGCATATAATGATCCAAGGAAAAGCGCATTCATTTTTGCATAGGAACAATTCACCATAAGTAAATTGGAGGGTCCTTTTAGTGTACAGTGAAAATTTTACTAGATAGCTTTTGAAATGAACCCTTAACAAAAATGTTTGTCTCACTTTGGTCACTGAATACCCAAAGCCAAGAGGACTTCCTATTCAGTGACTAAGATATTCTGTGACCAAATGTGCCCTGGGTAAAAGATTTCTTTTAATTAGAATAACTGTTTGAATGACTTCTGGGTTAATCTTTACAGAGTAAATACTAAAGCCTTATCAGTGGTCTACAAGGATCTACATGATCTGGCCCCTGGCTCCCTCCTTGACCTCCTCTCCCCATACATCTTCCTTATTCTTCTCTGTGCCAGCATTCCTGGCCTCCTTTTATTCTTCAAACATGCAAAGCAAATTCTGCCTACAATGCCCTTCCAGCAGGTACCTTCAAACTCCTTCATTTATTTGAGGTTTTCTGTTCAAATGTCATCTTCTCAGTAGGCCTTGTGCACTATGTAAAAATGCCAATTGACCCTATCTGTCTTACCTATTATGTATATCAAAATAGATATGCTAATTGTAGAAACTATGTACTAATTAGATAAATTGGACAATATGGATAGGTTTGAGGTTCAATGTACTGCAGACCGTGTGCCTACCACACGTGGGGCCAGCACTCAGCACTCACTGAGCACAGTGCATCCTGGGCTGATGAATGAATGAGCCCTGAAGTTTCCAGGATGCTTATCTGCAGAGCACTCATGACCACTTGTGCATGCAGCTAGTGGTCCTCCTCTAGGCAAATAATTGAAGCTGTATTATCTCTGTACCTTCTAAAATTGAGGTCTATTCTTCAGAAAAATAGTGTTGAGAAATAAATAAGCTAATTCATTTAAAATTTCAATTTTAATAATTCCATGTTATACCCTCAAAATACTTTAAAGAGATTTGTAAGAGCTTTTAGCTTCTAAAATGTATTGGCTTAGTCATAGGAAACTCACCAGTTGAATGCCATTCTGTAACATGCTTTATGTTTTAACTTGTCTGTTTATCTAGTTTTATATCTGCTTTTAAAGACCCACTGATTTTAACTTAATTGACTATTTTTGCACATTTTCTGTGATAGAAAAGCATGGTCCTATAACTCAGAATCAGTGTTTACTTAATGTATTTCATCTTCAAAATAACAATTTGCATATATCCACTTTTTAGGAGTTAATAGCTATTTACTTAAAACTCTTTTGCACAGTTCACTAACATTTTTCTAATGCTCCCAAATTATCCATTATGATTTTTTTTTGTTGTCTAAAAGATAGCAAAATACCAATGCTTTCTTCATTTGTATTCAGCAGCAGAAGCCACTTTGATAAGAATGTGTGGCTTCCTTTGTGAGTCTTACCTTTTCCTCACAGACAGATGAGGACCGAGTGTGATGACATCTGGGAAGCATCTTGATGACAGAGCCTGTCATAAAATAAGAGCACAACACAGTTTTGCCCCAAACCAAATTTATGTGTTTTTCTTATATTGAAAGAAATTGTGCTAAAGGATGAAAGTAATTCCTGGTTTTTATTTATTAATTATTATTTATGTTTATTTATTGGGTTTTTCTTTTTTTAGTTGAAGTATAGTCAGTTTACAATGTTATGTCAATTTCTGGTGTATAGCATAAAGTTTCAGTCATACATACACATACATATATTCCTTCCCATATTTTTTTCATGATAGATTACAACAAGATATTGAATATAGTTGCCTGTGCTATACAGTAGCCTTTATTGTTTATATACTTTATTCATAGTAGTTGGTATCTGGAAATCTCATACTCCCAGTTTATCCCTTCCCACCCCCCTTCCTCACTGATAACTGTAAGTTTGTTTTCTATACTTGTGAGTCTGTTTATGTTTTGAAAATAAGTTCATTTGTGTCTTTTGGGCATATGTTGGGAAGAAACTCTAATTTGAAAAGATACATGCACCTCAATATTCATAGCAGCACTATTTACAATAGCCAAAACATGGAAACAACCTAAATGTCCATTGACAGATGACTGGATAAAGAAGATGTGGTATATTTATACAATGGAATACTACTCAGCTATATAAAAGAATGAAATAATTCCATTTGCAGCAATGTGGATGGACCTGGAGATCATCATTCTAAGTGAAGTAAGCCAGAAAGAGAAAGAAAAATACCATATAATATCACTCATATGTGGCATCTAAAATAAAAGACACAAATGAACTTATTTATTAGTGTCTTTACTTCCATCCCAACATGGTATAAAGGAAAGGTCCCTGAGTGAGGAATCAGAAGAGCTTAGTTTGAGCTTCAGCTGCCTTGTCTCCTAAGGTGTGTAACCTCAAATAAGTCACCTAATAAACTCAAAGAGCTTATATTTTATAAAGCAAAAATAAGTATTTCCTACAACTCTGTGGGATAATGAGGATAATCAAGAGAGATAATACTTGACAGATTGTTTTCTAAAGGACATATAGATATATCTGTATGTGTGTGTGCATGGTCATTAAGACACCTTTTGAGAACTGATTACTTCATTTCAATGATATTATTACAAATATAGCTAGAGTTCTTTTCAAAAATATATTATGGTGGACATTTTTAGTTTATTCTTTGAAACATTCTTTCTTCTGGTAGCTAGCATCATAGACTTGGGGGAACTGTTCCCTCATACTGCTAGTCCAGATCTGTGGTGGTGGGAGCTGCCAATGATGGCATTGTATGGCTCTGGAAAAACTGATGGTGTGTTACTCAAGAAGTGTCCATCAGAGTCCTTCCTGAGTGTTATTTTAATTAGATGAAATTAAGAGAAGAGAGTTTTCTGAGATGTGAGTCTAGGATCCACTCTCAACTATATACCTTCTTTCTATATAGTCAGGGGTAGCTTTTCACCTGTTACATTCTGAATCAGTCAAGTTTGAAATACATTCTGACATATCATAAATTAAAATGTGTTATGAACAAAATAGTATAAAGTATTGTATTTGGATTATGCTACCTATTGCTCTCGGCACATCTGGGCCACGTAGTGGAGGACTGGACAGAAAAGTGCTATTATGTACAGCAAGCCTAACCGCATGCTTCTCTGAGAGTTTCAGCAAGGATGCTTGTGGTTATAGGATGCTATTTTAGACTTAAAGGGGTGGGAAAAATATTCACGGTTATTATTATTTTTTTAATTACATTTTAGTTGAAAAGGAACAGCTTATTCTATGTATAAAGTCAGAGCCCAGTGGTTAGGGAAACCAGACACACTGGGAAATGTTTCCATCTTGCTAACATTTTTTACTGTGACTAATATACAGATTATTCCTGCCATGACTACATGAGGAAGTGTCTGTATTCCAGTTTTCCAATATTTCATGTTCTGAGAAGTATTCTTTAAATACTGTTCTGTTACCATCTCTTTATTGATCAGAATGCCAAAACATTTAGTGGGTTACCAGTTTGGTTTCCATTCATGCCACATATATACATAAAAAAAAAAAAAAAAGGTTTGGATCGAAGAACTCAACAGCTCTCCTTTATTACAGAGCCACTTTATGCTTTTGGGGCCTGGTGTATTTTTATATAATAAATTGATAGAAAAAGGTAAGTCACTGTTTTATAATAAAATATTCCTGCTAGGTCTTAATAACTATAGCTTTGGTCACAGTTTGACAAGAGCTATTTTTGAATTTGTTAGGAATTTCAGAATCTCTAACAACAGATTATGCTGCCAACATTCATAAGGGTACTAAAAAGACAAGACTGTCAGCTTTGATGTCCACTGTATTTGTTAGACAGTTCCACTGAGTAACGAGTCACCAGTTAGTATAACTCTCAGAGGAATGCATGCAACTAAGGTCTTTCTAAAAAGAAAATGAGTATTTGAGAGAAAGGAAAAGAAATATACAATAAAAATTTAACTAAGACATCCTTTAAAAAAAAAAAGATTCATCTTTATAAACTAGCAGTTTCAGATTCTCTTGGCTTTTCTCCAAAAATTTCCCTGACTCTTGTACATTATCTGGTTGTATCAAAATGATATCATAGAATTGGGACTCATTGCATTTTCAATTTTGAATTCATCTGGTTCAGTCTTTGAAGTTGAAACATCAATATGCACTAATGATAACAGCACTTCTAAAGGCAAGAGTAAGGAAAATTATTGAATCCAAACTAAGTGTATACGCTATCATAATGAGCATGTCATAGTGTTATTTTCAGTTATATTTTCAAATTGTCTAATCGGACCAGATTTCCACCCTCCATCAATATGCTGCCCACACAGAGCTCCAGAAGTCAGTCATTAACGCCAAAGCTGGATTTGGTTAAATAAAATGAGTTTTCTTTTTTTGTATTCTTTCTGTGCCTTTATATTTTATTGCATTTTAATCAAAACATGTTGTTAGATTATACAGTCAATTAATAAAGTTGTTGGATAGCCATGCAAAATACACGTCAGAGCTATGCCTCTTAAAGCAAACAACATAAACAAATTAAAATAATACGGTGGTTAAATAAGTGCATCTTGCCCTAACTAAGTAATGATGTTTAGTCTATTTACTTAATCTACTTAAACTCAGTGACATGAGGAGAAAAATGCTTAAAGTCAGATGTTTTCATCAGTGCTTATAAGATTACTGGGATATAATATTGTTAAAGTAAAGGAGATGTTAGAAATATATTGTTTGTTAAATTTGCAGAAAACTTAAAGATATATGCTTAAATTTTAAGTAATTCTTAATTTTAAAATATTGTTCCTTGCCACACATAGGAAAAACATGAGATAAAGTTTAGAAGAATTTTCAAGAAAAGTCTTCTTTGTTTGCTATAACTTCAATATGATAAAATTTACTTGGCTTTATAAAGATGCATTTGTTTTCTTAAAATTGATTTCATGTTTTTGAAATAACAGTTTGTCTTTCATTTTGCTTCTAATAGAAGCATATAAGACTTATGTCATTAAATATTTAAATACTTCTAAACAGATTGTTATGGTCCCAGCGTTTTTATATTTAACTCAATAGGGACAGTAAAACTAATTTTTTAGAAGCACTTTTTTTTTTCAATAACTGTGTTCTTTTTTTTTCAATTTCTTAACTATCTTTATAGAATATTGATAAAAATGGTATTTACTCAGCAAAAGTGAAAAAAATATGGTTACACTTTCTTTTCAGTAGATAAAATTTTGCCTATTTGCAAATGAAAACCAGAATTACTAAATGATTTTTTTTTATAAATGTAATCTATGGATTCAGTATTTTGAGTGTTATTGTAATTACAACATTTCTCCTAGTTTGTAAGCTTTTTATTATTTCCTTTTTCATTTCTGCACTTTTCATTTCTTTTTAGCTACTTAACTACCTGGATCTTGATATAGAACTTAGAGCTTAGAGTTCTATATGGGAATTATATAAGCTCACTGTGTTGATGGCAAATCTTTTTTTTTTTTTCCTTTGAACAATGTGTTTCAGGCAACTTTCACATCCTATCTATTCTGTTGACTTTAACCACTAAGATGACTACCTACAAATCAATTGACTAATACCTAGGATCTCGCTAAAAAATAACCTTAGGTTCCAAGGAACAATGATTTCTTCAACAATTATTTTCTCCAAGTAATTATTATACTTAAAGGCAAAGGGAATTTGATTGGTAATTTGTGATGAATATCCAAATAGTTTTGCACTTTCTAATTAGTTTGACATTCCTCAATATTTAATTAATATATATAAACCATGAGAGTTAGAAAAGGGTTCAGTGATTCATTCTGAGAAAGCAGAAAGCTGAGTTAGAATTCCAAAAAGGAACCGATGAGTAGTCTGGAACTCATCCACAATTATCTGGGAACAGCTGGTGCCCCTTCACCATCACTTCAAGTGAAGGCCCTGGTTTTATCCTTCTCTGCCAGAAATAACATCGGCCCAGAAGCCCTGAATCCCAGCAGCACAGGACCTCCAGAGTGCTTGGGAATTTAAGTGCACAAGAAGCTTCCTCTGCCTACACAAAGATGTGTTGCTAAGACCATGGGCTAACCTTTTAACTACTTCAGGATGCTTTGAGTTATGTCCATCATTAAGCCACTACATCTTATCTTTGGTTAAACCTTCTTTTTTTTAAAACTGTAATTAGTTCTCACATTGTCGCTTAGTTTGAAATAGTATATTACTCTGCCAAAAATGCCATCATAGCCAAGCACTCATAACAGGTAGAAAGAAAGGTAAAAATCAAGGAGAATGGGTATTCTGATATGGAATTGAGCAATTAGAAAATAAAATCAAAATTATTTATATATTTGAAACAGAAAGTAATATTGCAATCAATTGCTAAGAATTTGGAAAAAAACATTTAAATTTGCTTTTCCAATTACAACTCATTTCAGTGTCTTGAATATTAAAACTCACTGGTCAATTTGTAAATCTTTTCCAGTTGCTCTTTGGACAACTTCTATGCTGACTGACTTATAGGACATGTTTAAGCATAGAGATTCGATTTAAGGATTTCTAGTTTATGAAGTAAACATAAATAACGTATCTTAGGATGGAAGAAACAGAGTGGTTGGGGATGTATAGACATTCCCCTCATTTTGCAGGGGAGGACACTGTAACTTAGAGAATTTAGGTGAAGGTGAGCCTTAGCCTAATCTCCTTTTTTGTTGTCATCTTTCATGAATAATTACATGACGGAAATTTCACTTAAAATTCAATGAACACAGTTGTGTTAATACTTCATTCCCTAGGATGTATAAACAGTATTTTAAAATGAATATTATTTAAAGCCTCACATTCAAAAATCGCTCCTCCTGCTTGTCCAGGAGCTGTCTTGCTTTTTAGAGATTTAGGGAAAGGACAGTCACCACAAACACATCTCAGGACACAATCGATGCTCCTTAGAAGAGCTGTTAAAATTTAGATGAAGCTTTTCTTCCTTTAGTCCAGATTCTTGATAGTAAAGAATCTCAACTGAATAAAAAAGATTCATACCATAACAAGAAGATTGCTTCTTGAGACAGTCATAATATACTATCCTTTTAATTTAACATTGTCTTGTTGTTGGTAACAGTGCTTTCAACTGCCAGATTGAAAACAATGATTTTTAATCAGTTTTCCATATATAACTTTTAATGAGTACATCCCAGCAATCCATTGAGATTAAATGGGGATAAAGACTGCTGCTTTCTTGTACTTGATAGGAATAAAATGCAGCATCCTCCCAGTCTTAAAATAAATGCAAAAGTGGAGCTATCTATTATCAGCAAGTTCTCATTTGTCTTTTGTTATTTAGACCAGAGTTCTTATCACCACCTGAGTCTGATAGAACCAATATTACCAAGGAAGCAAGGGACAAAAGGGATCAAAGGCAGCAGACAAAGGGAAGCAAAGACAAAAAAAAAAAAAAAAGATTTAAAACAAAAATAGAGTTTTTGTTTTACCCTCAACAATTTTTAATCACTTAAGTTATTTTTAAAGTCCTTTTTTTTAAGGCACTCCAATAAGATCCTGATAATAAGCCTGTGGGGAAAACAATAAAGGATTAAAAAAAAAAACAAAAACCAAAAACAAAAAACAAGCCCCAAACAAACAAACAAAAAAAACAGATGCTTTTCAACATCTAGCATCATGGTTCTGGCCTGAGAAAACAGGAGAAAGTACGTGGGAGAAGTCAGGGAGTTTCACAGAAAGGTGTACAAACTCTTCAAAAGAGGGAGAGATTGGCAAAGTATTTTAGAAGGCACTGTTCTTCCCAGAGTGAGTCCTCAAGATGATAGTGCAGCCAACACCAGCAAAGGATAAAGTATCTCGTTTCCTCACAATCAACTTATTTGCTGCTGAAAAGAGAGGGAAAACCCTGTTGGTAATAGTAACTGTATTTTTATGTTTTCATTGGGTCAGCAGACACATGGAAATAGGCTTAACTAAAGAATAATGAGGATTGTCTTAGTTTCTAAATAACATTTATTTAGCGTGTATTGTGATACCAGATTGATAAAAATTGTGAGAATTTTTTCTTGTTAATATCACAGTTTACTTAAAAAAAAAGAGAGAGATACCACATAGACACTTATGAGATGGTACAGAGATAAGAATACAAAACATAGAGATAGGACTAGGTAAATAATCTACATCAATGAATAAATATCTAACCTTCAAACCCTACTAGTAACAGAGAAATAAAATGTACTAAGTAAGTGTTAAATTTTCATCTCATTTGAGATAGTTTCAGGAGACAAGCCACACGCTGTCCAAAAATAATGAAGTCTGAAAGGTTGGCCACTGGGAATCCTTGTCACAAACACACATCTTCCCATGCTCTGACAGTATTAATAATTTCTTTCCATAGACCAAAGACCTTCAAAACCCATATAGGAAGGAAGTAGAAGCAGCTTAAAAAGAAATTAAAATTAAAACCTGCGCTTAAGTTTGAAATTGTAAGCAGAGAAGTTATTGCCTGTTAAACTCCATATATGGTGATTGACAATAGGAAATATCGATATAACATAACAAGATCTGCAGGGAGATATGCGTGTGTGTTTATGGTGTATTACATGAATGTGTTGTGTGTGTATTTATGACTAACTCTTATCATAAAAGTTGTGGGTCATTAAGTTCCTGGAAAATGAGAATTTTTCCCCCTGAAACAAGTAATGCCCCCTCCAGCCCCTGCAAGTATGGTGATATAATCTCTTTCTGGTATGCAATGCTATCTTGTGATGTGATATTGATCTGTATGAAGAGCTTTTTATGCTTTATAACTTTGTTCTGTAATTGTGGTATATATTGTGTTTTATGTCACAGATATCTACTCTGCTCTATAAAAAGAGATATAAGAAGAAAGACAGAACAATTCAGTTTGTTTTATCAGATACTTCTGCAAACTGAAAAAAAAAAAAACCCTGTGAAAACAAACTTCTTATAATAAAGAGACTGCATAATATTCAGTTCCAAAATCATTTTATACAATATTCTTTAGACAATCAGACTTCATTACATCTTAACAAACAGTGTAGTTATTAGTTTTTGGAACAACTATGACTCTACTGATGTGCAAACAAAAAGAAAAGGAGATACAAACCTTTTTTTTTTTTTTTTTGGTTTCAAAAACTTCACACAAATAGTAATAAAAGGCAGTTACTTTTCTCCCAAAATAGTTCGCTTTCATGCAATAGGTTCTATTTTCTCAGCTGTTAGTACTATTATTGGTGTAAAGACTGGGTGTATAGCTAGAATTTTCCAATTCCCTTAAGTGGGGAATCAGTTTGTGTCTGAAGAAGTGGTGCATTTCAAGTCCTTTTCACCCTGTCAGTATTTGAGAGTTATTAACTTCAACTTCCTTTCTGCCTTTTGAAATCTGACACTGATTTGTCCCAGATCTCCCAAAGGCCTCTATGTGCAATTAGCCATTAGATTCACTGAGTAATTACTTCATTTTTCATATAAAATGCACTTGATTTATTATATACTTGGGAAGCAATGGCAGAGATAGGTCAACAGCAGTTAAAGGAGATTAAAGGAGATACTCTATTTAACTGTGGAAGCAATCAGTCCCCATAAGACTGTTAGAGAAAAATATGAAGGGTACCACTCAAGTTCAATAGTGGTTTTCTGGATAAATTTGCCACTGCTTTGAAAATTAACTCAGTAATGGGGGGTCATTTTTTTTTAAATTTTACCTTACAGACACCCAAGTGAGTAGCAGAATGATGCACCTGTTATAACAAATATAAGAAAAAGTGTTTCTAATTCTCAGTACGAGTTTCACAGCTCTTATAAACTGTGTAAATCAGCACAGTTTTACTGTTTAAATGGAGAAAGAAGAATGTTGTTATGTCCTCTTCCTGCCTTTCAGGAGAATTTTCTTCCTTTACCCTTTTAGGAGAATTTTGCTGGCTACTGCTGTACTAACATAACACTTTTCTAAATGGGTTTCTCCTGTCTATGGATAAGTTAGTCTGACTTAAATAAATGATACTTTACACGATAATACAAAAGGTATGACTGGCTTAGAATGAAGAAAGATGGTTTCCTTTCGACTAGGTACTCACATTTTATGTGTCGTTTAGGAGTTGATATTGTACAGCTGAAAATTACACTTCAGTTGCTTGGGAAAACACATTCTAGCAGGATGCCAGTACTTTTGTTTCTGCTTGTACGATTGCACTATCACTAGGAGGTTCCTCAGTAGAGTGCTTTGCTTCTGTGGGGCTGGCATCTGAAGAGAGAACAATTGACTGACCTTGCCTGGCCTAGGAAGGAATGCCAAGTCGGAAATGGAAGGCTCCCCGGTGAAGGGAACCGCTGAGAGTTTTCATTGCCCAAGATAACAAAGCTGGGGTGGATCTTTCAGAAATTATAAAGTCAGATCCAAAGAGACCAGACTTTGTCTTCCTCTGCCATTTCTGTTTTAATTTTTCTGATTCTAGTTAACTGCGAGACGATGAAATTGTAGAAAGGAAAAAAAAAAATAAAATAAAAAAGCTACTCCTTCAGAATTATCACCCGTCAACAATATATTATTCGTGTTTGTATAATTTAAACTTTTTTTTCCTGATGTAACATATTCACCCCTTTTGCTTTAGAGACTACGGTATAATAACTCTCCAACAGAACGACCATAATTTGATTCCTTGTAGTGTTTATTTAGGGATAACGGGGAATGTCTTTGGACACTCGATCAGTGTGTGCATAATTAATGTCTCTGATAATTTATCACTCGTATATGACCCATCCTTTCATAGTTTCTTTTATCTTCAACTTCCTTACACTTTTGGGACCATTTTGTCAATATATTACTAAAGGTGGACAAAGGCAAACAGCTTTCCTTCAGTAGTTTCCACCATGTGGAACCTCATTAGTACAAAGGGTGTTATCCAGCCTATGAAAATAGAACGTCCAGAAGACTCAGTTTCCCACTCTGAAGTATCAGAACTACATCCACATAAGCACCTGAATATTATCTTCTGTTTTCTATAAATTAGAAGAGAGGGACAGAGATGAATGCAGAAAGAGAGATCTGTAGGTCAAAGTAGTAAGGAAGATTTATATCTGACATACAAAGTGATGACTCAAAGGAAGCATCCTATCTTTTAGTTTAAAAAAAAAATGACATGACAACATTTACTGGTCTGGAATTCTTCATTGTTTGAGAGTTTGAATAAAATGAGGTGGCCATATTTCACCTTGACACTTACAATAATTTGGGAGTGGTTAGTACAACGTGGAAAGATGGACAAAAGTAAAAATATAAATTTCCTGTAACTGGCTATTTTCCCCAAGGAGTGCCCTGTAAGACTGATAAGGTTTTCTGAAAGTTTTTGTAGAGGATTAATGCTAGCTAGTTTTAGTGTCCCCAAACGAAGCTGGCCCAGGAATGAGGAAATCCCAAGAATATTCATATTCAAATCCCACTGCTGCTGCACATCCTACCTGCTCCCTGTTTAGCTCAACCAAGCACGGAATGGCTATTTCCAGCCCTTGGGCAGTCCTCTGAATTCAGTGACATGATCACTGTCTGTTCATGCAGTTTTATTTGAACCAAAGATAACCCTATAAATTTATCATTTATAAGCAATTCAAAAGACAGATTCTCTTATTCACAGAGATTTTATTAAAAACAAAAGTAATCCTAACATTTCTGATTTAGGTTGCTTGGACATACTTTTTGCTGGGGATGTGGTAAGTCTGTTTTGAACTTCCATTTATGTGAAATTTGACTTTATTATGTTTCAGTTATTTGTTTCAGATATTAGGTTTAAGACATTCAGAGAAAAACCAGGGTATCTGAAGCTTCTTGTATGTTCACTCCCAATGCAGTGAGAATCTCTTTCTCATAAAATAAAAATAAAAATTCTGACAATTTAACAAATATTGGTGTTCTAGAAGGAACTGTATAGCTGTACACCGGGAGTAGGGGGATGAAGGAGGGAGAAGGACCAAGTTTTCAAAACACTGCATGAGTTAAATATGTGGAATTTAAAACTGTCATAATTTTCAGGCATTTCAGCTCAGCAAAATTTCTGAACTTTGAGCTGTACAGACTTTCCTCTTTTGGGGAATCTTCATTCCGACAAAATGTTAATCAAAATATTTGTACAAGGCACAGTACTCTTATTTTTATCTTTTATTAGCACCACAGGATCACAGTCACTTTACACAGCGTTTGTAACTCAAACCTCAGGTGTTCTTTCTCTGTGCTTGTTCAGTTTATAATTAAAACAAATAGCATTTCTCCTTCTCTGAAGCACTTGAAATGGGGAGGATCTGGTGAGTGGAAGCTTTCTCCTCTTCTTGATAGAAATGGATAGGTGGCCTCACACTTACAGCTATTATTTATTTTTATGAAGCACCAATTATGTCTAAGCTTGGTGCTCAGTCCTAAAACTATACAGAAGACAGTGTTGCTATAGCCCCTTCTACTGGCAGAATCGGCCAATTGATTCCCAATTAAGTAGTGCAAATAAAAGCTTTGAAAGAGAAGGGTTGTGCAGTGGCAATGCAAATAAATGGAAGGGTTTAAACACTATTTAGGAGCTGACATCTAAGGATTAAATTAAATATTTAGGAGCTGACATTTAAGGATTAAATAGTGTGGGTTGAAGGAAATAGGTGAAGTCAAGGATGACATGCATGGTCCTAGCTTTGGCAGCAAGGTGAAAGCTGGCAAGTTTGAGGGAGAAAAGGATAAGCCTTTGGGGAACACAAATGGAGATGTCTGAGATGCAGCTGAATGTGTGTTGTGGGCAGAAGCCAGATTACAAAGCTTGAATCGTAAATGGATGGTAAAGAGTCAGAGACATTTAATGTAGACAAACATGTTCGAAAAAACTTTGAAGGAATTTGGCTTAAGGCAGCAAGATTGAGTGAGTGGATAAAAGAGAAAGATTTTCTTTCCTTTTTTTTTTTTTTTTTTTTTTTTTTTTGCTTTTTTCTAGTGATGGAAAAGTTTTGGACATATGTAAATGCTGATGGAAGTGTGCCAGAAAAAGAAGGAAATGTTGAAGAGTGAATAAAGGCATCATAACTGATAGTGCTTAGGTCTAGGGAGGGGATGAGGAAATTGGATGCAGAACACAGCTGGAGGGACCAGGATGTCACTGGATACTGGCTGCTGTTCATTTTAAAGATGGGAAAACAGAAAAGATTAAGAGTGAAGAATTAGGGAGGATTGTAAAGGGGTGGCAAATTGGGGAATTGCCTACTGATGTCTGTTTCCAAAAATTGACATGGCCTTTTAGAGGTGGAGGGAGGAAGAGGGGAGGTTTGGTGGGGAAGATGGGTGAAAGAGAGCAGGAAGGTGTAAATGCCACTGTGTAGAAAGGGAATGAGAGAGAAAGGGCAGCAGGTCCGAGCAGTACTAAGGAGCCCACAGCTGAGGTTAGAGCTGCAAGTTAATAGTGACACTGACTTGTGAAATTCTGAGATTGTTCTCCTGAGACCCCAAGTATGCATGACACACTTGGGTGCACACAAACTCACTCCAGATTTTTAACAGATTTCCTTCAAAAGTTGCCAGCTCTATTAAAACAGGAGCAAAGTACAGGCAGTTTTTTCAAGATACTTGAGGTAGCTCCATATTTTGGTTTAAGAATAGTATTCTCTATTTTAAGAATGAATATTCTCTACGTTTTTATTTCCCTAATGTTGTAATGTTTCTCATTACAAACAGCAACATGTTGGCTTGTGTTTGCTTTGCTAGAAAGCTCATGTAACCATTTTAGTCCTTTTGCATTTCTCAGCACATTTGGAGGGATGTTAACATCCCCAAATTCTCCTGTCTGTTCCTCTTCCTTTGAGTTATCCTTCTAATGGCTCTGCATTTCCAGATTTCTCCAGGTCATTGTGCAAGTCCAAATTATAATGTTATCATTAGTGCTTCCTTTTAGCTGGAAAGAAGAGAATTCTTAACAGGTCTTGAAATTTAAGGATACTGATTACTTGTTCTGGAATTATTTATAAAAGTTCAAGACCGATCTTCCCTGGCAGAGTAAATTTAGACACCAAATAAGAGAAATAAGAAAAAAAAATCTGATACTTCTAATACAAATGGAGCTCATATTTCAAAGGAAATTAGTAACCATTTTGTATGATTATAAAACTGTGAGATTTATCATATATAATAAAATACTTTCAAAACATTTTATTTCTTCAATTTATTTTGATTTTAATAGAATAATTTCTATAATTAGATTGTGATAAAAGACTCTGAAAGCTCGTCCTGGCAAAAACAACATGCACTCACTAAAGCCCTTCCCACTATTTAATTTTTACCCCTCACTTCTGCACCTGAGATCTGAGTGATGAAGCACATTAACCATTATTTTCCATAACTTCATAATGGGCTATACTGACCTCAACTATCTGCATGTCAATGGAGGTTTCAGGTTTCATTGGTATAGACTGGATTAAAATGTAAAATTTTCCGATTGTTCTATTAGTAAATTATTTTCTTTTAAAGTATCTTTCATAGTTGAAATTGCTAAAAACCATAAGGAATTATTTTTTCCTATAATGCATGGAAAAAACCCATGTCCTGAGAGTATTCTACAGATGCTATCATTTAAGCAAATTGTCTTCTCAGTGTTCATGGTAATAATAATAATAAAACATATCCTTTTCACCCCTCACCACACTCCTGTAGAGCAGTCTGTATGTGCATTCTTCTGCTGAGTTACAGTGCATATAGTGCTGTCTGTAAGTTAAGGTCATTTGAAACATAGCTAGGGGAAGGAACTATGCTCTTAGAAGACATACATTATACCTTACTTGAACGTGTGAGTTGTCATTATCTGTAACAGCATCACTGTGCCGCAGTTTATTTTTACCCTTAGGTAAATACCCAAGCTCTGTTTTTCCATTCTTCATCTGTAAAATAGTCTGAATAATACTGCATATGTTAGAAGGTTGCTCTGAGGATGAAATGAATGTTCTTATATTATATCCTAGTACTTAGCAAGTGGTATGAATTGTAAGTCATGGCAGTGATGGCAGTGGAGAAGGAGGGGTGGGTGGAGATTGGGAGCATTTCACGGAAAAGCAAAGTTGCCAGGAAAGCAAATAAGAGAATGAGAACTTTTAAACATGCTGACTTCACCTAAAACTACCCTTGCCTTTAAAGTCATTTTGAACAAATACCCAGTTAGTAAGAGAAACATAGTAAAACTCTCTTCCAAGACTGTGATTTCAGTTTGGGGAACTAAACTGTGGTGATTATTATGCTTTCTACTAATAGCTAAATAAGAATAAGATATTTTATCAGTGTCTAGTAGCTGCTGCGACAAATTATTATGAGCTTGGTGGCTTTAGAAATCAGAAACTTCCTCTGTCCTACTTCTGGAGGCCAGAAGTTCAAAATCAAGATGCAGGATGGGCTGCATCTCATCTAGAGGTTTGAGGGGAGATCCGTTCCTTGTGCCACCCATTTCCTGTGAGGCCACATGTTCCTCAGCGTGGCCGCGCTGCTCAAGTCTTGGCCTTCATCATCACACTGGCTTCTCCTCTTCTTTCTTTCTGTCTCTCCATGCCCTTCCTTAAGGATATTTCTCACTGGAAACGGGACCCACCCCAAAAATCCAGGATGATCTCTTCTCTAGATCCTTATTTATTTTGCAAAGACTTTTTTTTTTCCAAATGAGCTCACATTCACAGTTTCAGGGATTAGGACGTAAATATCTCTCTTTAGGGTCACCATTTGACCTCATACCCATATACTTAGCTTATACTTATATGATGGCTATGTTTCTAAAATAATTGTGTAATTGCCCTTCTGAATCAGTTTTGAAGTTACTGCTTCTATTTCCTCCATTCTGAAAGCTATCCAGTCTTCACTTTGATGTCATAATCAAACCTCTTTCAGGTGATCTCTGGCCACTTGAGTTTCACCAGATTCCCATTATTCATGTCAATAGCATGTGCTGTCTGTGTCACTTATTGTGGTTACCTTCCATGTATTATCTCAAAATTTGAGGCATTTAAAAAGAATTCATGACTTGATCCTGTTTCTTGCTGTTCTGACTCAAACTTCAGAAAGGTTTCTGATATCAGTATTTTTAAAACCTCCTTACATAATTTTTAAAACATTTTTTATTGATTTATAATCATTTTACAATGTTGTGTCAAATTCTAATGTTCAGCACAATTTTTCAGTTATACATGGACATATACACACTCATTGTCACACTTTTTTCTCTGTGAGCTACCATAAGATTTTGTGTATATTTCCCTGTACTATACAGTATAATCTTGTTTATCTATTCTACAATTTTGAAATCCCGTCTATCCCTTCCCACCCTCCACAACCCTGGCAACCACAAGTCTGTATTCTATGTCTATGAGTCTATTTCTGTCCTGTATTTATGCTTTGTTTTTTTTTTGTTTGTTTGTTTGTTTTTGTTTTTGTTTTTTAGATTCCACATATGAGCAATCTCATATGGTATTTTTCTTTCTCTTTCTGGCTTACTTCACTTAGAATGAGATTCTCCAGGAGCATCCATGTTGCTGCAAATGGTGTTATGTTGTCAGTTTTATGGCTGAGTAATATTCCATTGAATGAATATACCACATCTTCTTTATCCAGTCACCTGTTGATAGACATTTAGGCAGTTTCCATGTTTTGGCTATTGTAAATAGTGCTGCTATGAACATTGAGGTGCAGGTGTCATCCTGAAGTAGAGTTCCTTCTGGATATAAGCCCAGGAGTGGGATTCCTGGGTCATATGGTAATTCTACTCCTAGTCTTTTGAGGAATCTCCACACTTTTTCCATAGTGGCTGCACCAAACTGCATTCCCACCAGCAGTGAAGGAGGGTTCCCCTTTCTCCACAGCCTCTCCAGCATTTGTCATTTGTGGATTTTTGAATGACGGCCATTCTGACTGGTGTGAGGTGATCCCTCATTGTAGTTTTGATTTGCATTTCTCTGATAATTAGTGATATTGAGCATTTTTTCATGTGCCTTTTGATCATTTGTATGTCTGCCTTAGGAGAATTGCTAGTTTAGGTCTTCTGAACATTTTTTGATTGAGTTGTTTATTTTTTTCATATTGAGTCATATGAGCTGCTTATATATTCTGGTGATCAAGCCTTTGTCAGGTTTCATTTGCAAAAATGTTCTTCCATTCCGTAGGTTGTCTTCTTGTTTTACTTCTGGTTTCCTTTGCTGTGCAGAAGCTATATATGACAAACCTACAGCCAGCATAGTACTCAGTGGTGAAAAACTCAAAAGCTTCCCACTAAAATCTGGGAGAAGACAAGGATGCCCACTATCACCACTGCTATTCAACATAGTCCTAGAAGTCCTAGCCACAGCAATCAGACAAGAGAGAGAAATAAAAGGGATCCAAATTGGAAAAGAAGAGGTAAAAGTGTCACTATATGCCAACAACATGTTACTATATATAGAAAACCCTAAAAGGTCCACACAAAAACTACTAGAGCTGATTGAAGAATTCAACAAGGTAGTAGGTTACAAAATTAACGTTCAAAAATCAGTTGCATTTCTTTACACTAACAATGAATCAACAGAAAAAGAAAGTAAAGAAACAATCCCCTTTAAAATAGCACCCACAGTAATAAAATATCTGGGAATAAATCTAACCAAGGAGGTGAAAGAATTATACACCAAAAACTATAAACCATTGATGAAGGAAATTAAAGAAGACTTTAAAAAATGGAAAGATATCCCATGCTTTGGATTGGAAGAATCAATATTGTTAAAATGGTCACACTGCCCAAGGCAATCTACAGATTTAATGCAATCCCTATCAAATTACCCAGGATATATTTCACAGAATTAGAACAAATCATAATAAAATTTATATGGAACCATCAAAGACCTAGAATTGCCAAAGCATTACTGAAGAGAAAGAAAGAGGCTGGAGGAATAACTCTCCCAGACTTCAGACAATAATACAAAGCTACAGTCATCAAGACAGCATGGTATTGGTACAAAAACAGACATATAGACCAATGGAACAGAATAGAGAGCCCAGAAATGAACCCACAAACTTTGGGTCAACTCATCTTCGACAAAGGAGGCAAGAATATACAATGGAATCAAGACAGTCTCTTCAGCAAATGGTGTCGGGAAAACTGGACAGCAGCATGTAAAGCAATGAAGCTAGAACACTCCCTTACACCATACACAAAAATCAACTCAAAATGGATCAAAGACTTAAATATAAGACAAGATACAATAAACCTCCTAGAGGAAAACATAGTCAAAACATTATCTGACATACATCTCAAAAATTTTCTCCTAGAAGAAATAAAAGTGAGAATAAACAAATGGGACCTAGTGAAACTTACATAATTTTTAAAGTATAGCCAAAGTATAGAAACACTACCTTATGCAACAATTCTTCAAAATTTAACATCAAATTTATCTTTCAGAAATGAATGCAAAACTATGGAATCTATCCTGGGAAAATGTGTATATGTGCACATACACACACAGAATAATATATTTAAAATATATGCATGTGTAGACATATTGATGCAAGTTCTTTCCCAGATTTTTGAAGGTTAGAGACCTGGAATTAAGAATCCCTAAATAATGAATTTGTGTGTGGTTTCCTATATCAGATTTTTCTAAATCAAGCCCCACCAATGAACTCTTGGACCAGTTTTGCCTTTTCAGGATTCAGGAACATTGTGGGTTAAGCCACACCTCTCTGTATTTGAAAATGTCTCACTGGAACACACACCACTGGTGTTATCGGTGTCCTGAGGCCTCAGTGGTCTAGCAGACTCCACAGTGTTCCCGCTCACGATAACAATATCAGTGCTCATACTACAAGGTAGTTTCTTTGGACAGTTTTTACAAAATTGAAATTCTGTGTTAGCCGCCAGTGATAGGATCTGTGATGTTCGTAAAAGCAGTTTTATGATTCCATCTTCAAAGGGGTGACTGTTTTTTGAGTGACGGACAGAGAGCCGGATGCTACATCATGTGGCAGAAACTACCGACCTGATCATGGCCCATTTCCTTTCAAATTGTGCAGGAAAATAAATGATGAAAAAATGGAAAGGAAATGTTTCAGAAACAATCTTTCATGTTTTTAGCCACATTACACAACACATGGAAAGGCTAACACTGTATTTTATCTCAGTTAGTGTAACTCATAGCCGTGCTTTCAACAGAGGGGGAAAAAAAGCTTTAAATGCAGGTTTTGGTTTAATTTAGAACTGATTGCTCATTAATCTTTGGAATAGGTATGCAAGCTGTCTTCCAAATGAAAGGGAGGCTTTTGGCTGCTTAGCCCCAACCCTACCATGCTGTTTTCAATTTGTCTTTTCATATGATATTTAGTCTTTCATTCAGGGTTTAATACTAAACATTAATGGGGAAAATATTGCTTAATGAGCTGTTGTGTTGGGCAGAATGCAGTCAAACACGCCTCCTTTGCAAGGGCTCACCGGCTTGTGCCAGTATTTAGATAGTGTCATTAATCACCAAGCATTTCATCCTCCTCTGTTCTGGAAGACAAGGGCTTCTTTATGTCATGGAAACATGCCCTTTTAAAACTGGGTATGAATGAAGACATAAGATACTTACGTGGTTCTGTTGTGGATTTTACTAGCCCTAAAAAGTCCAGAGTTAAGAATTCATCCTACAAATGCACAGGGTTTGAGGATTCTGCCATTGGAAAAGATCAGCTAAATAATCAGATACCTGATAGATCAATTCTAAAGGCAACAAGCATTAAAGTAAGCTTGACTGGGCCCAGGGAGGCTGCTTTGCACCATGGGTTTTTATGTGGCTTTAGACCTACAAGGTGATCTGAGGGATGATGACAAGGAAAGGGCAGCAGGGCATAACACCTGGTCATTTCTGACCAGATATTAACTCCTGCAGAGTGCTGTGAAAAAAATTAAATGCATTTAGTTCGTGTTAAGATGACTGATTTCTTCTATTAACAGGAAAGAAGACCTAAGGAATTTCAGGACAATTGTAAATTCCAAATTCCATGAGAGAGAGAAAAAATCTTTATATACACATTTAATGCAAATTCAAGGAAGCGTGTTGTCACTGACAGTTGATTATCTAGTACTTATCAGCTTAAGAAGTTAGAGGAGAAAGTGCTAAAAACACATAATCATATTGAGGATAAGGAAAGGACGTAAGGAGAAGGCTAAAGGCACAAAGGACCAGAAGCGCACTGCCTGTTCCGAGGTACAATGCTCCCTCTCATCATCACTGACAGTCAGGAGAGGACATGGCTGTCTGATTTTTTGGTCGTGAACCTATTTGGAATTCTGGTTTGGCAGCAAAGGACAATCTGAGTCATAGGAAATATGTGTCAGTCAACAAAGTTTTATTGAATCTAATCCCTTGTCAGTAAAATGTGAACGTGTAGATTCTGTTTTAATAGGACTTCCACCAATCACTCAAAAAGAGAAGCTCAGAGTCTGCAAATGCTGGTCATCCTGAATCTGCACAAGATTTTCCAGTGGTATAAGGCGGTCCTGCCCTGCAAAATCAGAAAAATACTTAACAGAGTGTATATAATCGATAATGTTATTGTGTTGTGCAAATGTGGATTTAAAAGGCTCTTTAGTTCTATCAGAATCATAACCTTCTGTACAGAAGGGAACTGGCTTGTGCTCTGCCTGTTTCTCTCATAATGAAGGACTCAGGATATGATACCTGCACATTTAAGAGGATTCATAGACTAATAAAATCTCAGGGTCAAAAGGACCTCAGAGACTCTCTAGACGAACTCACTTTTTAAAAAATTTTCAGATATGGAAATTGAGACGCAAAAGCTATACGTGGTGTACCCACGGACATACTGCTAATTAGGAACAAGCCTGAGATTATACAAAGTGTGCTTCTGATTCTTCTGTTGATGGTCATTTTGATCATCACAAAGCTCTTGCCATTTTTCTATCACCAGTTATGTACATAATCCAATTAATGGTGAATCCACCTGCGTAAATATGGCCAAACATGTTGATGGGCTATAATAATAAGCAGTCTCTCATTTAGGATGTATTAGGTATCTGAGGTTTTTTTCAGGGATTTATTATATTAAGTTATTTTATCCTAACAGAACCCTAAGAGGATAGCAAAACACTGATAGGAAAAATAACCCAGCCTTCACAGATCTCACGTGTGTGGTCATCTTCCCCAAAGCAGAGCTTCACTCCTAGATACCTGAGTCCTCAGAGGTTCCCAGCCTCAAACACAAGCTGTACCCTGAAGCAGTCCATCCCCCGTGAACCCTGAGAAAACTTTCTGTCATGTCTGGGTCACCAGACCGGATTTCCTTTATTTAAAGCAGTTAATTTCAGGACCTTCTTGCCTTGCGTGCCCTTGGTCCTTTATTGGAACCACTGTGTTTCAATAAAGCAATTTACCTATGGTTTCAAATCATGGATTAGGATTTTGTTCCCTCCTACCCTAAAAGTTTTCAAATTCCTTCTAAAAATTGATTGACCTCCCCTTGAATTTCCTTGTCTTTCCCTGCCCCCCCCCCAACAGCACTGGGGACCAAGGATTTTGGAGTATGAGAAGTCAAAAATTTTATCACTCTCTTCCAGAACTGGAAAACATTCAAAGTAAATTCATATTTCTCCCAAACTTGTATAACTTACAACCCTCAGGTGTCTTCTCACAGAGCAAATATCTGCTTTGGGATAACTGTCTTCTACCCACTAGTAAATGGATTAACTAACGTAAGTTTGAATCCTCCCCAATGTAAGTTTGATTCTAACAGCATAAGTTTGAAGTGCACCCTTCTAATTCTTGCTCAAAGCCCCAGTCTTGCACCTATAAAGGTATATTTCCATAATATTTAATTAATATTTAATAATTTCACTGTTGACACTCTTTAAACTATTGCCCTATTGTAACTTTCTTTGAAGATACAGGCAAATAAGATTGGAAAGAACATGCCAATTTATCTTGTTGGGAATAATGGATGCCATAATGTGGAACATACTGATTCATTCGCTCATTCATTTACTTTTGCATATATTCATTCATCATTTTTCATCATGCCTACTTCCAAATGATTTTATTATACAGAAATTTAAAAAAAATATAAAATTATTAAAAGGGAAAAAAATCCAAGAATTATATATTAAAAGTGTGGAGCACAAGAAAAAGAGAAAGGCCAGGGATTCGGTGGCTGTGACTGTCTGGAAAAGGGAGGCTCAGCAGTTTATCAGGAAACACATACTTTTCTTTCATGTTGAATTCTGGGAGGCATTTCACATGAGCTCTCAAGAGGAGCTTTGAAGAATACATTGGATGTTGTTCTTGATATATATATATTTTTAATTACATAGACTTCTAAGGATGCCTGTTGTATTAGAAAAGCTGAAAGCGTAATTGTCAAAGGTCCTCAAGGCTTTCTTTAATCCTGCAGTTTTGCAGCCCAGATATGTAGCATTCTGATGATCTCACTAGATAAAGGGATCAAGTAATGCTTAGAAGAAATGTGTTTATATCATAATTGGATTTATTGCTCTACAATGGTTGATAAATCAATTAGGTATCAAGTGTCCAATATATCCCCTGAACAGTGTGAGGTACTTTGAGGTCATTTCCAAAATAAAGTTTTTAAAATTATTTTCAGTCTCCACTATATTGCATTTTAATTGGAAAAATAAACTTACTTAAATTAAGGGATGCTGGAAATATAGTTAAATTATATTTTTTGGATTCTATTCTGTATCAGACACAGTTTGCCAAGGATTAGAAGCCTTTTCTCATAGAGACCTACATGGCAGATGTTTCAGACTTTGCTGACCACATCAGGCTTCTGTGCATCCTTTGCAGGATGAAAACAGCCATAGGCAATACCAGGCAAATGGGCATGGTTGGAATTGGTTTGCTAGCAGTAGTTTGCAAACTCCTGTGATAGTAAATGGAATTTAAATTAATTCCAAACCATAGGCAGCTGACTGCAGGTGCATTAAGAGTTTAAGAGAAGACAAATCCTTGACTAAGGAGGAGGTTGCTAAAGGCTTTGGTGAGGAGGATAAATTTGACTACGTCTTGAATAGGACAAATACACACTCAGAGTGTGTGTGTATGCGTGTATGTATTGAAGACAGGTAGTTTTAGGAGGGTGACATCTTGTCACCTTTAGGTGTGTGGCCAAATGGCTAAAGATAAGGTATTGGATAGTCTCAAAATAATCACTGGTTCCATTCATCAAAATACAGAATTACTCACAAATAGTATATGGAAAAATAAGCCTTGCTATAATGTCTTATTATTCTACCTTCATAAACATGTTTTTTTTTCCCTCCTGAACTTTGCTCATTTGGCACATATGTTAAAATATTTTTAAGTTTAATTAATAAATATTAGAGTACAAATATCAAAGGCTTGGAATACCATTTTGATTTTTTTTTTACCTTTACAGAATACTGTACAATAACGACAAAAAAAATCACATCTTATTTTAGGATTATTATTGACAGAATTAACATTATTCAGTAATTCTCTTATCTTTGCTTGAAGGACTAGTCATCATTAAACCATCCTGAGTTACTGTATATGTGTCTTTGTCTTAATATTTTTGCCAAGTGTACCCATTAGATACCATATGTGTTCCATAGACTCTTGCTTTATAAAGTTAATGTGTGTTTTATTTGTTGAATTGCACTGAGGAAAATAAAGTTACATTGAATTATTACACTATTTTCATAGTTATGAGAGTTAAGAAAAAATAATGTTATATGGACCAAAATTTTCTTTTAAAAGTTAAGTATTTCAAATGATGTTCAGAACATATTCTGAAAAAAATGTTTTATTTTCAACAAGGTCATAACCTGTGGCTGTGGGAGAAAAAATGGTCCATTGTAAACTTTTAAATGTAGTAGTCATCCTTTTGTATGAAAACACACAAAACAATGCAGATTCCTCAAATGCACAACTGATTTTAAAAGTAAGTCAATGATTAAAAAAAAAAAACCCACACACTATAGGTTTAATTTATATGAATTCATTCCTAAACACACAGAAAGGTCATCTCTTTTTGAATCTTGATTTTGCATTCTCAATGACACTTGTTTATAAATTTGAAATTCAGTATAGAAAAGATACTAAATTTATTAAGAATTGAAGCAATAAACAACAGATTTACATTTGTGCAAAATTTGTATAGACTGCTTCTACAGGATTCATAATTTTCTGTCAATTTTACCACTCATTTATGTTTTTGTTGCATAATATTTTCAATTTATCCATTTTTAATTATGTAGAAAAAAAATGAAATGCCTATGAACTCACTACCTAGACTTAGCAGATATTAACATTTTACTCCATTTGTTTCTGGTTGCTTAATTTTTATGAAAGAAATAAAACATTACAGATACAACAGTCTTTCCTCTTCCTGCCCAGACATACTATTTCTATGTATGTATGGGTTTTAAAATTTTTCTACATGGATTTGAATTCCCCAGACAATACATGATAATTATTTTCTTATTTTAAATTTTACCTAGATAATACATGTATTTTTTTTACCACCTTTATTTAAAATTAGATTATTTTAAGAATATTTTAATAACAAAGTATTTGATTAGCTGATGTTATTCACATATAGTTACTAAACATATTAGCAGCTCTTCCTAATTGGTTAGATAGTAGCAAACTCGTACTTGTTCAAACACCAGTCATGCTTTGATTTCTTATTCAAATATTCTGTGTTGTGTTTGTGTGAGCAAAGAAATTAATATGAGTACTTTGGTGACACACAAATATATTGTTTATAAAAAACTGGACATCGTGTGGTATCCAGAGGGAAATTTCCAACAAATCCTTTCTGAATTTTCTGTTCTTTATTCAATAACTGTTATTTATTTTAGAGTGAGGATGCTAAACAACCAGGAATGAAATTGGTAGCTGACTCACAGCACTTGCAAAATTCCAGGTATAATCAGGGAGCTAATATAGTTTTATGATGATGAAAACACCGTACTTACAAAACAGAATGGAAATAAGTAGATATTTAAGCCCTTAATTTAAACTGAGACAAATGTCTCTGTCTGAGACGGACTATTATGGGTTTATCTTCAATTCATTTCAGAGATACACTACAGTAGCCCAGTGGACCAGATAATCACATAGAGTTGAAAGTGTGAATGACGCAGTGTAGCCATTCATGGCTTTTACATTATGTAGCAGGCAGAAAATTGGTAAGAATTCAAAATGCCTGTAAATAGCAACCTCTTCTGAAGAGAGGCTTCCAGAATGCTTACTAAAAAAGACAATGGGAGCTTGCTAAATCGACTGGTTTTCTCACTCACGTCAGCTACAAAAGTGCACCAGCACTGGATTTCTGAATTCTGTATCATAGGCTTTAAAAATTTCATGCAAAGCGTTGCCCGAGGCATCTCCTACCTACACTCAGCAACTCAGTTTGCATGTCTATCTTCTTTCTGTATCTACTTCATTTTCCCATTCATTAATTTTTAAACCCAAACGATTTGTTCTTTCGGCACACTGCCATTCTCTGTCTACGTGAGGACGTGCCCCCGCACCATGTTGCCATCCCACTGCTAAATGAATTTCACATTGTTCAAACCAGGTCTAGGTCTTCGAACAAGGTGAATGTCACAATAAGTGTGGCTAGTTCACGTCCAAAAAATAGTTTTTATTGAATCACATTAGGGACTTGGGATATGCCAGGCAGCCACGTCTTAGAAAAATCAATTTGAGAACTTTGATTAAGTATACGGTACTGTGTATGCCTAATCAAAATTTATTTGACTCAGACCTATTTAACCAGGTTTGCAAATACAGTCTGTATTTTTAAAGGGATAAATCTCCTTTCTGTCTGAATCCACCTCGTGATTACCAACTGCATATGTAACTCCCTAATATGTAGATGTGGGCTCAGGGTCACAGCACAGAATTTACCCAAGAGTTGTTGATTCAGCTAAAACAAAAATGCCGTGTCAAACCTCCTTCTGCAGTTAGTGTTAGTCACTGCCAGGAAACAGCTTTTTGAAACGGAGTTCTTAAATTTAATCTCCACTTGATTGAATTAAACACACATCACTAAAAACAGAGTAAGAGGGTGGGGGAAGCTAACTCATTGCCAAACTGCTCAAGAAGAGAATGGCTGGACTTTTTGAGGGAAAAAAACCTCTACTTCAACTTATTTCAAGGGCACAGTCAGGGCACTTTTTTTTAAGTTAAGAAAGGTTACACATTTGTATTCTGTCAGCCATTCTATTGTTTTCATTAAAGACTGAGGAATGAAAGACCATGAGAATATTCAGCTGCACCTGATAAGATTTTTTTTTCTTTAAAGATGACCCCAACCTGTGGAAGATGATTTATGAAATCATGGTTTTCATTATTGGACTTGGTGCTGAGTGTGTTGTTTTTGATTGATGGGCCTGTAGTTTTCCTCTTCTTTTGTCTTCGGAAGAGAGCAAGGGCAGAAAAACACGGCTGGCGGATGGAGGAAATTATGTAAAAGAAGGAATATTTAGGGACAGGTGGTTGGAAAGAAATGTAAAGGGAAGCATTCAAAGAGCTTAGACATAAGGAAACCTGAGGCTTTTTAAAAATAGATTTGTATTTTTAAAGATTATTACATAAACTATGGCAGACTTTAAAAAAAAAAAAAGCAGCTTTGTAAAAGCTTTCATTTGCTGTTGAGGAGAGTAATGGTAAAATGCAAGAAAAGGGGCATGTTTTTCACCCTGGCATATAGAATGTTCTAGCTGACACAGAAGAACATCTGTTGTTTTACAGGCAAACAGAAATAGATTTGCCTGTTTTTATAGTATACATAAGAGTATGTCTTTTTGCTGGAGTTAGGAGCTCTGCAGCTTAAATTGTAGGGACTTCCTCATCAAATCAACAATATAGAATATGAAATACATTTTTTTTTACTTTTTTGTAAATCTAGAGATTGTGTGTGTGTGTCTTTAAAACTTCTTAAAATATGACACGCAAGCTTATGAGCTGTTGGGACAGATAAGCAGCATCTATGGATGTTGTGGTGGCCCAGCCAGGACGGTAGAGAGTGTGAAACCTCTCCGTTCCCTTCCTTTGAAATCCTTCCTAGTTACTCTCAGAGCCTATTCTCATTTAATGTCTTATTCATTCCCATTTCTCAGTCAAAGGTAGCTTTAAATAAAGTTGTTTAAAAGCCACATGACTGGTATATATAAAATAGACAAACAAGTTTACACTGTATTGCACAGGGAACTATATTGGGTATCTTATAGTAGCCTACAGTGAAAAAAATATGAAAACGAATGTATGTATGTTCATGTATGACTGAAGCATTGTGCTGTACACCAGAAATTGACACATTGTCAACTGACTATACTTCAATAAAAAAGTAGAAAAAAATTAAAATAAAAATAAAAGCCACATGTATTTTATAAGGTATAAGTCTTTATATATAATTGACTCACTCTGTTGATTAATAATTAATAGATCTGTATTAAGCCTGTTTGTTACATACATAGAATTCCTCATGTATCCATGTATTTTTTTGTTGAATAAATTAATGTTTAATATGCTTCTGCAAAAGGTCATTAGAAAAGTAGGTAGGTATGGATCTAGACCTAAATATTATAAAAGTCATGGGACCCTATTTTTTAAAAAGAATATAAAATTAGTAATACAGACATTACTTAAGGAAGTAAATATTAATTAGGGAGAGACCTGTACAAGTGAGAATTGCTAAAAGTTAAGCTTCATTAACGTGATGGTAAAGCTGTCTCAACATTTCTTTCAAAATGGAGTAGATTTCAAAAAAAAATAGGCAAAACCTGTTGGTTATAATGACCCAATCAGTCTATACCACCACTACCACCATTTATTGAGCACTTACATCATGGCAGGCACTGTGCAAGGGTTTTGCATTAATTATCTCATTTAATTCACTTAATGAGACCTGTGTGATCTTCTTGTCTGCATTTTAGAGATGAGGCAGTTAATACTCCAGGAGGGTAAATAATATACCCCAGGACATGCAGCTAGTAAGTGGAGGAATAAAAATCCCAATTTAAGTTTATAGGGATTTATGAAATTAAGTAGGTTGTTCTACTATATTTATATATACAATGAAAAACAACTACAATGCAAAACTTATGTAAACATGATCATATTTATTCAGAGCGATACTCAAATTTATGGTGATTGTGTGTTTCATAAATACGTCAGGAATTTTAATGCTATGAATTTAGTATCAGAATCTTTCGGGATGTTAATTCTGAGGGGCACTGGAACTTTCAAAGCTCCTCACGATTTCAGGCCTTATTGACACCATTTATCCTGCATGATGTGGAAAGAGTGGTTTTCTTTAGTGAGCAGAGGACTCATTACCACCACACATTTCTTGGTCTTCAAATTTTGCCTAATTGTGTATAGCTAATAAAAATTTAACAGCACTTCAATGAGAAATTTCAGAGGTCACCTAAAAGGTCTAGTTTTGCAAACATTTTATCCTCTTAAAAATGCAAATATAACTACTCTGTAAGTAGAGAATATAAGGTAAAGATTTAAAAAAAATGTTTTTTTTTTTTCCCCAATCAAAATACACAATTGAAGACATGGCTGCTTTATAAATAGAAAACAAAAACAAAAAATTATTAAATCCCTGAGCAGCATGTAATGTATTCATTATAAAAATGAAGTGTATTAAAATGCAAAACACTCAATTGTTTGATTAAACAAAAATGCTTTTACTGAAGATATAGAAGGAATGATGTATATTAATAACTCATTATTCAGTGTAGCCTCTATGACTTATAAACCTGAAAGATACCTTGAGACGGATCTTCTCAAAATTTTCTGCTGAAATTTCCTTAGGAAGGAAAGAGTGAACATCAAAAAACATAGAGTTGTAGGCTGCAAGTTCAGACCAAATTGGTCAATCTTTATGTGGAAATACATTTGAAATTTCTTTCCTTTATAAGTACATACAAAAATTGAATTCTACCCCATAATATATTCATGTCTGTTTTCACTGAAAAATATTTTGTGTCCAGTTAAGTTACATCTTTCTTTCCAAATCTTTATGTAAAATGCTAAGTTCCAGGAAGATGTCACTGGACTCTGTGTGAATTGTCAAAGCAAAAATTGTGCTGGCCAAAATTAAACAGGCAAAGTAGACTTTATTCAAGACTATGGTAACAGAAGACAGAGACTGAACCACCAAAATAGAAGGTGAGAGGATTTTTAACCATCGAGATGAACTAATGAAAAAACACTGGAGGACTGCAGGGAGTCCGTGGCTGAGTCAAGTTCATTTAGTTATTCTTGAGTGTGCAATTTTTTTCTTTGATTAGGCCATCTATGTTTGCTAATTACCACCTATCTATGACTAAGCTGGAGGTACTAGCTTCTTCAATGTTTACATATCGAAGAGATGGCTCCAAGATCCTTGAGAAGGATATTTCCTAGGTTGTGAAACCGGCAAGAAGCTGAGAGATTTGGATGCATCATTTCGTAAAGACAAAAATTACAATTTCAGGTTTTTTAAAGTAAGTACTCTAAGAAAAGGGAGTTCCAAAGTCTAGAGTCAGGAGAAAACCTGCCTAAAATTTAGTCAAGCTGAGGAGAACTTGGAGCTCAGTCACAGTGTGTGTGTATTTATATACATATCTAATAGTTTGAGAATCTTGTGGTTTCTTTTTGTTTACTACAACATAACTTTACCAATTTTACACCTAATATTATATAACAATCTTTTTCAACAGGTACATTTGTAAGTGTCTATTATGTGTCAAGCAGAATTCAAACCCATTACATTTATAATCTCATCTAATCCTCATATGACCCTGAGAAATCCTTCTCAGTTTTACAGTTTACCTATGAAAGAAGAGAGTTTCGTAGGGCTTCTAAGTAAAGGGACTGGGATTTGAACCAAGGTCTGTCTTACTCAAAATAGCAGTTTCTGAAAAAAAGTAGTTTCTAGTTTCTTCATTGCAAACAGAAACATATTTTTAATGACTAGTTTGGCTATAGTTGCATGTAATATTCATTCTTGCCATAATGTATAAGAAATTAGTAAAATGATAATCCATTAGGCTAACATGATGGATGATCCCGAATGACAATATTTAGGGTGGGCTTCTTGTGAATATCACTGGGTGCCAAGATTCCCTGCCTAATGAAGGTCACAGTGCTTGTGAAACGTCGATTAATTGACTATAAAGTTCTTGATGTAATTTGTACTTGTTTGACAACTGTATTTCAAAGTACATGTCCATTCTTTCATGTTCTGACTACTAGTGAGGAACACAAGAGTGAAGAATTCAATGTCTGCTATCTGACTAATGCACTTTTCAATAAAATGTTTTGTTAGAGAAAGCGACATGGAAAAGAGAGAAAGCTAATGTGCTTTTGACAGGCATACAAGTCAGTATTTGGGACATGGTGGCATCCAGTCCCTCAGCCCCACAGGTGATGGACAGAGCAATATATTTCTACTCTGAGTGTGTGGCTGAGAGACCAGGATGGTGTCCAATAATCTATCTGGTTTCCTGAAAATGAGAGGTGAGATCTGGTGCTGTCTAAAGATCCTTTCTTGATCCTTGATGCAAAAGTTTTCTTTTTGAGAATAATTTTCTTAGTTATCAGAAAAGAGGGTAAAGAAGTTACTTCTAGCTTTACCTATCCTCAGGTGACAATAAATTCTCACTCTGCACCCAAGGGTCATGGCCCTGTTTTTAAATTACCTAAGGAGCTTTTAAAAACAAACCATCTAGTTTGTTTTTTGGGCCGGGTGGTGTTTGGGCTTCAGTAAACTTTGAAATCTTCCCAGGCAATTCTAATATTTAGGCAGGGTTGAGATCCACTGCTCTGGGTCCATAGTTTACAGTAAAATATATAAACCAATTGTTAACCCATCTATATCAGTGATGCAAAGCTGTAGCTAGCAACTTGCCATTTTCATGTGAAAACTCATAGTCTTGTATACATTTCAGGCATTATAAAAAGCAAACCATCTCATCAAACATCACATTCCTTCTGGAAGCAGAGAATAGCTCCTGCTGTATTTACTCCTTCTGAAAAGCAAATTGGTATAATGGAAAGAGCATTTGACTAGGTACCTAAAGATGAGATTCTAGTCCCAAAATTACCACAGAATAGCCTGGAAGACATGGATCAGCCAGTTAACACACTGGGCCTCAGTTTCTTCCCCTACATATGATCTTCCGTTTTTTGATTTTTACTAAGTGTTCTATACATCTTGTCTTTATTTTCCAATAATTCAAGTTATAGTAAACATCATCTTGGTAGTTTCTCTAAGGTCACACCTTCAGTAAAAGTAGAGACAATAATCCATCCAAGTCCAGCTGGCTTCAATGCTGAATAGGTTAAGGTTCGTCTGCAAACAAAACTCTAACTCACTTAAACAGAAAGGTGGCTTAGTGCATTCAGTGAATGAATCATAGGGCAGGCTCTAGGTGCAACTTCCAATCATGGCTCCATCCCCTGGAGTCCCTGGCCTTGTCTTTGATTGTTGGGGGAACGTCCCACCTCCTTTGTAAAGAGCCACGGAGTCACAGAGCTGCTAACAGAGATACATGTTGTTAGAATCCACACCAGCAAAAGTGCTTCATGGCACCTCACCTGTTCTTCATGTAACTGGATTCAGAGTGTAAATGTAACTAAGTCTATCTGATTGGTTAAAAAAAACCCAAAAAAACTAAAATTAAATTTAACTCAGATTATGATGCAAAAGCATCTGGAAAATGCAGTTTTTACCTTTCCAGTTTCTGCTCTGTAGAAAGTTACACAAAAAGGAGGCAGAAAGGATGTTGAACAACCAACGTATGACATTTGCCACAAATTTCTAGACTCTTCTTAATGTTTGGGACTTTATTATGTCCTTGTTCTGATCATGAGATAAAATAATGTGTGAGGAGTTCCAAAAATAACTAAAATACCCGGTTCTTTTCAAATGCAAATTATCATTATTAAATAAGAGTCCAAATAACAAATAATACTCATTTTCCAACGTTTATTTAGAAGGAACTGTGTCCCAAGTACTATTTTAAATGCTTTATATCAAATAGTTTATTTGATCTTTATAGTAACCATACAGACAAACCGAGGCATAGAAGTTAGGTAGCTTACAGAAAGCCACCGAGGTAACACGAAGTCGAGCCGGGTTTTAACCCACTGAGTCTGCATACTTACCACTGAGTAATCCTTTGTCTCTATGACAGACACAGATCGACGCGCCTATGTTTTCACTGAATTCTTAGATGCTCTACAACTTGATTAATGCTAGAACATGATGCATAAAGAAATCAAACAATAAACAACACCCACAAACATACACATACAGGTTTCCTGACAAAGGAGATAAATAGGGCTGGTCAGAAACAGTAGAGGGGTTGCAGAAGAAAGAAGGAAAGCTCAGCCCTCCCCCATGCAAAGATCAAAATAAATTATTATTTTGTGATTTGTCACCCCATGATACCCATTCTGAATTTTTGCTGCATAAAAATGAAGGGAAAATGTGTTTCAACTTAAATACATTCTGCCTTAAGGAGCTTCAGACAGTTTGAACTTGAAATTCAGCCCATGAATGAATATTTAATTTCACTTTCCTTATAAGTGAAGTTGAATCACTTTTGCAAGTCTGAGGGTGACAGTTTCAAATTTCAGCTCAGGCAGGCAATCAACAGAGAATAATATTACAGCAGGAAAAAAAGTTGGTGATTCAGTAATGACATTTTAATGTTACAGAACAGAGTATTGGTATAGAAATTTGCAATCCCTTGTGATAGCTTTCTGTTGACTTAACAATCAATACCATCATAACAATAAAAATATGCAAGTCTCTAGCTATAGGCAATGCCTAAGAATGAGAACTTGTCCATCATTTGTTACAACCTTCCAGGTTTTCCTACACAACAAAGAACTTTTGTTGCATTTAATCTGGTGTTATAAAGCAAGGCATAGACATTTAAAGATATTGAAAAAGTCTTCCTTTTGGCTATTATTTACAAAAGCAAAGGTGGTTTTACAAAACACTTTGTAAAGTTATCTTCTGAAAGTCATTTGCATTTTTATTTTAAATTCAAATAGCTTCAAGTGCAATAAATGGTATCTTATCATTATTAAGCATTTATTAAGCTTTCTCATCGTTTGGCGCCATAATCAGGATTTAAAACCGACATGGTCTCTGTGCATTAGAACAGAGAGGCCCTTAACCTGCTCAGTAACCACAGAATGGACTCCAGCCCACTCAGTGTCTTTACCTATTGAGTTAAAGAATAATGACCATAACAGTTTGATCTTTTCTAGTAATGATGTTTGTAAATTGATCTTCTTTCTTATTATGATCCATGAGCATTTTCTCATTTCTGACATGCTTTTCTGTTTCCAAGGAACCTTGAAATAGACTGTTATTATGCCCATCTTCCATGGTGGGAGGAAAGAATGAGAAATAGCAGGAGTTTACAACTTTTTAAATTTTGAGTTAGGGAAATATGATCATAGAAATTTTCCAAGCTTGTTTTGTAGAGTAATTCAACTCTATAAACAAAACATGTGCAACATTACAGGCTCACAAAAGACAATGTGAATACTGACTCCATCTCCCCCACCAAATACTTCTAGGCATTATTTGGTTCTCTTCACAGCTGTTTATAGAGAATATCTATCTGCCAAGGAAAGGGAAGACAATGAGGCCTGCCGTCTACCCTCAAGGAACGCATAATCTCAAAAGGCAGAAAAATAAGTATTAAAAAGCACTCTTTGACCATGGTTAGGAGATATACCCTACATATGTGCAAGAACTATATGGGGAGACAGAGCACTCTCCCACTTTAGGAGATGAATCTCATCGGAGATGAAAATAGAAGTAGGCTTTGAATGCTGACTAGGGTTATCCCAGGCTGGGAAAGGTGGGAGGGGTATTCTAGAGATGGAATAGAGTTAAGGGAGATGCATCAACAGCAAAGCTCACAATATGTCTGGAAATGATACATAACCCGATATGGAAAGAATGCAGGCTATGCAATGGTGGAGTTTCTGAAAATAACACAGGAACGGAATACAGATGCCAGTTTTTAGTGGATCATGTTTGCTCTGCTCTTGGGCTGTGCCCTGCAGGCCTGAAAGCCCCGTACTTGCCCAGCCTCAGAACCAAAGAAAGAGCCCAAAGTCAATGACATCAGTGGTTTAATCGATGGGGGATCTTACATGTCTGAAGTGAAAAGATCCTGGAGTGACACCCTGCCGTGGACAGCAGACTGTGGGTAGGACGCAGCAGCAGCAGTCCTGGAGGGACATAGGGAAAGTACGTAGGTATTTACTGATTAGGCTTCGTGATAAGAGGGGAGGCCGGTCATGTGAGCAGGTGTAGGTGAAGCAGGGACTGGTCGAGTAGAGGATGTACAGAGAACCAAGAGAACAACCACCTTGGGTGGCCTGATCCTTACATCCACTAAGGAGTTTGAATTTATCCCAATGAAATTAGCTGCCACTGAAAGGGTGTGTGTGATCTGTTAAGATTATTTGGAGGAAGATGACCATGGGAACAGATGTTAACTGGAGAGTGTCTCTCTTCATAAGTATTACTCACTCAGTCTTGGATCCTGTGTGATGTGTCCTTCAAACCTCTTCCTAGCAGGCCAGGTGTGTCAGCTCCCTCCTTTATCTGATCCCCTCTTTCCACGTGTATTATTGAGCACCCGTTGTGCTGGCCATAGCTCTGGGTCTGTGAACACAGGGATAAATAACTAGTATTGACAGTCTCTGTGCTCACGGAAATTTAATCTATTGAAGGTGTGCAAATTATTTATGTACAAAATACCTAAAACTTCAAAGTTTAAGGTGATAATCATTTTCTTTTTCACAATTCTGTGGGTTGACTGGGCAATAGTCTTCTGGTCTAGCCTGGGCTTCCTTGTGGGGCTGCATTCAGTGGAAACCAGCTGGACTTGGTGGTCTGTGATGGTCTCACTCACTGAGCCAACAGTATTCAAGAGACAGAAGAACAGATGTCATCCTTTGAAGGAAGAAGCTGAAAAGAAGTGTGGGAATAGGACCTTAGGGGGAGTTAAGTTTAAATCATTAAACAGATAAATAAGTAATCAGATAAATAAATAAATAATTACAAATATCACAAAACGCTTTGAAGGAAATAAACTTACTCATGAGATAGAAGTTGGTCCAGCAGACCATTTTAGAAAGAAGGATCAGCCTAGGCCTTTCAAAAAAATGTATTTTTCTGCACTCTGCAGGACAAAATGAACCAGTGAGTACAGTGGGCCATCTGGGAGAGGCAGGAAAGAAAGGGTATTTGAGGAGCAAAGATGATGTCAGTGTGTCTGAGAAATTGTGAGCAAAGGGATGAGTGGCTTGAGATGAAGTTGGATTAGAAATTAGGCATCAGTCTGACTAGTGGGTTTTGTGGACAATGGTAAGAAGGTTTTAAACTTTGCCTCTGGCACATCTCACCCATGATCTGTCTCTTCTGTTGACCTCACTGTTTTGTATCCCTTCATGTAACAAGTTCCTTCTGAATTTTTGTGCATAACTGTTGACCAGTTAAGTGTAATTTGACTGAAAGAGGTAGAGGAAAAGATAACAACATAAAATTGGAAATATTAAGTTTCAGATCAGCCCCTGAAAGATGCATATGTATAAAAGGCTTTCGCTTTATGGTTTTTTTGGTTAAAATAAGATGGGGTCAATAAGATTATTATTTCTTTTGTAAAGATAAGGAAATTGAAGCTGAGGTGAATCAAGTTACTTGCTCACATTCACCCAGAAATTATTAGTGGATCTAATTATCCTCATCTAACACACTACATCTCCTTCGTGCTTTCTTTTTCATATAATAAAAAAAAAATAGGAAACTATATCAGTAAAGGAAGGAAAATTACATAGTAGGGCTTTCTTAAAATAATATTTCTAAAGTATCATTTAGATCTACTATGGAAAAGAATCATCTTGTGTGTTTGATAAAATACAGATTCTTACTAAATCAAACAGTCCCCAATGAGACCCTGGAAATGTATATTTTTAACCACCTCCCTCAAAACACTGATATATGTACACTGTATTTTGGAAAATGAAATCTCAGTGTTTCTTCACAGAGCAAAAATATTTACTATGTAAACTTTTGACAAATGAGCTATTCCATCGTGGAAGAATTATGTGATATTGGAGAATAAGCATGCATTTATGAAGATAAATTAACAGTAAGATTCAATGCAATTCCAAATTACAGATAATAAGCATTTTTGTGGAAGGAACTGACTGGTTCTTAAAGGAACATTTTACAGTGGGATTTTTACTTTACCAATATTTCATCAAATTGCCTTCAGTGTTTACTTCTATTTTACTAAGTTTTATTTTTCATTAAGTTAACTCTTATTTAGATTTCTAGATATTCCTCATAAGCATGTGCTTCCAGATTCTTCACATCCTCTCACAATATGAGGGAAAACTATCTAAACTTTTGGCAGATAAAACTGCTAACCTCAGGAGATCATTATTTTTTTCAAAATGTGTTTTTATATAGTTTCACTTTTTATAAAAAAGAAGAAATCATTTGTGTTTTTTTTAAATATAATAACCGTTAAGAAATGAATTCTGATCATATAAAATAGATCACACTTTTTACAGGTAGTCTAGTAGCCCTCTCCAGTAGAAGTATGTGAGCCAACTCTGAATTTTCTAATAGCTCCGTTAAAAAGGGTAAAATGTATGTGCACACTAAAATAATACTTTATGCATTGTAATAGTTAACATGAAATTAAGTTTTACTAAAACAATGGTCTTTTTAACAAAAACAGTTTACTCTGCTCCAGTTTTTAAATTTAAATTTTAATTAATTAAATCTAGCTCTTAAGCACATTTCTAATCCAAAGCTCAGTAGCTGTCATATTGACAGCACAGAGAGAATATCAAAGCTGGCCATGGGCAAAATTGCTAAAAAGCTGCTGTTTCTCACCTATCTATTAATTAAGCCTTTATATCACCTTCTCAATGCCTAACACATCACTCCAGACCAGAAATCACTCTGCAGCGCTCAGACTTTATGAATGCTTTTGTACCTCTGCCTTCTTTTCTGTTAGATGACACAGCACTTTGTCACTTAGGCTCTGAATTCTTTATCCTTCCCAGAGAGGAAATGCCTCCACTTAAGTAAAATGCACAGACCTCATTAGAAGATCTTCAAGAGTGCGTGTGCTAATGATGAAGGAGGAGAGAGTTTTGGGGTCAGTTTGATTTTTTGGTTCTTTAGGGTGCATATTCCTACAATGACTATTTCTTGCAATCCTCATTTATCTTAATCATTTAATATGCCTGCATATTTGAACCTTTAGAATTCACCGGATGATTACTATTGCCCACCACTGAGAAAGTTACTTTTTAATTCTAGGTACATTTTGCTTAAATATATAAACCTGCAGTTGAGATAGAAGCATTTGGATGAATAAGAGATCATTTATAGTTGCTGGGAGAAAATGGATTGGGAGAGAAATAATAAAGCTTATAATGAATGGAGAGGAGAATTTCCTAAAATCACTCTGCTCTTTTCCCCTATGCTGTTTAATGAAATTCTTTATGACACAAGAGAATGGAGTTGACATTTTAGAGTCAGCAAATGTTTAATGATGATTCACCACGTGATGAAATACTTTAATCTAAGACTTTTTTTTTCTTTGATGGAGAAATGAGGTGTAAAACACTGAAGTGCTTGAGTCTCCCAGTCAAGAAGATGTCGCTCTCATAAGGAAAGCTGAACACAAAGTATTAATTTCAAACTTCCTAGCATAGAATACTCTTAAAGATGTGCATTTTAAATTTTAAATTAAATGTGATTTTATTTTTTATTTCTTCTAAATTTGGTCCTTCTGTTGAAATTTCTTTTTTCTTCTTTACCCATTGTATAAGTTTTAAGGTGTACAGTGTAGTGATTTTATGTGTGTGTATGTTGCATAATAATTACCACAATAAGGTTAGTTAACACACTTATCACCTCATGTAGTTACTGTTTTTGGGGGGGTGAGAAATTTAAAAAAGTTTTTTAAAATGCGATACAGTATTGTTAACTATGGTCACCATGCTGTACATTACAACCCAGAACTTATTTATCTTATAACTGGAAGTTTGTCCCCTTTGACGACCTTCACCAATTTCCCCCACCCTAGCCCCCACCCCTGGCAGCCACCAATCTGTCTTTGGTTTCTGCCAGTTTGTTTTTTTCAGATTTCAGATATAAGTCATATCACACAGTATTTGTCTTTCTGTGATTTATTTCACTTAGAATAATGCCCTCAAGATTCATTCATGTTTTCATGAATGGCAGGATTTCCTCCTTTTTATAACTGAATAATATTCATATTATTATCATATTATATATATTATATGGTAATATATTATATATACCAACTTTTCTGTATCCATTCATCCCAATAGACATCTAGGTTATTTCCTTGTCCTCATAAAAAATGCTGCCATGATGCAATGAACACAAGGGTGTAGATATCGCTTAGAGATAGTGATTTCATTTCCTCCATATATATATACCTGGAAGCAGGGTTGCTGGATCATATGGAAGTTCTATATTTAATTTGGAGAAGAAATCTCATACTGTTTTTCATAGCAGCTATACCAATTTGCATTTCACCAACAATGTACAAGAGATTTCTTATGTTTTGCATTAAATTTAAAAGTTCTTGCTTATCCTTTTCCTATGGAGATATTATAACTATTAGAGCTATAATTAAACTGAATAAAGGCCTTTGAAATGTGAATTATTGTATTTCAGGTATTAGCTTTGTCAAGGATTTTTTGGTTATTGTTATTCTCAACCAAATAAGAAATGCTGTGTAGAAAGATGGAAAGAAAAAAAGTAATTGCCCTGTCATACAAGGAGTGCATCTCATTTGTAATGAAAATAGTGATATTAGAATATTAATTTAGGTATTAACAAAATATACACTACAGAAATGAAATAGAAAATAAAAGTAGGAAACATATAGGGAATCCAGACACAAAGACTATAATGTAGTCTTTCTTTTAAGTGAATTAACTATTTTTTGGAAACTGGTAAAGAAAAAAATACGTTAAAGCTGTAATTTTCATAATGTAAAAATCTTGACATCTCAGATTTTGGATGGCACCAATAAAAGTAACAGTAACCAGCATTTGTTGAGTTCTTCCTAACAGCCAGTTACCCTGCTGAATGTTTCATGTCCATTATCCCATTAAAAACTTACTTTGTTAGGAAATTTTATTTTTTCTGTCTTATACGTTAAAAAAAGGGAAGGAGAAAAGAAATCCCTGAGACATACACAAGAATTACAAGCCAGAATAGCAATTACTGTAATTCAGTTATTCTCTTTATGTCATATATTTAATAATTTGTTGACCTGACACAATAGAATTAAAAGAGGAGATTATCTTAATGGGTTGTCTACCTTTTATGTGTTGCTATGGTGTTCACATAGTTAGCATATTTCTATCAGTGCTATTGCAATCATTTCAAAGGAAATGATTAATATCTGTTCTGACTTACCACCAACCCCATGTGCTACTTGGTTTGAACTGGATTCTTTGAGAGATTTTGATTCATACCACCAACAACACTGCCTCCATCACTACCCACTTGAGAATCAAAAACTCCAGTTGAGTCACAGAGATGTTCAGATCTCACAGCTAGTTAATTGATACAACAGTGTTCATTACACCCTGCCATACTGTTTTGGACACATTTTGAAACATGAATTAATGTGCACTGTATTCTTTCATCATTATTCAACTATATCCAACATAGAAATTGATTTTTCATCTATGGATATTTTTGAAATTTAAAAAAAAAATCTGTTTCAGAGATTGAGTATGAAGACAAAAATAAATAAAATAAATCATATCATTATTACTTTTTCTTTTTTGCCCACGCAAATCTTGTCTTCTTTTCATTTCAAGTTGTAGTAATGTTATGTTTCAAGCATAACACTAGGATAAAATACATACGGCATAAAGAGTTTTCTAGTACCCACATCTATAAGCTTTTATTTTGTCTCTCCCGTCCACATTTGCTTTTAGGCATTCAGGTCTGACATATCCATCAGAATGTAAGTAAACAGTGATGGAAAGTAAAATGTTCCCTTCACACTTCACTCTGTTTGTTGTTCTTTAAGGGAACTATTGCCATGTGACATTTGAGAATGACAGCCTAGCATCTTAGCTGTTTGAATCTAAAAATTGCTCTGGTATTGTATTTTGAGTCCATTGAATGAAGACAGCTTTTGTTGTAGTTGCCAAACAACTTAAGAGCCAAACTCAAGGCTCAACTCTAAGAACTAATTTATCCAAAGGCAAGATGACAACTGCTTCTTTGTTCTTTTAGCTCTTCCCTTCCCCCACAGGATATGGTACAAGATACCAGCATTTCATTTTATTCTTTCTTTTTTATATATATTTCCAGGGTCTTATTGTTGGAACATCCATTTAATATCATGGAGATATTTCTTTGATTAAACCATGGCATGTTCTTCTTGAACATTTGAATACATGTAGGGGTTGGAAATGAGCTATGACATTGCAACATTATGTAGAGAGGACAAGTTTCACAACATTGAAGGTTCCTTTTTAGACCATAGGGATGTTGAGGAAGTAAGTAGATTAGTAGTCAATGCAGAGTTGTCCTGCCAACACTTCTTGCCTTTGTTCTTTCAACTCGAGAAAGAGAACTTTAGTTGCAATTTAGTGAGAGCAGAGTGTCAAAAATAATAAGAATGCCTAAAGCAGGTTTTCCTCTACTCTGCATACTTTCTTAGCTATTCATTCCTCATGGGGAGCAAAAACACCTGCTTTTAAGTCTGGACATCTTACTACCACCTAGTGATGCTAAAAACTTCTCTTAACTTCTTTTGGTCTCAAATACCTAAGTGTTAATGTGTAACATTTGAAACACAATCTCGAATATCTCTCTCAGGTATGAGACAGCTTGAGAAAGAAGGAAGGAGAGATAGTTGATTTTTGAGCATAAATTCAAAACTATACGACTCAGTTGAAATTATATCAAACTAAGCATAGTAAGTAAGATTCTGCAGAATGTAAAACACAGCATAACTTATTAAATATAAATGGTTTATGAGTACCACTCATTTCTTGATATTTCCACTATATTTATGGAAAATAAACAGAAACTAAAAAAATCCATTGCAATCATAGAAGTGACTGAAACATTATACTGTACACCAGAAATTAACATAAATTTGTAAACTGACTATATACTTCAGTAAAAAAACGGAAAAAATAATTTAAAAAAAGAAGTATCATCTTAATGTTCAAAAAGGAAGGACTGCATTCTGATTGACCAGGCAGAACTCACTCCCAATCCCCACCTGGCCAAGACGGGGTGCCTTTGAATACAGTAACAACTAAATGTACTTAGCAGCTTTTGAAGGTTGATCTCAGGTGACATTCCAGACAGCAAATCTAATTCTCTTTAGTGTTTCTCAAAGCTTCACCTCCTGACCACCTGTGTTAAAAGTACCTGCTTTCAAAATACAGGTTTCTGGACCTAAACAAGAATTAGAAATCAGATCTTGACCAGGGAAGATACAAGAATCTCCAGTACTTTGCCAGAAGCTTTTCTTTATTGCTTTTTTTTAATTACGAAATTTTTCAGTCACAAGCATAGAAAGAATTGTAAAATGAACCTCCACTTACCTATCTACTAAGTTAATCAGTTATATAAATTTAAAATCTTGCCATATTTTCCCACCCCCCCATTTCCTTCCTTCCTTCCTGTTTTCTTTCCTTGAAGAACTTTAAAGCAACTCCTACACATCATGTCATGCCATCTAACATCTTACATACTGTAATGTAAGTTTCACTGAACTGAATGGATTGTAACTACATATAATTTAGTAACAAATGTGGATATTTTCTTATGTAACCCATAATCATGCCTAATAAAATTTACAGTAATTCTTTATTATCATTCTATTGAAATGTCCATAATTGTTTGAAGAAGATTATTTGTAGAGTTGTCTTTTCCTTACCAAGGACTAAGCAAAATTCAGACATTGTTTTTGGTTGTTATGGATAATTAGTCTCTTTAAAGCCTAAAGCTATTTCCCCCCATCCATTTTTATTTTTTTTCCATGTGAGGAGTATGTTAAGGAAACCAAGTCAGTTCTCCTATGAAATCTCCTACACTCTGGATGTGGTTCCATGCTTTTAATTTTTTTTTTAATTTTATATACACTTTTAAAATATGCATATTTCTTAAAGCCTGCTAGCTCCAGAGTTTTTGTTTTCTGGTCCAATTGTTGGCAAAGTTAGAGGATGAAGAGTACAAAAGATAGAAGACAGACAGATGATAGGACACACACATCTAGTTAGGTAAATGTTATATCCAGTCAGGATACATTTATCTCCTCAAACTCAGCAAACTCGACACAGCTATTTTGATCATTTAATGGTTCATTGACAAAAACTAAAGCTACCTCTGCTAGATTTGCATTTCACTGTTTGTCAGCCTGGGTAGATTGTTGTTCATGCCAACACCATCTATTCATTACATTGCTGTGATAGAATGTCTCAGTATCTTGACAATTATTATCAGCTAGTACAAATTCATGCCCCGAAAGCTGAGAGCTGTTTTCTGAAGGTCTGCCATCCTGAAAGCAAGCAAGTCTCTGAATAGAAAATTCACTGGTTCTGTGGCTCTGTTGACCTTGTTCTCTGGCCATCTAGATTCATTTTCCAGTAATGTTCCACATCTCTGCTTTCTCATGGACAGAATGTTTACATTCCATTCCCTTCCCTTTGTCACAGTCTCTTTCCTCATCAATAAATTAGCATACAATTATTTTTAACTCAGATCTTACATATGAAATTCAGAGTGATCGTGGTCATCACTGCCATTGTTATTTAGCAGTGATGGAGCTCATAATCATATATATTTTACTGTTATGTTGAAAATGTTATTAAAACTTTCAAGCATTGCAATTATCATTAATAATGATAAGTGTGATCATGTGGTCCATAGGTGAATATATATGAAAAGCAAATGTAATGACAAACTGAGCTTTTTTAATACATCAGCCAATTTGTCGAACTGCCTACATCAATGGCTAGTACAAAGTATGAAATTCACAAAAATCTGTTGAAGGAGTGAGTGCATAGTTTTGATGATACAACAGTGTTTTAAATATATATTTATGGCTTTTTCCTTGGTTATGGTAATTCCTTGGTAACTGCAGATCTTTACGTGTTAGGTTATTTGCAGCTGAGAAATCTTGAATTGCTACTTTTTTTGATCATTCACACTTAAGGATTTAAAATGCCTTATATGCTACTCAATTAAATTGTCCCCATTGTAGGAAACACAGATGGATAGTTTTGCTTCTTTAAAATTGAAACCATTTGGATTACTGCTATTTGCTCAAGTATGTGAAATGAGGTATAGACACATGCTAAATGTACGAAGGCAACTGTTGTCATAATAGAAGATTTAACTGTTAGATGGGGATCAAAGAGAACAATCTGTATTAGCTTTGAAAATTGAAGTTAGGGATACAGTTGTTGCTTTGTCTCATAAGGGAAGACTTGCTAGCTAGTACTCAAACCCCACAGGACCATACTTGCCAGACTAATATAAAATGCAATCAAAGTTTCCTCCAAATGCCAAGCATGAGACTTGACTTAATACAAGCCTGAAAAAAGATGTCAGTGTAAGAATTCCTATATGTGATTTTCCTCTGAATATTTTGCTTGCCTATGGAATATGCCCTAATATGTTTGTGATCACTTAGGAAACATATCTATGATTTTATTTATTTATTCTGTGCTATTCTAGCCTAGATTGCAGTTTAGAGTCATCCCATGGGTGGCAAGAACTCACTCTTAGGCTATTTTTAATGAGGCGGGATTGCCTCTTCATTAATAAAACATTCAGTAGGACTGAGTTCCAGGATCACACTTAGCTCCAGCCGGCTCACCTTTTCTTTGCAATAATGTCTCTAATTTGTTGTATTAATTTGTATATATTTCATGTGTTGGCCAGGGAAATTTATTTAATTTGATCATGACCTTATTATTCAAATCTTAAATGTGAAACATAACCTTTTCTCCTCAAGTGGTGTCACAAAAGGTTGTTTCTTTGCTGCGCGGCAGATCAATGACTGTCAGGCAGGATGAGGCTTCCACCAGCTCTGAGTGGCACCTGGTGGTTATTTATAGCATGGCCAGCAAAGCCATCTATCTTTTCTGACAGCTTGCAGTATTCCTAACCCGGCATCATGTTTTCCTCTAATGCTACTTGCAAAACATCCACCCATCTATTTATCATTCATTTAGTTGCCTAGCTTTGAACAAATATATATTGAAGCCTTATTTAATGCCAAGGATAGAATGATCTGCAAGATACTTCCCTACCTTCAGGAAGCTTTAATATGTTCTCTATTAGAGAAAATTTGATGGTATAGAGATATGTGGATACATAAGACAAAGACTCTAGATTCAAGGATCTTACTGTCTTAAAAGGGATTCTAACTGTGAATAATAAGTAACTGTAAGTCAAGGAAACTAATAGTAAATACCATGAAAAAAGTCATACAACAATAGAAAGGACAGAGAGTGTGTCTTTTGCTGTTTCTCCAGGATGTTTCTTTTAAGAGTGGGACCTTCTTTCCTGAAAGTCCGAGGTGAGTTTTCTCTCTCATTTCGTTAGTACAATTTGGGTCATGTATACCCATCTGAGAAACAAGCTTGTAGCTAGAAGAATGCCATACATGTGTGGCTTCGGTCTGGGTTACCTGCAGCATGCAATTTGAGACAGTTATATACAATAGGAGATGGAACCTCTTAGTATACACTCCAATGATCTCAAATCAGCTTAACTAAAAACCCATGAGCTCCAGAGGGAAAGCGTGTAATAGAACATATGTGTCCAGGAAAGGTGAGGAGGGAATGGATGCTGGTGAGTAATCAGCAGTTGTCCAAACTAAAAACTTACCTTTTCTAATGAGACAAAAATGCCAGTATAAAATAGGTATATTATGTTAAAATTGTCTGAAAAAATGACACTTTGATAAAAATAATTTTATCTCTATGATTTAGTATATGAGTTAAGCCCTCCAATATCTGCCCATTAAGTTGAATAATTCAATTCCTCAAGAAGAAACCAGATTCCTTTCAGTATCTTACTTTATTGAAAGGGTTTAGACTAAAGAATAAATAATTAATCATCTTTCCTAGTACTGAACTTGGAAACCAACATGTCACTTAACTCATTAAAATGGCACATTTGGGAGACCTTGATTGGTACTAGATGAAAAATGTTTGTATTCTCTATTGGATTATAGTAGGTCTTACTAAATATTTGCTGGCTGAACACAAAGACACACAGACACACACATACTATCTTTTTGCCAAAACCTGTTTAGTTCCAGGCAGCAAAATTTACCTGAGAATTTTGATAAAAGCCAACATCTTATTAAATTTCCCTATTGTATTTTATCCAAATGATCCTTAACCATCATCTTAAAAGAACTAACCACTAATCAAACAATCCATATAGCTTGGTCCTAGCCATATTTGCCTGTATTAAACAAAGAAACAAAAAGGCAAAGGAATTTTCTATTTTGTTAGGGGTGATGAATGCATTAGGGAGGTTTAGTTTCAGTTACAATAGATGTAGAGGAGAAGCTGAGAAGTCTATGAAACTAATACCCCAGAGTAAAAGAATATCTCATTTCTAGAAACTGAGGGCTTAATTAGCTAAAAGAAAAGGCAGGCTCTCTTTCAGACAAGCTGTGATTCTCTACAGCACAGCCTGAAACAGGGGCAGGCAAGCTGGGCAGAAAAAAGCTACAGAAAGTTCTGACCAGAGAAATACATTTTATACATATTTTAAATTAATATATGGGAGAAAAGCTTATTTGGATCAGGTTCTGGGAAGACAAATCCTCTAGGTTTGCTCAGAGTTCTCTGTGTCAGGAAATTTTTTTCTGAGACTTAAGTGCTTGATTTATCAATTAAGAAATAGTTAAGGGGGGAAGGGTATAACTCTGGTAGAGCACGTGCTTAGCATGCACGAGGTCCTGGGTTCAATCCCCAGCACCTCTGTTAAATAAATAAATGAACCTAATTACCTCACCCCTCCAAAAAAGAAAAAACAAAACAAGAAATAGTTAAGGAAATTACAGATTTACACAACTGATAACTCTCTTGCTTGAAACAGTATTGGGCCACCAACTCATGCGTTAAAAACAGTTGAACATCACAAGCTAACAACAACAACAACAACAAATCTCCCATAAAACAAAAACAAAAACATAAACCACAGATATAGATATCATCAATGTAAAACAAAAAACAACAAAAAAACTACCAGAAAACCAAAAAGAACCCCCAATCTTTCATGAACCACCCCCACAAAGGATACTCTCATATTCTTGCCAGCTTTGTTATCTGGTTTTAAAGTCCACAGATGATTAAAAAGGAAATTAAGAGAAGAAATGCTTAGCTACTGGCAGATATATTGAGAGTAGCTTCCGGTCATGACACCAGCATGACGATGTTTAGGACCCAGCACATCTGCAGAGAATGTGTCACCAAGCTTAAAAGTACCATTTAGGACTTTTGGTAAAAAGGCAAAAACTGATGAGGTCCTGATGGTTTTGCCTTCTTCAGCAAAAGACAGGAATTTCTTTCCCTAGCAACGACCTTAGGTTAACCATTATCATCAACATAATCTCCCTAAGAAGTCAGGAAAGAGGACACAAGATTTAGCAATATTTCCACCCAGTGCTTCAGTTTTCGTGTTTAAACAGGAATCAGGAAATCACTGGCATACTCAGCTGCTGAGAATTCTGTAATTGAAACGGTTTTTCCATTTGAGGACAATAAAGACTGAAAATGTTTAAGACTGTAGCTCTCTGAGTTCTGATCATAACAGAAACTGGTTATACTTTAAGCTACTAAGAATGCAGGTGTGTATTTGGTGAGAATCCCTCACTGATTTTCTTTCTACGTATGTGTTCAGTGGGATCAACAAAATTACACTAAGCCCTGGGCATATGAAGATGGAACTTTCCTCAAGGGATTTACACTGGAGTAGATGCATATGTATATACAGTGCACATATAATTGTGTATTAATAAAAAATATACTATGGGAATTTTGGAGTAAGAAGAAATGGGCCAAAACCTCAGTCTAGGATGGGTGCATTTGGGGAGCAGACATTTAAAATATTTTCTCAAAGCAGTCATACAGTACAATATGTAAGATTTGCTGTCAATTGTGCCACAATTAGGAAGAAGCCTCATAACTAATTCAAAAGAGCAAAAAATAAAGATCATTTAAATGTAGTCTGAAAAGTATCTACCTATATGATGATTTTGTGGGTTAAAAACTTTGCAAGTTGTTTAAATTCCAAAACCACTAACAAACTGCCGACAAAAGAATTCACAATGTGACTAAAATGCAGCTGTATATGTGGGTGTAGTGTACACACACATACATTAGTCTTACATATTTTTATATTCTGGTACGCTCACATGTTGCAACTGATTAATAAACTAAACTGTTTTATTGGTTGTTTTGTTTTATTTAAGTGTTTAATCCATATGAAATACATTTCTATGTAATGCAATATAGGGATTTCATTTTATTTTCCTCAAAATGGATTGCCAGCATTTTTTATACCACCAACTTTTATTAAGTAATTGATCTTTCTCACAAAGAATTGAGCTATCAACAATATCGGGCGTTAAATTCTTATACATACAAAATTCTCATATATATGTATGCATATGTCTATATGCTCCATTTTATTTCTCTAAATTATTCTTCTACCAATACAATATCAATTTTATTACAGTTAGCCTATAGAATTTTATGATATCCCATTCTTTCTTTCTTCCTGTTCTTGGCTATTCTTGGGCACTTACTTTTCCATCTAAACTGCTGGGTATTATATGTTTATGCCATACAGTTACTCCTAAGTGTCTTATCTTTTTTCTTATAAGTGTATTATCTTTTCCTTATAATTTATCATCTTTTAAAAACAACTTTTTATCCATGCTTTATGATATCTTTTGCATTTGATTTTCTGGGGCACTCATTTGGTCCTCACCAATGACCATCCCTTTACACACCCAATTGTTAACTGGGAAATTAGGTTTGTTGGCACTGGAATTCTCCTTGGTATTGTATTTTAATCACTATAGGACACCCCCACCACCCGCCCGAGCTGTTCTATCTCACTGGATCTGTTTTGTGTTTCTCTGAACTGATTTTCCTCCAGGTGTTGCGTTAGCCTGGTTTTTACTCAGTGTTGGCTTCTTTTGGCTGAGAAGGTGGTGTTGGAGTTGCTTCATGTTAGTAGTTTGGTTGAGTACAAAGTATCCTCAGTGGTTTTAAAACAAATGTCCATTCTCAGCCACAAATCCCTTTGGATGCTGTGGTTCCGCTACAGGGCTGTACTCCACGTGCCTCATCCATTTGAGGACTCAGCTCTGACTATGAACTTCCTGCCTCACAGATTTCTGCTAGCCAAGACCTTCCCAGGATGAGACACTATCCGGTCCTCACCAGGGAATCCCCTGGTCCTGGACTAGAAGATTACCCAGTCAAGTTCTCTCCATAAATCCTTAGTCCTCCTGCATCTAGCTGGCCTCTCCATTAGTTTGACAATGGAAAGGAAAAAATTGGAGTCGGTAGTGGACGGAAAGGAAGACATTTTCAGGCATGTTCCTAAAATTTACCCAGTAAAACTCTCCTTGATTCAGATTTGAAATGGTAGCTTGTTTTTCACTGAGGTAGGATATTTTTGATTATTCAAACAACAAGCCATTTCACTATCTTTATATCCATTCCTAAACAGTTTATGCTATGGACACTGACAAAGTAAGTTTGGCAAGTGATAGAAAAGCATGTTACAATATCAATACCATAAATATGCAAGTTATATTGAATTTACAGGCACCATTTCTCTAAAAAAGAAAACCTCCATAAAGGATGAAATTTAGTGAGATACATGTACTTTTAGTAACTCAATAACTATAAACTAAGCTTTCCTATATAAATGAGAATTGCTCCTTTTTTTTGAGATAACATAAGACAAAACATGTAAAGAATTAGACAATGGTTTAAGGAACTATTGCACATCACAAATATACCTTTGCAAACTGTAGTTTATACAGCAATATTGATCATTAACTTAGTTCATCTATTTAGAGCCTATAATTATTCTATAAACATTCAAAGTACAATTTGCTTCATGAGGGATATCTTCAGCACCACATCCTGGCAAGACAAGAGAAAAATTGTCAAAATCTTTTTTGCAAATGTGTTTTTTTTTCTTTTTTTCTTTATTATTTTTTGGTGAGAGGTAATTGGGTTATTTATTTATTTATTTATTTTTAAGTGGAGGTGCTGGGGATTGAACCCAGGACCTCGTTCTTGCTAGGCACATGCTCTACCACTGAGTTATGCCCTCCCCCTGCAAATGTGTTAAGTTGATGCATTACTATTTAAAATATGGTAATATGTTTAATGTTCCTTTTAAAAACATGTAACAGACAAATTAAATTTAATTAATTGTTGAATCCACTGTTCTTGTGAAAAACGTATATATATATATGTGAACCATCGATGGTTACACAGAATTTCTTTTTAATGAAGTACAGTTAATGACATATATGTGCTTTCTAGATCACTTCTGAAATTGCACTACTAGCTAACAATCCACTGGTACATCATAAGCTTTGTGTGGCCACACATGTTGCCAGTATCAAACTTATTTGATTGAGGTAAACTTACCTCTAATCAGGTTGTCAGGTTAAGATACACACACATAAGCATATATATATATATATGTCATATATACACATACATGCATACACTGCTTCATTCCCTTGAATATGTCCCTTGACTATATGAACTCCTGAGTATATGAACCAAGTCTTATTTAATGTTGTTAAATCTGAATTCAAACCTCATTGATTGATAAATGTCCTGTATATCTACAGGAAATGTTTGCTGAATGATGAAATCTATTAATTTACATATTATTTTGTCAATTTAATGATTCTTAATCTCAAAACAAGTCATTATTGCATAAGAATAATTAAAAAAACATCAAGAAGTAATACATAAGCCTTTAAAAGTAAATTTTAGAGTGACTAGTATAGGAAGAAATTATTCAGAGAATTAACTTTGATGAGGTGACTCCATCAACTTTAGACAGATTTCTATGTCATATCTTTTTTTACTTTTTTAAAGAAGCAGAAAACAAAACATAGCTTTAAATTTTCCCCAAGCTATGCTTCAAGTTTTCAAGACAACTATTTAACTGTCAGGGCTGAACACCATAGAATTTATCATCCACCTTTCTATTTCACTTTCTTGCCGAATGGGATAAAAAGTGACAGGTATCAGTGTTTTAAAATTGATTTTGTGAACACATAAATAACCCAAATTGCAGGTACACTTTATTTTTAATACGGGAGCAGAAGTTTAAAGCATACGTGTGCACATCTATGGATTCTTTATCCAGTACATAACAAATAATTTTAGAGCTCGCCTCACCTTACAAAGCACTAGTACATACTTTATTCTACTTGATTTTTACAAGTGAATGAAATATTTATATAATTATCCTTGTTTTACAAATAAGGAAGCAAAACCTCAGAGGTGTTAAGTGATATTCCCATGGGTAGAATTTGAATCCAAAGCCAGGTCTGAATTCGCATCACCCTCTTCCCACAATGTGTAACTGGTTCTCTCTCACTTTACACACACATTTATGTGGTTATACATGGTCCTGCAATGAATAACTATTCTATACAGGTGTCTGCATGAGGGTTTCTCAATATCATTGGCAAGAATCTAGGAAATCATTGTAATTTAATCTTAAGACCTGTATAAATTACATGTGTAGCACTGAGGTCTGCCCAATAATATAGTCCTCTGGAATTAATTCTTCTTTTTCAGTTTAGGGTATATTATGAGGAAAGCACTGGGTTGGAAAGGCACAATGTATTGTCATTTCCTGTTAGAAATACAGATACCAATGTTACTTTCAGGGCAGGATTTTTTTCCCATCTTTATTGAGATATGATTGACAGATGGCATTAAGTTTAAGGTGTACAGAGTGGTGATTTGATATACATAAATGTTGTGAAATTATTACCACCATAAGGTTGCATTTATTTTGGTGGTGAAAACCTTTAAAGTTCTACTCTACTCTTTTAGCAACTTTCAAGTTTACCATGTAGTATTGTCAGCTATAGTCACCATACTGTATGTTAGATCCTCACAACTTACTCATCTTATACCTGGAAGTTAGTACCCCAGTTCCTCATTCCTGCACCCACAGCCCCTGATGACTGCCATTCTACATTCTGTTTCGTGAATTTGACTTTTTTAGTTTCCACGTGTAAGTGAGATCATGCATTATTTGTCTTTCTCTGTCTGAATTATTCCCCTAAGTGTAATACCCCTAAAGTGCATACATATTGAGCCAATTGGCAAGATTCCCTTCTTTTTAATGGGATATTATGTATGTATATGTGTATATATATGTGTGTGTGTGTATATAAATATATACACATCTCACATTTTATCTATTCATCTGTCATAGACACAGATTGTTTCCATGTCTTAGCTATTGTGAAAAACACTTCAGTGAACATGAGTGTACAGATCTCTCTTCAAGACAGTGATGAAATTACCTTCAGATATATACTGCAAAGTGGGATTTGTGAATCACAAGGTAGTTCAACTTTGAACTGGATTTTTTTTAATCAAATGAGTTTCCTTGCTTTTGTACATGTGCATGGACATAGGTGCTGGTGACAATAGTTCTCCCATGTGAATGGTGGCATAACAGGAAGTTTCTTCACCCCACATTTCCAGAGATTGTTCTATCAGCAAAGCTATGGTAATTATAAATTTGACTCTGGCCTGCCTGCCTCAGTTGCCCCTTTACATAGAGATACTGACATAGCTATCTCTTTCTCGGTACATAAAGTATTTGAATCTGTAATTCCTGTGTAGTATATACTTGTTTCTTATAAGACAAAAGCACAAATCAGAAACAGACAATACAGTGTGGTTTTCAGTGTGTCCTCTGATCAGAATGGCTTATAATCACTTTCAAGCAAACATTCAAAAATGTTCGAAGGCAAACATTCAGGTACAATGTCACATCTCTTCCGTGCATTTCAGATGAATTAACAATGTCCAAAATAGATTGTAGAGTCTTTAGAACACGAGTCACAAAGAACAGTTTTTCTGTAATCAGTCATCTGGTTGACATTCTTCCTTAGAGCCACAACTGTCTATCCAAGAATTCCAGAGCAAAACATGGTGGTGCTTAGGTCGTGCGGGAGGAAAGGGGCACTGGTGGCCTGGGGGGACGTGTGAGAGCCAGGAGGTCCTCACAATGATTCTAATTAACATCATGAAAAGATGTTTCAAAATTATTTCATACTATTTACCTCAGTTAGCTAAGAATAATTTTTTTGTCCAGGAGTGTTGGAAAATTCTCAGAATTGATCTACTATTTGGAGAGATCAAAAATAGAAGAAAAATAAGGGGAAAGTAAATCACATCAGAGTAATGCTGTTGCTGCTGTTGTGGAAATAACAACTTGTTGGAGATCCTGGGAGTTGTCCAACCAGTATGCATCCCCTCCTCCCTTTCAGAACACGACAGTTTGGGGTGGCAGTATGCCCAGAATCATGTGATAAATTGTGACTCATAGAAATGTACCATGAAATCGTGATTTCGTTTTGTCAGGCGCTTAATGTGTCAGCCTTCCTGTTGCTAGGGGTAGTAGAATGACCCACTTCTGGTCAGTAAGAAATGAGGGGACAACTCCAGGAGGAGAAGGGGGCCGTCTGGGGAAGCACACAATGGGCAGCAGTGGCTGAGGCTGCTTTCAGATGTTATTCTGGGAGCAGTATTTAGATGTTATTCCTGGAGCCAGGATAGCCATATTGGGAGACCAAAATGACAAACATTAGATCAAAAGACCAACTGCCAGAAATGACAGAGAAAAATTAGAAAGGGACTGGTCTTTGAAGACATTTTTGAGCTGCAGCTCCATCATTTGTTTTCCTCTCAGCAGCCATTTTGTTCTGTGGGATATTAATGTCTTCCCTGATTAGGTCCCTGTTAGAACTGTTGTTACTGTTGCTTGCAGCTGGGAGCATTCCAAGCTAATAACTTCCTCCTATTCTCTGCAAGTAGATGAAGGGTTCACATCAACAGATTTTATAGATGTTGGTTTGCACACTGGGTATATTTATTTATCAGCTTTGTATTTATCTTTTATTTTGCATTATTTTGCGTGTGTTTCTCTGAATGACTCATGATTTTTTTTAGATTTTTGTTAATGACTTTTGCTGTGGATATCTTTCCAACCTCTTAAAGAAATGAAGATTTTAGATTTTGTTTAATTTAAGAGATTGGGTGGGAGGAGGTAGATTATGATTGACAATTACTTTTTTCTGAGACAGAGCCTTTGTAATTAGATGTACAATTAACTTTGAATAATTCAGCATTGTGCTGTGCTGTTTGAACTGAGTTAACCAAACAGATGTTTTAAATGACAATATGTAGTTTCTCACAATAATCCCTTTTGCAGTTTCATGGTCATGTAAGGTAATGCTAGAGAGAATTATGAGCTTATGTAAAGTGAGCCAAGCTTTTGCAATTTAAGAGAATGGATAGAGTGTGATTTTTTTGGCACTTTATTTTTTTCTTTATGCTAAATATACTTTTTTTTTTTTTTTGGTCTGGCAGAATGTAGATTCAAGTATGGTTTGCTTATGATTTATGTTAATTATGTTAAATTTATGTTTATGTTAAATATGCTAATAATAATAGCAATGAACTTTTATGGAAAACCTCTATGCCAGGTGCTATTATAAGTGCTTTACATGGCAATTCTTTCCATGGCAATTCTTTCCATTTTCCAAGCAGCCTCAGATTGGTACTATTATTATCCCTATTAATATCCCTATTATTATAGCCTAAGAAGTAAGAGCTATTTATTTGACAAAGTGAGAGTTGAAATAACATTGACATCATTAGTTAGTGTGATACCTTCTTCCTTTCTGACAGCATTTTTGGGTATTAGTCTCCAAAGGACAATCCTACTTTGTGATTATAAAAACAATGTCAACTCCTAAGACGATGTTTACCTTCTAACATTGTATAAAAGAGACACAAACATCCCATTTTCAAGGCTTTAAAGCTTGACATATCTGAAGTATACATTAAACCCACTTTGCTACAGAGATATTGAAATCTTTTAAAACATTGGAAATGTAAAAAAAATAAATAAAACAAAATAAAATGTTAGAAATCTAACCCATCTCCACTATTGAAAATTTATACTTATGTCTCTCATTTATTTATATTTATGATGTTTTACTTAATTTCATAATAGTTGGTTATAGTTAGTGTTAATTAGGATTGAAGATTATCGAAGGTAATAACAAGATTGGAAAATTTTAATATGAATGCATGTAACAGTAATTCTACTGATAATTCTTTTAATAAGAAATTAATATTTAATCTATCTCTAACAAAGCCTAGTAATTTGTGTATTATTAACATTATATACTATTTTAGTGATTTTAAAAAATACAACTTTCCTCTTGGGGGGAGAAGCTTTCAGGTAAGCAGAGATAATATTTTGAATTTATACCCGAGAGGAGACAGACACAAAACAATCTCCCAGGCTACCTCAGGAAAACTTGAGCAATTAACCAATTTTTTGGCTTTATAAAGGTATGTGAATATTACAAGTGAGCTCAGGATAAGACTCTAGAGTAATTGTTTTAGGAAAACATTTTGAGAAGATCTTTAAGGAAAGAAAGAGAACCCAGTTCTCAGTATGCCAGGAGAACAGTGAGGAGGACTGAAAACTGAAAGGGGGAAAAAAAAAAACAGCAACATTAAACCAAAAACTGCAGAAAACTCATTTAACTCAAAGAACAATAACAGATAGAGAACAAGGGAAGACTCAGGAGACAGGGACTCAGGGAAGAGACTTGGAGGTGGACTGGGGAGCTCAAATTCAGAGAGAGAGAGAAAGAAGAGATAGTGAAAGATGTCTGATGTTAATGTTTTGTGGTAATATCCACGTTGAACAAATGTTTGCAATTCATTGTGACTGAGTAAATCTTAAACATACCTTTCTGGGCATCCCACTGAATGACTTCAGTGATGATCTGAGTATTATCTTCTCCTGACAGGAGACATGTTTTGATGACACATTACTAAGTAGAACTCATATCAAATATCTGTTTTTTGCATCTTGTTTCATCTACTTTGTGTGGACATAGGAAGAATAAAGATGAGAAAACAGAGTGAAAGGGAGGGAGGGGGGAAGACAACTGAGAAAAGGAATATATTCATATAAGAAAAATTGGAAAGCTGCAAAAAATAGTTCCAAACTGTTGGTTTCAGAATGGATGAATTTAGGCACTTATTACCTATGAGAATATAGAAATTTTAATAGTTATTGTTTACGAATTGAATAGTATGTAGTAAAAATCATGATGAAGACCCTTACAAAGAAGCATATTTTCTGCAAAGCTATTTTCAAGTCACAGTGACAGCAGGGGTGTAAGGAGGTGATTAACATATTTTGTGCATTTACTATGTGCCAACAAGCGTGCTTTATACATATGGTCTCATTTAGCAAAACTGGCAGATATTTGCTCATCTTGTATCCAGATAGTCTCCACAACTACCAACAAATGCTTTTCTTTATGCTGTAAGAATATAACACTTGTATAATGAAAAAAAAAAAAATCTCGCTGTATTTGGCAATCCCTTTTTCTTAGGAATTTACAGAATTCTTCTTTTCCACCAGTCTGGAAGTCTTCACACATCACCTACCTTGATTGGTTATAGTTTTCACCTATGTGTTGTGTCCCAAGATTACAGTTACCCCTAGAAAAAAATGTGTGCATGTAAACATAGTCTCAATTATTTGAGGGGATGACAGTGAAACTCATCCAAGGAGAATCTAGGTAACTTCCTCTGCTCCACCTCAGAATTCTTTGGTACTAAGAACAGAAACCATAGGAGCAAAAGATGTTCAATTCTGGAATTTCAAGTCTGAAATAAAAAGACAGATTATCGGCTGTGGTGATTCCCAGTTAAGAAGCACATTTGACTCAGCGGGACACAGTGATAAGAGCCAAAGACTATCAACCCCATTTACCTTTTAACTCTAGTTGTTTAAATAATTTTCCTAGGATAAAATTTCTGCATATGAAACAGTAAGTTTATGTTATATGTTTTAAGCCTACTCAATAACCATTACTGATATGTTTGTATTTTGGTATATTTTATACTATAATTTTTGTGATTTTTTTTTCAGGTTTGCTTAATATTTTCTTCTATGAATAGTACAGGTCTTTCTAACCAAATATTGAATACATATGCTTTTAAAATTTCAATCAGCAAGTATTTATTACCTGCTTAACATACCTTACACTATTAGTTACAGTGCTCAGTCTATTGTATACAGCTTCAGATTAGTACATTCAAGAGTAGAAGTGAATCTCTTAGATTTTCTGTGGTTTTCTCATTTTATCCACTGAAATCATATCTTCAAGAGAGCTGGCATCTGTATGAACTCAGAGAAGTAAAAGCCATCTTACTGGGGACTGTCTTTTTGTTCTGTTTCATGGAGTTGTGTTTTCCAGATTCACACTGTGGTTTGCCATGCAGATAGGCAAGCCAAAATAAGAAATAGAGGCAAACTTGTGGACTGATTAATTTTGGTCATGATCATTAAAGTATCCAATATCCACTGGTTAGCTAAGCCTAAGTTTATCCTGATATAATGAATATATTTATTGTCTCATTCAGTTTCCTTAAATGGTGGTGTTAAATAAGGCTAAATAAATGGTCATTTTACTTTGACTTTTGACATTTTTGCTGGACATTAAAAGTTGTGATTGGTATGTGCATATTGAAATGAAAGGGTTAAGGAATTTTATATCGTTTATTAAGATAGCTGTTAATGGCAATATTTGTTAATGACAAACATGTAAACATAAAGAGAGCTACATATTCATAGGAGATAAAGAGCCAGATATGTTTCTTTTGTGGATATTATGTGGATGAAAATTTGCTTTTCTCATTGCAGCATTATAGAGGAAGCTTTACTAGTCCCCAAGGAAAAGTCAAGATCTGCATTTAAATAAAGATATTAATAACTTGAGATAGGGCTCTCTTTAGAATCCTGTTAAGTGGTTTAAGATATTTTGTATAGGTAAGGATGTGAAGTGAATTGCTAATGACACATACAGAATGATTTTGAAGAGCTCATCTTTTGTCATTTATCACATTGTGTGCAGTAAATTGCTAGTTACATTTGTAACATGAATTCTAATAAATGTATTATTCAGGAGCTATTGATAGAATTTTAATAGAGATATACAAATTTAGTTTCAGTATGCATTTATTAGTGGTATTCAGTGTAAGAATTCTACCTTATGTTACTAAATGGATTATGTTTCTCTATATATGCTGGTAGAAATTTTGAAAGAAGATATAATACCTTCATTATTATTAATTTATCATTAATATTTATATTAGATTATTCAAAGTAAGACTGGCAAATGTTACTATTTCAATTCCCATTGCCTGCTAATTTTTAAAAAAATTTTCTATGCACCTGCCTTATCTTTTAAAATCTCCACCAACATAACCTTCAAAAATTGCCTTGTAGATAATAATCATAAAATATATACTTTCTTCTGTAAGATTTAGCATCTCCAATGAAGTCTAAAGGAAGTTTGAATAAACCATCATGGCTCAATATCTTAGATTATATATGAAACTACAATTGTTACTTGGAAGCTCCTCAGTACCTGTTACAAATAAATCAAACAAAAAATTAAAAAATAGAACCAAAAAATTTTGTAAGTTTAGGATCACGTATTAGTATTTAAGTGGAATAAATATAACTAGAAATCATAAAATTTCAAATACAATAATGCACTTATTTTTTATGCTTAGAAAATGATTCAGTATTTTATTGAATTAACAAGCCTTATGATAACTTTTTAAAAATATGGAGTATATAAATGCTTGGTTTTCAGATTCTTTCCTCCCATTGAGTGCTTTCTGAATTTGAGAAGATTTTAACAATAAGACAGGCTAGGGTGCTTAAACCTAAAACTCAATTAGAAGCTTCTTAACTAGAAAAGAAAGATTTTTAAAAATGAGAGTTCTGGAATTATTTTCAGTATTGACACTGGGCCAGTGATTTTCATAGTCGGTAACTTGAAGTAGGAAACTCAAGCAAAATTTTTATAGTAAAATTCATTTTTCTTTCTAACAAAATGAAAAATATTTCCATTTTAAATGAGTAAAAATGTTATAAGAAGAAATATAATTTGGGGGGACCACAAAATAACCCAGATCTTGACCTAACTCACACTCCCTTTGGTTATTTTACATGTCCCTCTGATAATAGCAGGATGGTTTTGAGGGTACACTCTGGAGCTAGACGCCAGGGTTCCAATTCCAACTCTGTTACTTAGATGCTGTGTAAGGTGGGCAAGCTAATTCACCTCTCTTGACTCAGTTTTCTCACCTGTGAAAGGGGTTAATAATGGGATCGTCTTCATAGGGCTGTTATGAAGATTAAAGAGGTTCATCACAAGTAAACTGTTTTACATAGTGTCTGGAAAATAGAATATGACATATGTGTTACCTATTATAATACTGAAATAAAAATGTCAGTGTTTCAGTCACATCAAAGAATTACATATCCACAAGCGATCACATTGAGATCCACTATGATGAAATTAAAATCATTGTCAACTTTAATTTTTGCAGATTCCTTTAGTAAATCTCTGCAAGAGTAATATATATATTTAAACAGCGCTCTGTAAGATCAATTCAATGGAATTGACTGTTTTTAGTTAAACTTGCAGGAGCTGAGTAACTGCTAAGAATGTCTTTTTGCTTATTTCATAATTGGTTCTCTTTGTTGTCACGGTAACATTTTTAACAATCACCTTTCTCACTGCCTCCCTCCTCCCTGAGAAAAGGCATGTACAAATAGATTAGTCCTTTTAAAACTGAAGCTAAAAATATGAAGTAAAAAACACAGATTGATTTTAAGCGCAAGCAGCAGTTTTTGTTTTTTTTTTTTTAAGCTCCAGGGAAGGATTCTATGGTGGTCTGGTTTACAAGATAAGGAATCATTTCCTCCAGGTGCTCAGTAGAAATACTTTCTTCACACCAGATATTAACAGCTGAACATTAATAAAGGCTGCCTTTTATTGAATACTTACTATTTACCATCCAGTTCTTTATGTACTTCGAGTGCATTTATTAAAAAAAATAATAATAATCCTTCTAAGTCACCTAAGGGTCAAATACAAAGCCTGTATTTTGTAACTGTGCAAGTTTATCCTCACAGAGACAAAGCGCTTGTCCAGGTCTGCACAGCGGGTGGAGCTGGTAGGATTTGAATTCTGTCATGTGTCTCCACAGCCTTTCATGTTAATTCCTATGTGAGCTTCCAAAAGTCTTTTTTGGATTTCAAGGCTTGTGTCTGTACAAAGCCACATGTATTCCCCCTGTGACTTCTTCCTCTGGATATTTATAAAATGTCACATTTATAGTATTTTGTACCTCATCATAGAACACAGAGATGTGTTTGTATATCTATTGAGTGAGGCCCTGCTTAGGTGAGCTTTTTTTTTTTTTTTCCACACGTAAACTGACCCAGATTCTTGTAAGACACCAAATACTCTTTAGGAATATTGCACTTTTCAAAGATGCATTAACACTTTCTGATTTCCAGAGTATTTTAGTGACTAGTGGTAGTGTACTTAGGGAATTGAGTTAATGCATCTTATATAAGTGCCTGCATTTTAAGGAGTAGGCACTGGATAAATATGGCAAGCCATGTGTTGGGTGTGCATATGCACTAAAATTCAACAGAAGGATATATATAATTCTAAGTATAAAAGTGCCTTAAGTCATCCTGTTTCTTTCTGGATTTTACTTTCTTGTTATTTTCTCTTTCTCATCTATATATATATATATATATATATATATATATATATACATACCTACAGATGTCACAATTCAAACTAGCAAGAGGAAGTCTGAGATATTCTTTTAATTATGGAAGCAATAATACTAATATATGAAGTAGCATTCATCAGTACTTGCCTAATCACTTATAGAGAACAGAAACATTCCTGGGAAACAAACGAACAAACAAAACAACTAGAGAGGGAAGGAAAAGAAAGGTAGAGCTGGTTGATTTCAGCAGTTCCCCAGAGATCATTGTCGAAAGAGGACCAAGTCTGGACAAACAGGCAGATTGTGCCTTTCACAGTATCACCTCTCTGCCATTAGCTTTGAAGGATGATGCAAGTGCCCCAGTTCATGAAATGTTTGGATTTCTTTTTTTTTCCATTGTTTTTAAGGCTCAATTCTTTTTATATTATTTATTTTTTTAACAGAAGTATAGTCAGTTTACAATGTTGTGCTAATTTCTGGTGTACAGCATGTTGATTCATTGGCTTTCTTTATCAGTTGCAGACATAGATAAAATGCCCAGGACAGAAGAATAAAGGAGAGAGGGGGTAAAACTAAAGAGAGAGAAAAAGCAAACCTTTAGGGAATGAGAAGCCTGCAGAAAGTCCGAACACACAACTCCATATACAAACAGGAGGCCATTAGAGGTGTTGCATCTTCCATGTGTTCAGTGCACCATCACCACACCTTGAGGGAAGAATTTATAATTTTAAAAGTAACAGATAATAAAAATGCTCAGTGGCACAGAATGAATTTTATCAATATCTATTTGGTCATTGACAGTTGTAAGATAAGAGAGAAAATGATTCAGTTTAACTCTTTAATTACAATTTAAGCAGTTCTTTCCTCCCTCCCTTCTTCCTCTCCTTTCTTCCTTCTTTTTTTCTTAACTTTCTAATATTAATGTCTTTTGTAAATCAATGTTAATATACTATGTATGTTTAAGAAAGTATCTGATAAGACAACATAATATGGTTTTGTCATAGCAAAACATTTCTTTCTGTACAAATAATTATGTTACTATCCTCATTAAAACAAATTAAACTGTCAACTGTAACTGCATATCAAATTATTACATTTATAAGCAGTTTTGGAACAATGTGAAAAGAACTGTATTTTTGGAAAATGGATACAATGTATTCTCAAAATGATAAGGGGCATGAGGAAGACATTAATTACCTGGCAATAAGGCTATTTTTGACTCAACTTCTTTTTAGGTCCTATAAACACACACACACACACATACACACTCACACACACACCTTCCACATATACACGCACACAATGCATAAATGAAAGCATTTCTACTGGACATTGTTTTCAGAATAATGCTCTTGCATATATTTTTGTTCAGTCTTATTCCTTAACCCTGTCTCCTTGGTACAGAATGACTAAATCTGTGTGAGCATGCTTGTAATTTCAGGTATTTAAGCTTCTCTAGAAAATATGTAGAAGTGTAATTAGAAAATTTCTCTGTAAAAGGGGTATACTCATAGCTTTATTCAACTCATTAGCAATGTGAGATGCTTTACATATGGAAACAGTGTGTGTAACCTAATTGTGAACACAAAACAAATTTTAGATTATACAAGCCATTGAGTAGAGGATCATTTTATCAGCCATGCTTTTTCCATGAATGAATCAGGATACTACTTAAATACATATATGTGACTAGTAACACATCTCTTTGCATTTGAGAGACATTTAATAAAGAGTGTTAGTATTATCACAGTATTGTAAGCAGAGTATGTCTTGTCATGAAGCATTAGAGAGGATGAATTATGAAAGTGGTTAATAAAAATTGGGCAAGGCTAAGAGTTTCATGACTAGGTGAGTCAGAGAAATGGAAGTTGTCTACCTTCTATTTTTAAAAGCTGCATTCTGGATACTGTGTTGAGAATAGACTGGGTCTTTAGAGAAGGCTCTGAGCTGACGGTGGGCTAGACCAGGGTGGTGGCAGTGGGGTTACCGAGAAGTAGACTGATTCTCAATTGATTTTTAAGATAGAGAATTTGCCAACAGGTTGGAGGTCATATGTGAGAAAAGCAAAAACCAAGGATGATCTGAAGGTTTTTGGACTTCGCTTCTGAAAGAACATCATGGTGCCATTTCCTGGGATGAGAAGGAATGCAAAATGGACAGGCTAATGCTTAGGGAAGAACATAATAGAACAGTTTTGGAAACATTAAGTTTAAGAAATGTATTAGACATCCAATTGCAGATACGGTGGGGGCAGTTGGAAAAACAAATCAGTAAAGGCAAGTGAATGATACAAGTTTAGATTTCAGGGAAGGGAGGCAGAGGAGATGTGTGATTAGGACTGAGAATTGACTGTGGGATATAATTACAGAAAGGTCACTGTTGACATAGATAAGAGAGGTTTCAATGAAGAGAAGTAAGCATAAAACCTACTGCAAAGTGTTCATGAAAGAATAGAAAGATGAATTGGAGAAACAAGTATAGTCAACTTAAACTTTTTTTTATGCTATACATAAGAGCAGAGAAAGATAATAACTTGACTCTGATAAACAGTCAAGATAGATTTTGGATTTTGTTTACTTTCTTCTTCTCTTTCTGATTGATATGATGCATTCAAAAGAAAGCATAGATGGCCCTGGATAGAGCGATAATCACTGGAACAATATTCTTGAGTTAGCCCCAAGGGACCATTCTCCAGAGCATGTCCTTCCACAGGAGAATCAACAATTTATTCATAGAAACAAGAAGAAAGACTAGGAAGATGGACACAGGTGTAACTAGGCTGGTAGATGTGGGGGTACTTTGTGCTTTCTCTGTGAAATAGCTGGCAAAGTCATCATCCAAGAAAGAGGATGGGGAAGAAGTTATCAGAAGTTTGAGAAGAGAGGAGAAGATATATAATTGCTAGTGAGTAGACTTGGGTAGTCTATTCTGCATAAAAGATCCTTACAAGAATCCACAAGAAACCAGGAACAGTGGTTGTCTTTGCTGGGGAGACCTGGTAAGGCTGAGGGTTGGGGTTGAAGAGATAATTAACTTTTCATTATGTTAATTTTACTTTTTCTGTGCTGGTTGAATTGGTTTTTTTCCCCATTACCCCAGGTCTATGCTATCATTATCTCCTCAAACACAAAAGTCATAAAAACATGTGTTTTTTTTTCTCTTTAATAGGAAGCCATTAAAGGAAAAGTAATAGTGATAGCTTTTTAGAAAGATTACCCTTGAAGCAACATGTAGAATAAACTCACTCAGTGAGTGTGGGACTTTTCAGAACCTACATGACCCATCTTGCTCCTGAACCAGTGCAATGGAAATAGAAAGTACAAGTAAGTTCTGGGAAATCCTTAGGGAGTCTTAGACTGTATAAGACATGGGGATTCAACAAATACTTCAGGGGAAGGAAGACTTGAAAGTATCTCCTTATTTACTGTTGAGTTGTATTTCTGTGAGGGAAAAAAAAAGAATTTGCTAATATTTGAAAGATCTAATTTCAGAATCTAGGTTCTATATTTTTGATTGTGAGATTCTTTATTTCTCTTGATGAACTTGGTACTTTTTGAAGAGCATATTGAGAACAATAACGTTTGATTTAAGACAACCTTTTTTACTTACCAAATTGCCAGGATGTTGTGGAAGAGTCTAATCCTATTTTTTCCTTCAGTTTAAGTGAGATCTGATCGCATATTGATACATTTAATACAATTTTGTATTGGCTTATACAGAAGAGCTTTCACTGAAAAGTTTATACAATTATTTTAGCAAAATAAACATGGGTATCTAATTTCTGTGGGATTACTTAGACAACTCAACATTTTTAATAATAATTTTACAAATGAGCAAAATAAGGCACAGTGAGACTAAACAATTGTTTGAATATTAGAATTCATGAAAGAGTCTAGTTCAGTGTTCATTCTTCTATAATGCTGCCATCAGTTTAAGCTCACCAAAGCATGAGAAGGATTTTTGATGTGAATAAAACTTGACAGTGTACTGCCTACCTTAATAATATAATTATTTTGAAGTATATAAATCATACTAATTGAGCTGTCACATATACTTATATTTTACTAAAATTAATTTTATATGTGTTTAACTGGCAATTTAGTTGTAATCCAAAGCTCAACCACTTAGTCTGAATCATTATAATACTGTTAGATTCAGGGTCTGACAAGACTGAAATGATTTCTAATGTACTTCTTGGTCATCAACATTTCTATATTCAGATTTCTGAATCTACTGAAACACATTTTGGTCCACTATAAAATGTTTTTCATCATCTGAATTTTGGTAACATCGAGATTGTATTAAGATCACCCGAGGTTAGGATCTGAATACTTTTGATTTTCCCAGGCGGTTGTTCTGTTGAGGCTGCGGTGTAAGTCAGTGCTCCTTCTTGCTATTAAATCACTCAAGTCACATCTCCCCCAAGATGGTACAGATGTATAAATTGCTACTGCTGAAACGTCACTTTATACCAGATGTTCAAGAAAGGCTAATATGCTTTCACCCTAAATATGGCTCAGTTGTTGCATTTCTGTAGAAAATATGTGTTGGGTATAATAAGATGGTGTCCTTAATGAAGGTGAAGTTTGGTGTGGCCAAGTAGAAAAGGGTGAGAAATTAACTTCAATAAATTAGATGCATCCTTTATAACTTTCACATGAAATAGAAGTTAGAACCTTTGAGCACAAGAATTGAATTTCCAGAAGACATGCCAACATTAAGACACTTACACTTGTCCCTTCCTAAATCCTCCTTTTTCTAAGTGTCACCCAATTTCAGCAGCTGTGCCCAAGCACTTTCCTGCAAATAGTTCACTTGCTGTCCCCCATCTGGACTAAACAGAAAAGTAAGGGATTTGTTCCTTTAAGCATGTCCAAGCCTCTGATTGCTTCTATTAGCACACAGGTCCTATATCTGGCTATTAAATTGTGCAATTTTCCTTCATCACAGAGCTGGCTGCTGCAGGTTGAGCACACTGTACTCTGTCTTCTAATTCCAGTAAAGTCAATTATATAAACCCTTTTGCTTTTACAAAATGCTCTTTAGCACACTGGTTCCCTCGTAGCAGGCAGAGCCAAGCAAAAGAGAATTGGGGAACCTTTTCAGGTATAACTGTGTTCTGCTCAGCAGGTACATTTATTACTAATGGGTAAAAGAGTCTCCTTTTTTAGCTCCATAATGCTTCTGAAGCCTTCCATTTTCTGGGTTTGATAGACATTCCAGTTACACTGAGAGAGGAAGGTGAACACCATTGATCGCCCTGTGAAGCTGCTGCAGGAGCTCTTTTTTTTTGTTTTTTTTTTTTTAATCATTTGCTTTGCTTCATAAGTCAGTGACTGCACTTGTCTTAATGGGCTGATTTGCATTGTGTACTGGGGTCCTTCCTTGCTTAAACACTTGAATCTGCTTACTGGGCTGGGTAAATACTCATAAGGAGTGGAGACGCCAATATTTTGGTTCAACATTTTACAAAATAGATGTTTGAGCAGAAAGGATGCCATCGATCACTTTGGTGTATAAAGTGTAAGACAGACATGCTCTGTAATTCTGGTATCAGTTAAATTTAAATTCTTAATGCTGATGGATTGCTTTGCCTCCTCCCCCCACCCCCAAGCATCTACTTTTATAGGAATAAATCATACAGAATCATACGTAGATTCAAGGTGAGCTTAAGCCAACACCTGATAAAACATTCTTTGATAACAATGACTAATTGTACCTTTGAGGAAAGTGTGATGATTCTGGTGAGGGAGGAAAAGCTCCTCTCTCGTTGTGTATATGACATTTCTGCACCTGAGAATTGTATTGTCATAAACCCTGCAAAGATGCACAGGGAGTGAATTCAATGGGTCCAACCAACTTAATTTTTTTTTTTATTGAACTGGAGTTGATTTACAATGTTAGTTGCAGGTGTACAGAAAATGATTCAGTTATACATATACATACATATTTTTTTCTCTTTTCAGATTCTTTTCCATTATATGTTATTACAAGAAATTGAATATAGTTCCCTGTGCTATACAGCAGGGTCCTTGTTGTTTATCTATTTTATATATAGTAGTGTGTGTCTGTTATTCCCTAACCCTTCATCTAACTATTTTTTCCAACCAACTTTTTTATCCTGGGCATTTACCATCATGAACCAATAGACTGTAACAGCATCAATTTTCCCTGAGAACTCAGTGAAAATACAGAATCCCAAGCCCCAAAAGACACTATATCAGAATCTGTATTTTGAATGCCTACTAAGTGCTGGAAATCTCTGTTTGGCAGACCCTGTCTCTTCCTTCTGTCTGTCTGTCTGTCTCTCCCATTCTCTCTGGTTTGTGGCTTGGTGTAATGGCACACACATGTGGCAGAGCACCGTTAAGGTAGAAAGGACATCATCAAATTTTATGTAACATCTTCTAAGCCATTCTGTTTTCTTAAAAACCTGGAATTCTACCATTCAGAAGACGGAGGGGTGCCCTGTGATGCCTGAGAAAAAGTATTACTATACTCTCTTGAATTCAAAGGGTAGGATCAAGTTTGTCATCTTAAAGAAGTCTCTCTATGGAAGAGCATATGCCTAAGGGGATACTTCCCCTCCTTACCAAGTATCACCGAGAAGGTGACCGAGCTACCTCTTCTACCCCAATTACAAATATATACGATATTACATTTGGTGACTTAGACAAGCATCAAACAATGTATAGGGCATTTTATTTTGGATAGTTTGTGCACATGGTGACATCACATTTCATTTTATACCAATAACAACTCACTTGTTTCCCCACAATTGCCTAACTACTGGTTGTTAAAATTGGAAGGGCGCAGAAAGCCAGTGCGCTCATTTTACTGACCTCTTTGCAGTAGAAAACAAGTGTCTTTCCCCCTCAGCTCTGAGTAATGGTAGTAACTAGCACACTTTGAGGGACTGACTGACAAGGCCAGAAAGCTTGTGATGTCTCCACTATGCTTTGTGTTTCAGGAATGTAAGCATTAAAGATTCTTAAATGTTTGAAACATAGACCAGTGTTTCCAAAACTTGCCTGCACATTAGAATCACCTGGTGTATTTAAAATATTCCAAAGCCCAGAGCACATTCCAGACGAATTAAGCCACAATCTCTGGGGGTGGTTCACAGACATCGTTGTTTTTTGAGGCTCACCAGCCGATTGAATGTTCATACCATTTTGTGAACTATTGTCATAGAGAAAGATGTGATCATGGATGATTTGAACTCACATACTTAGCTCCCCTGATCGTTCCACTGAATTTCATTCTTAGGCGAGCAATTCATGTCCCAACCAAACTCTCCAAATGAATGTCCTTTTTTTAGTTTTGGATTTCTGATAGTGGCACTTTTCATTCTCTGAACCTGAAAGAGTTAAACTGTCAAAACGAGCTTTGACCCTTCCTCTTTTCAGTTTTTAAGCTTTGTCTCTTCAGTCCAGTTCCTTCAAATAAGTATGTTAAGAACTGGGGCTGGGTTTTGGTTATTGCTTTTTGCCCCTGTAGCATTCTACACAGATTTTTCTAGATAATTGCAGTACTGTATTAGTTAAGTGGCTGGAGAGAGGCATGATTTATACCATTTGCCAATTTCCATGGTGGAGAGTCTCCCATCATGGCTGATTTCATGGTAATGATGGCTTGCAGAATTCATAATATTGAACAGTCAGCTCTTCCAAGGTGGCACCAGAATTCTGCTGCATCAAGTCCTCAAAAAATACAGGTGCTGAATAGGATCACTGAGTAAGGAATAGGATACTTAAGGTAAGGGCTCTGATTACATGTGAATTTTGACATTAACTTCTGTTCCCTTGAATGTTAAGTTGTTTAACTTTATAACTAAATTTAGTCATTAACTTCTGTTCCCTTGAATGTTAAGTTGTTTAACTTTATAACTCAATTTAGTCATTTATTTAATAACCAAAAAGAATTAGAAATTGCTACTGTCATATTTTTCTTCTCAATTTCTCTGGAAATCATTAATTGCTGAATGTAACTGATGTTATATCTAAAGCACCTGTTTATCAATCCTCAGGGCACTGTACGACAACATTTCTGAAAAATGAAAGGACTATACAAACACAGATAACAACAAACTTCCAAAATTGTAGGCCTCACATTTTGTGCATATGGCTGTAATGTCATAATGCCTCCTGCAAGTAAAACAGAAGTCACAATCTATGTTTAGCATAATGTTATTTTTAAATAGCCAATTATATGGACAGTTTTTTAATGAATTAGAAGGTGTATGCTTTAAAAGCTGTAAGTTATTTAAACTAAAACCATTCTTTGCTGATCTATTTTTTTAATATCAATATCACTTCTAAACATTTTTCTGCATTCAACACAAAGCATAAATTTTAATTCAGTGAAGTCTGGGAAGAATAGAAACATATAGCATCCCAGAGGAACTTGAAGATTAAAAAGTATTTTTGGCTAAAGATGATTTATTTAGTTTTGATATAACTGAAACTATGCAAAGAGAATTTTCTCAAATGTAACAAATGTGATTTGTAGTCTTAAATTCCACATGAATGAATAATCAAAGGAGTATATGAGTCAGGCATAATCTTTTAAGAAGTTTTAATGTGGTAGTGATATCTTAAGAACTAACTCCCGATTAATTTATTTTAGCATGTTGAGAACAGTCTCTTGGGGATTTCATTAGTGATGGGTGGGTGGAGGAGGTGAACAGTCTAAATGGTTGGCCAGCATTAACCTTACTTGTTTTAGCATTTAATAATTTGTCTGAACAGTTATGAAAAATCCTTGGTCAATTTCTCTTCTGGTATTCATTCCATAACTGCTGGTAATCTAATCAGTAATATTTTTTAACATGAAGAAACAACCAGGCCGTAGGTAAATCTTCCAGTACCATCACCTCCGCTGAGATCCTGCAGGAATCAGGATGATGTCCCCAGTCAAGCACGCACATGCTGGAGCAGTTAGTTGTTTCCGCAGGTGTCGAGAGGGGTCTACAGCACCTGTTGTCTCTGACACTCAGCAGCTAAACCTGTCTTTCCCACTGACTCATCTATGTGACCTTAGAAAAAGTCACTTAAAACCCTTGGTATCTTTATCCCAGTACCTTTAAACCAGGAAGATGGTTTAAATTTAACCATCTCCCAGCAGTCTGATTATAACATCCTTCAACCTTTTGTAGTCCCCACGAGGAAAGACCCAGGCTTTTTATAATTTTCTTTTATCTGTTAGTTAGGTTCCTACTTTTGAAATTTGAAGTTCCCCTCACTGAGTAACCACCATTTCTCTCCACGATTATTGACATTTGACTGTCACTACTTAGAATATTCTTGTTAAGCAAGCCGTATTGGGAAGGGATAGAGTCATTCCCACATGGCATCCTGTTTCCTGTTAAAGCAACTTCAGGCTGATAAAGCTCTTCAAATCAGAAAAGGTAGCAGTCCTGTATTTAGATATTTATATTACATTCATAAATTATAAAACTGCTTTTCTCTGTCTTCCTTTTTTCTCTCCTATTATAAAAGTCTATAATTCCATACACTTCTGCGGAATTATGTATTTGCATAATGCCATTGGTTTTCTGTCATGTTAATTTCAATTGTATATTTTAAGCAATGTAAACAATACTTACATTTCATATCTCTAGCTGGAGGTCAATACCTGTCACCAAATCTGTAAAAATTGAACAGTATAGCATAAAGATATTAAAATGACGCTATTGATTTGACAAATGAAACAGCACACATTTTATGTTAGTTTTCTTAGTGGTGGTTTTTCCTCAGTTCTTGTGTCTAGAATATGAATGCTCTTTCAATAAACAAATCGGAGCTGCAAACTGGAGGTGAGGGTGATATTCTGTATGAGAACAATTACACAGCTTCTCACCATATGTTCACATGCTGTGGATGATTTACACAATCTGTAAAAACATCAAAGGATTCAGAACGAATGTAAATCTCGAATCCAATTTGATATGCAGATACTTATTAGCTGCTATAACATTGACTATGAATGCACAGCTTTAAGCATGATAATACATTTTGTCTTCAAGTTCATTAGGAATGGGAGGGAAACTGGCACCAAAGTAGTTGGATATACCTCATGTCATGACGATCAGTAGCTTCCACATGGAAGGCAAAAATGAGCATCTTTCTATTTTTCACCCAGAGATGATACCCCACGTCACAAAGGCTGTCAATTCTCCATTCCTCCGCACTGTTGCATTAGGTGACAGCCTGGTTGGGAGCTGGACCCTGCAGCACTGTAAACAACCCCGAAGCAGAACCCCATAAATATACATGCCTCTGTGACTCAGCTGTTTGCATTCTTTTCCTCTGGGTCAACCTCTCCACAGGCAAAAATTTACCACAGGCTTAATATCTTCCACCTGAGACATTAGACCCCTGAAAGTAGTTTTTCCTGAAGTTCCAACTGAAAAAAACAGGCAGCATTGAATTGCAAGTTATTATATTCAAGAGCCAGAAATAGTGTATTTTGGTCCTTTTGGAGCTGAACAACCCCTACCCTCCAAAAAGGGTGCTGCTTTGATTTCCTTTAATCTCCCTGATGTATTTGTCACTAGCTTTAGAGTTTTCTACATTACTACCTCCTGCAGAATGTCATCTTAAGATGACAATGTACAGTTGACATAATTTGAATTAGTTATTTAACTTTTAAGCTAAATGATCAGGTGTACTTTATAACAGAAATCTTACAGTATATTTTCTCATGGGAAAATTGGGGAACATCACAATTATTCTTATGCACAACAAGTTTGTGCTCTTTGAAAGTTACCATTTGGTAGAAATGCAAACCATCTTAAATAACATTTTGGATAGGATCGAGTTACTTTTCCTATTGTCTTGGTGATGGATGTAACCTGATCACATTCTACCACATTTCCAATTATAAGTGAGCTAAACAGTTTGTTACCCTTCAAAGTGGTGGAGAAAGTCAGAGAGAGGCTGAGAAAGGAAAGGGAGGTAGAAATAAAAAAAAATGTAGACATCAGAAAACAATGTGTGTTGTTTTTGTATTTTTGCTTCAGCTGGAAGTGTTGTGGCTTCCAAAGTAGAAGTGGAATTATTTCTTTGTACTGAAGACAATTCTCTGTTAAAAAAAAATATACCCTTTGAAATATAGATTGTTGGTTCTAAATCTAAATACTGTTTAGTTTTTATTTAATTTATATATGATTGTATTTAAGAAAGTATGAATACAATTATAATCTGAAATAAGCAGAAAACTAAGTAAATAAACTTCATATAATGTGTAAGATTGAATAAAAACAAACTCCAGAATGTAACAGCTCAGGTACTATGTATGATTTAAAAGATTCGGTACCAGATCTTTGAGAGTTAATAGTTTTTATTTCGTGCAAGATATCATGATCAGAAAAAGCATGATTTGTCTCTCTGCATGTAGTCATTTGATCAGTACTGTACAGAGCTAATTAACAGACCTGTTTCTAAATCTTTAGAGCCTTGAAATGCACAATTGATAACAATATAAATAAATATATGCTGGGCTTAAAAACAACAGAAAGCAAACCTAAGAGCTGGATGAGTTAAATAATTTAAGGTATATCATTCAGTACTGAACCAGATAGTTTTAGGAGTAACATGTGTAAAGAAATTAAGCCAAAAAAAAAAAAAAGAAAAGAAAAGAAAAAAAGGAATTCAACACTTTCTCAGGGAAAGCTTCGTAGAGTTGAGGAAGGTGAAGCAAGTTAGTCGGTGTGCTTGCGGCTACAGGGGAGGTATTGAAATCTCGATACTTTAAATAAAAAATGGCTCAGCATAACTCAGCAGTTGCCAACTTTTCTGTGCTTCACAATTACCAGGGGATCTTTTAAAAATATTAATGCCTGGCTCTCACTTCCAGACATTCTGATTTAATTATTATGAGATGTGAGAGCTAGGCACTGGGATTTTAAAAAGCTCCCTAGGCTATTTTAATGTACAGCCGTGTTTGGTGAATACTGGCATGAATATGATATCCTTTAAAAAATAAAATAAATCAGGGAAGCTATTTTCTTTTTTTTTTTGTATACAATAGCTTTTTATATTTGAAATATTTCTTAATTGTGTATCAATGTAAATATTCCTTTTATTTTAAAATTGAAAATGCTCTCTTTAACTGCTTTGATTCAGAAAGCAATGCTGGATATTTGGGTTGTCAACAGCTGGTAGGTGCAGTCAATGAAATTTTATATTGTGTTAAAATGAGCATATTGGAGCCTTACATATTAATGAGGATAGATATCAAAGTAATAAACTTTATTGGAAAAGAAAAATTCAAGAAGCATTCATATAGTATGACCACATTCATATAAACTATAAGAAGATATAACTGCTTTTGTTTATGAGTATGTAACAAACATAAAATGTATAAATAGGCATAACATCTACTAAATTCAGGATGGTGATTACTGCTGGGAAGTGTGGGAAGAAATGGGATAAGGAAGAGATACACAGTTATTATGTTTGATTTCTTTAAATAATATCCCAATCAAATACTGCAAAATGGTAACACTTGGCAAAACTGGTGGTAGTACAGACATTTGTTACATTATTTTTTTTTATCATTTTCTCTGTATTTAACATATTCCATAGCTTCAACAAGTGGTGTTAGGAAAACTGGATATTTATAGGCAAAATATGAAAATGGGCCCTCATTTTACACAATATACAAAAACAACTCAAAATGATTTAAAGACTTAAATATAAGACTTGAAACCATAAAACTCTTAGAAGAAACTAGAGGAAAGTCTCCTTGACATTGGTCTTGGCAGAGATTTTTTTTAGAATTGACACCAAAAGCATAGGCAACAAAAGCAGAAGTAAAGCAATGGGACTACATCAAAGTAAAATGCTCCCCCATAGCATAAGAGGCGATGGACAAAATTAAAAGACAACACACAGAAAGGCAGAAGATATTTGCAAACCATTTATCTGGTGAGGGGTTATTATCCAAAATAGATAGGGAACTCATAAAATTCAATAGCAAAATAACCCAAATAACCAGATTAAAAAATGGGCAAAGGACTTAAATAAGCATCTTTTCAAAGAAGACATACAAATGGCCAACAGGTCTATAAAAAGTGTTCAACACTCCTAATCATCAAGGAAATGCAAATGAAACTTACAATGAGATATCACCTCACACCTGTTAGAAGAGCTGTTGTCAAAAGTCAAAAGATAATATTTTGGAGGATGTGGAGAAAAGGGAACTTTTGTGTTCTGTTGATGGCAGTGTGAATTGGTACAGATACTACTGATAAGGGGATGGAGGTTTCTCAAGAAATTAAAAACAACCATTCTCTAAATTCTAAAAAATTAGAACTACCATATGACCCAGCTTTCCCACTTCTGGGCGTATATCCAGTATTTCGAAGAGCTTATCTACACGGCCATGTGCATTGCAGTATTTTCTCACAGTGGCCAAGATATGGAAATGACCTAAGTGTCTATTGGTGAATAAAAGAAACATGGTATATGTGTATAGAGGACTATTATCCAGCCTTTAAAAAGAAGGCCATTCTGCCATTTGCAACAGCATGAGTGAACCTGAAGTATGTTGTGGTAAGTTAAACAAGCCAGATACAGACAGACAAATATCACATAATCTCATTTATATCTCGAATCTTAAAAAATAAAAAGGTTCACTTTCCCAGTAACAGAGAGTAGAATGTGGTTACTAGAGGTTGAGGGTGAGGAAAAAGGGGAGGTATGATCAAAGAGTACAGATGTTCAGTTGTAACACAAGTTATAGACCTAATGCACAGTATGGTGACTAGTTACTAAGGTATTGTATACTTGGAAATTTCATAAGAGAGTAGATCTGAAGTGGTCTCACCACACACCCAGAAAAAGTAGCTATGTGAGATGATGTATATGTAACTAACTAGACTGCAGAACTCATTTCACAATGTATACACAAATTAAAACATCACATTTTACACCTTAAATATATATATATGTTATCAAAAATAAATAATTTTTAGAAGTATTTCATAGCAAAAACGAAAGGTTCTTTCCAATTTTACTTTTACTCAAAGAACACATGAAGGAATTAGGTTGTGATAGTTGGCAGAAAAAAAGGAAAAATCCAAATTGAACAGGTTATGACATATTTTTAACAACTTAGCAAGTTGAGGAAGTGTGAAAATTGGAATACTGCCTTCTCATCATAGGGGAAATGAAGCTCAGAGCTGAGTTTCAGTGTAGGAAAACTGAACAGAGAGGAAACTCAAGGGTGACAATTTGACCTTTAAATTTATCCAGTTCTTTATTAGTGAAATGTAGGTTTTTAAAATTTTGGCTTGAATTTTCCAAATAATTTTTTAAATTTTTGCATTCTTTTTGATTAATAATCATCAGTTAAAGGCATTTTGTTTTTAATGATTATACACATATATTAGATTGTATTCATTTAGAAAGTTTCAATAATATTTTCTAATAGGAGCTCTAAGTTCTCTTTGTTAAGAGATCTCTATTAGACATTTGAAGATCAATGTACCCTCAACACAGAAACTTGAAAAGTATATATCCACGCAACATTGTTCATTCAATTTAATAGCCTGGGTAGACCGCTCTGAAGTTTCTATGTGGGCTCCAGGCTGAGCCTCTTATCTTACAGTAAAATAGCATTAAAAATAGTCCTTTTCTCTTTCTTTAGCATATAAAAATGTACCATAAGGCATTATATTAACCAGATATTTTCACTTAAGATAATAACAATTAAAAATGTAAAATATTACTTTTCAAGTTTGCGATACTCTATGTTCATAGTGAAATGATATAAGAAATTAAATATAGGACACAATTTTGTTCAAAAAATAAAGATCAGTAAATCTGAATGGACACAGTGAACAATTTAAAATGGAAGAGGAAGTCCAATTTGGAAGGATTATCTAATGGAAATAACCAGAATTTATTCGTTTATTCTTTCATGCTCTCATTCTTAAAACATTTATTGGGAGTCTAATAAGTGCCTTATCTTGGGCCAAGACTGAAGCATAATAGTTTGCCTTGGGGATCTGGTGAATTAATGAAACAAGAAAGAATGTTTTCAATAGAATTTTATGTTTTTATTCCAAAAAATGATTAAAAACAATTGTGGGAATGTTGTCATAAATGGAAAACAATGAACACTTTTATGGGAAGAAAATAATTTGTACAAAAAAAAGTTCTATTTTACATAATTCTTTAGGTGTTAAAGTATAAATATATATGATTGGGAGGGCAAGGAATATATGGTCAATATCGATCAGTGTCAAAATAAGAATGATAACAAGCTGGGGTCAAGAGAATTGAAATAAATAAATATAAACAGAAAAAAATAATAGTTTGTTATAATTGAATTATTACATTTATCATTGAATTACCTATGTGATGATCTTATCTTCACTTTTTTGTATAACTGCACAAATGTGTGAAAAGGAAATTGGCTAATATTTCTGAAAGATACAAAAATATCAAGGAAAATCACCACAAATAATTGCTATCCTAAAATACATATTGAATTAGAAATTGGTTCTTATTGTTCCTTGGAAGGATCCCCCCCATATTTAGATAGAAACTTGGCCAGTTTTACAGCTATGCATTCAGTAGGATCTACTAATAATCTCTTAGGACTAATTTATATTCTTAAAATTTTCTTTCCCTACATCTTGCAACAATGATATGCAAAGATCATGTTTTCCATGAAGAAAGAAAACTTTACCAGTAATCCCATAATCTTTATTTTATTTCTTCTGTAGAAGAAGAGATAGTCTGGGTCTCATTCCCTTCAAGGCCTTTGTGACTTTAGGTAATTCATCTTTAAGGGATACAGAGCATAATCTCCCACATACATTAAATATGCCTTCCCAATGACTAGAAGGAGGGAAAGATTCCCTCCTCAGCACTGCTTCCTTTTGTCCATCCTACATCACTGAGAAGGTCAAATTTTATTTATGTTTTGGATAGATAGAGAAGAGAGATTTCTAGGACCTTTTTCATTACTGTTGCATTATTTGTATGTTCTGTGCATTAAAGAATGTCCTTAAATAGTATATGTGCTAATTAAAATAAAAAGTCTGATAGTAAGGAAATTCCAATTTGCTAATTTTTTCTCCTTCCTTTAGCTCATTATATTTTATTTGCTCAAATATAAACTTTTATGTACCAGTAACAACAACAACAAAAAAACTGTAAAACTGCGTATTATTCTGGGGAGAAGAAAATGCAAAGAAACCAGTCTTTATTTAGAGACATTTTTTTCCCAGTGGATATATTTTGGTGATCAAAATATGATACTAGCCTTAGCAGAAAGAACAAAAAAGGGGGAGTGATTTTGGACAGTCCTTATTTCCAGAACTATACATTTAGAAGTAAAAAAATTATTGACTATACTATAAAAAAATCATAGCCATTATTCCAAAGACAAATATAGTATTTTCATCTAATTAAAAATAATGTTATGAGAATTTCTGGATTATTGACAATGAAACAAATTGCAATTGAAAGATTTATTTTATTTTTATTCCTGACTTATTACTAATGACATATATGCAAGGAATCTGATTTAACCCAGCCTGGCCCCTCTATCACTGCAGGAACACGGTTGCTGGGAGCCTATAAAATGATATTTCTACAGGTGTCCCTGTGGGTGTCCACAATGGCTGGAGGATTACTGGCAAAAGAAGCTGATTTAATTAACTTTGAGAGTGTTTATGTTAGCACAGTTAAAAGTAATTCATTATTATAAAGAAGAAGAAGAAAGAAGAGGAAATGGAGCCCACCTTGAAGAAGCTAGTGATTTCCTGGGGATAGATGATAGTTCTGAGGTCTTACTTGCAAAAAAGGAAATATGAGAGAACAGTATGATGCAGACTATCACTATGTTGAAATGCACTTAACAGCTAGGAGAAAGAGTAGCTCTCTAGGTCATCTCATTTTGTTGAGGACAGCTGTATGTAGGAAGTTAAACTTGAGATTTTCTTTGAAAGGAGTGGAGTCAGTTTTTATTTTAAGCAGGATTTTAGATGACCAGCGTTAAGACGAAAGAAAATTCTAAGATTTAGCTTAGTTGTTACCTCCTTTTTTCCTGATTCGTTCGAGCTGAGTTTAAATTCCTTTCATGTTCTCCTATAACTCGTTTCTCAAATGTAGCATACACTGCCATGCAATTGGGTAATTTCAGTCTCTCAACTTGACTGGGAGCACCCCAAGGACAGAAAAATATGTTTTCATCTGTATTTCTATATCTAGCAGTGTGCCAGGCACATCTTCTTCAAATGTGAACTGTTTGGCTGACTGGCTGGCTAGTTGACCAATTGTACGAACAGACGGACGGGTAGGCAGATGAGAGGGATGACGGGATAGATGAGATGGATGGCGGGATGGATGGATGCATGGATATATTCTAACTGAAAACACTGGTTTGGACAAAGTTATATATGAAGGGATATTAGGGAGTTGTAATAATTGTGAGTGAAATGTGCTGTCTGAAACTGTATTTTTTGGTAGAGTGATATGTTTGGATGTATGTAAGCAAGGTGGAAATCTCTTTACAAATTTTCTCAGAGGCCAGTGATATGAAGCTGCACCTGACCTGAGAAGCTTTAGGAAAGTCGCCGAGAACTCTTAGTCAGGAGAGGGGCATTTTGGAATTAGTCATCCAAGCTGACTGAGAAGACTGGAGACCAGAGGGCTACTGTAGTAATCAGGCACAGAGTAATGAGGTCATGCACCAATGGAGCCACAGTGAGACTGGAGCAATCCAGGCAAATCCTAAAACACTCAACATGAAGGATCTCCAAGAAATGCATGTTCATTATAATGGTACTGAAGAAGAGTCAGAAATCTATCCAAAATTTTGAATTTGGACTATTGGGAAAATGTTAAAATATTCGCAGAATTGAAAATTTGGCAAAATATAGCTTGCTTGAGGGATAATAAATGAGCTGTGCTCTGAACCTATGGAGCATAATATATAATGCATTTTAAATAATAGAGTTCAGTAGTGGTAACAAAGGACAGTTGTGGCCCACATTATTTGAATAATTAAGAGACCCTTTTCCCTTCCCCTCAAGACATGCTTTTCTCCCAGTGCCCCCACTAGCTGTTCTTTTGCTGTCTTGCTGTCAGCTACACTGTCAAGTCTTTTTCTAGCAGATATGAGCTGATGGAGTTGTTATCCATCACAGTGATATGGTCACATCCTTCAGAGGATTATTGAAGACACAAGAGTCATCAAGCCTTAAAAGAATATTTCAGAATTTAGGGGTCTCATGACAAGCTAGGCCTTGGCTCAAGTTGAAAAACAAACAAAAATGCTGGAGGAAACATTGCCAACATTATCAAAATTATTACAAAGATAATTATTGTCTTATTATCTTTGAACTCTAATAGTATGTAAATTAATTCTAAGTTCCTAAATAGTCTAGTGAAAAGAGAGTCTCACAGGATCTCCAATTTATATCTCTAGATGAATTTTCTTCATGTTAATAGTACACTTTAGATTTTTATGTTATTTTTTAATAGAGCACTCACTAAATATCTGGATATCAAAATCTTTGGTTTTTAGCCTTTCATGTCTCACTTATTAGCTTTGTGACTTGGAATTGATTTAGTCTTTCTGAATCTTAGTTTCCTCATTTGTAAACAATTTTTTGAAAATGCATGCATGTTGAATATAAAATGCACCGTGTGAGTTCAAACTATTACTAGTCTCATTTTATAGAGATATTATTTAAAGGTCTATTTCACTGTTAAACTAATTAATAGTAGCTTTAAAATGTTAAGTAAATAATAATTTAGTAAATAAAGGTATATGGAAATTCATCAAAGTTGTTCTTATGCTCAGGTTCATATTAAAATGTTACCAGAGCAGCACCTTTGGAAAGTTTAACTTGAAAGAATGGCACCTACTTATTATCTTGCAATACTCAGATTAGGTAAATCATATCAAAACACCTTCTGCAGAGGGAATACTGCAAAATATAAAATAGAGACAGTTGTCTACATTAAATTTATATGTTTCCTAAATTTTATTCAATAGAATTTATTTCATTCATTTTGTGAAAAATAGGCCTGGCTTTAGAAATATAGTTTTTTGAGTGAAATTTAATACCCATTACTTCCCTAAGCTATCAAAAATTTTGGCATGAAAATTACATAAAATATAGATTACCATTTGATGATATTGGCAAATGTCACAACTCTGCTGGAAAACACAATATTGGTCACTACTTGAATTATTCAAACATGCTCTTGAATGTTCAAAGGCTTGCTTATTCTTTCCTCTCTACTGCTCCCCTGTGTCTTCCAATTGATATGTTATGGATCTTTCTATGTTCTTCTAAACGCTCAATCTTCTTTCAAATCCTCTGCGAAGACTTCCAGCCAAAAGGAAGGTGTTTTCCGTCCTCTGACTCACTATTTCTCTGCAGTCACAGCTCTTTAGAAAATACCCTAGCATTCATAATTGTCATTTAGCCACTTGTTTTCTCATGTTCAGAGGGATAAAAGATTTTTGAAGACAGGGACTCTTTCATGATGTCTAAACATTACAGCAGAATGTATAATAGTATATTTCTAATGAGTGTTCATTAAATATGTTTTGTTAAATTATTGCAAAATGGCAATTCATCTGTTTGTAGCGGTTTTAGCTGGTTGTACACAATCAAGATTTTGCACAATTTTGGAATTTTTTTTAATAAGATCAACTAATGACTGCTAAAATTTTCTTGGATCAAATTTGCCTGTCTATATTTTTTGTTGTTTTTTATTCTTTGAAAAAAAACTCCTTTGAAGAAAATGATTGGAAGTATTGAAGTCTAAACTTCCATTGCCTTCTTTATTTTTTTTTTATTAATAGACTTTATTTTTTTTTTTTAGAGAAGTTTCAGGTTTACAGCTGAAATGAACAGCAAATACAGAGTTCACACATAGCCCTTCCCACCCACACATATATACTCCCCTACCCTCAACATCCCTCATAAGTGTGGCATATTTGGTACAAATAAAGAACCAACATGGACACACTATTATCAACCAAAGTCCATAGTTTGCATTAGGGTTCACTCTTGATATTATACATTCTATGGGCTTTGACAAGTGCATAATGACATGTGGCCACCACTATAGTGTCATACAGAATAATTTCACTGACCTAAAAACCCCTTGCGCTCCATCTGTTTATTCCTCCCTCCCTCCCTCTCCCCAACCCCCTGGAAACCAAAATCTTTTCATTGTTTCTGTAGCTGTGCCTTTACCAGAATGTCACTTGGTTGGGATCGTACAGTTTGTAGCCTTTTCAGACAGGCTTCTTTCATTTAGTAATATGTCTTGTAAGTTTCTTCCATGTCTTTCATGGATTGATAGCTCGTTTCTTTTTTTTTTCTTTTCTTTTTTTTTTTTTTTACTGCATATGTATTTTTAAATTTACATATATGTACTGTTCATTGTTTCTAAGAATGTTCAGAGCTTTGGCTTTTTTTAAATTACATAGTTATCATAGGAATAAAGCTAACTACAAAATAAGAATTAATTCAAAAAGATACATATACCCTGCTATTAACAGCAACATTGTTTATAATTGCCAAGATATGGAAGCATCCTAAGCGCACATCAATAGTTGAACAGATAAAGAAGATGCAGTGTGTTTGTGTATATATATGTATAATGGAATACAACTCACCCATAAGAAAGAAGGATGTTTTGCCATTTACAGCCCTTCATTCACTTTTTTTTCACTTCAAAAACCAGAATTTTATAACCAGCATAAACATTTCTATTACATGAAAAACATCAAAATACCTAGAAATGAACTTAACCAAGGAGGTTGCCTATACTCCGAAAACTGAAATGACACAAAGAAATGGAAAGATTTCTTGTGCTCTTGGATTGGAAGAATCAATACTATCAAAATGGCCACACTACCCAAAGCAATCCACAGACCCAAAGCAACTCCCATCAAAATACTCATGACATTCCTTGCAGAACTAGAACAAACAATTTCAAAATTTATAAGGAATCACAAAAGATCCCAGACAGCCAAAGCAATTTTTTGTAGGTCTTTTTCTTTTTCCTCTTTCTTCTTTTTGTTCTCTTTTCTTATGGTTTGATGACTAGAGATGGTCCCTTTAACATTTGTTGTAAAGCTGGTTTGGTGGTGCTGAAATCTTTTGGCTTTTGTTTATCTGTGAAACTTTCAATTTCTCCATCAAGTCTGAGTGAGAGCCTTGTTGGACAGAGTATTCTTGGTTATAAATTTTCCCTTCTCATCACTTTAAATATATCATGCCACTCCCTTCTGGCCTGTAGAGTTTCTGCTGAAAAATCAGCTGATAACCTTATTGAAGTTTCCTTGTATGTTATTTGTTGCTTTTCTCTTGCTAATTTTAATATTTTATCCTTATCTTTAATTGTTGTCAGTTTGATTACTACGTGCCTTGGTGTGTTCCTCTTTGGGTTGATCCTGTGTGGAACTCTTGGCACTTCCTGGACTTGGGTAACTGTTTCTTTTCCCAAGTTGGGGAAGTTTTCAGTGATTATCTCTCCAAAAATTTTCTCAGGTCCTTTCTCTCTCTTCTCTTTCTGGGACCCCTATGATGCGAATATTAGTACACTTCATGTTGTCCCAGAGTTCTCTTAAACTACCCTCATTTCTTTCCATTCCTTTTTCTTTTTTCTGTTCTGCAGTAGTGATTTCCACTAATCTGTCTTCTAGCTCAATGATCCATTCTTCTGCCTCATTTAGTCTATTCATGGTTCTTTCTACTGTGTTATTCATTTCAGTGCTTTCATTCTTCAGCGCTGTTTGGGTATTCTTTATATTTTCCAACTCCTTGCTAAAAACTTCACTCTGTGCATCTATACTCCTCTTGAGTTCTCTGAACATCTTCACCATCATTACTTTAATATCTTTCTCAGATAAATTGCCTGTCTCCTCATCACTTATTCCTTCTGGGATTTCATCTTGTGCCTTAGCCTGGGAGATATTCCTTTGCTGCCTCATATCCTCTATCTTTCTATGTGTTTGTGGATTCCTTCCATAGGATTTGGGATTGTTGTTTTCTTATTTCTAGTATCTTCCCCTAGTGGATGAGGCTGGAATAGAGGCTTATGCAGGTTTCCTGGCAGGAGGAGCCAGTGCCTGCCCACTGCTGGGTGAAGCTTGGTCCTGGACCTCTGGTGGGTAGGGCTGTGTCTAGAGGCCTTTGTGGCTTAGGGAGTCTGCTGATGGGTGGGGCTGCATTCCCACCCTGTATATTGTTTGGCCTCAGGCTTCCCTACAGGCTGTTGGGTGGGGCTAGGTCTTAGTGCTAATGGTCCAATCAAGATGTCAGCCTCCAGGAAACCTCATGTAGATGAACACTCCCAGAATGTTCGCCATCACCTTTTATGTCCCCTGGGTGAGTGTCCACATGCCCAGGAGATCCGCCAAATGCAGCAGGCAGGCCTGGCCCAGGTTCCTGTGAAATTGCTGCCTCTGCCCTTGGACCTGGTGCACTCGAGTTTCTGGGTTCGCTTCCCAAGTGAATGGAGTCTCTGTTTTCCCCAGTCCTGTGGGGCTCCCGGAGCCAAGCCCCCCTGACCTTCAAAACCAGATGTCCTGGGGTCTCCTCTTCCCAATGCCAGAACCTGGGCTGGGGAGCCTGACGTGGGGCTTAGAGCTCTTACTCCTGTGGGAGGGCCTCTGAGACTTAACAGATCTTCAGCTTGTGGGTTGCCTACCCGGGGGGTATTGGGCCCAATTATATCATGAGCATTCCCTTCCTACCATCCTGCTGTGGTTCCCTCTTGATGTTTCCAGTTGCAGAAGATCTTTTTTGCTGGGTTCCAGTCTTTTTTTCGATGATTGTTGAGCAGTCAGTTGTGGTTCTGTTGTAGTCACAAGGAGAGGCAAGCTTGTGGTCCTACCACTCTGCCATCTTGACCAGAAAATTGCCTTCTTTATATTTATGATGACCATTCCCAAATGAATATTCCTGTCTATCGTGTAGAGGAGGTAAATTTCATAAAGTATAGTTGATAGAACTGTTTTATGTTTCAGAAGTCATGAATGTCACTTATGTACAGTTAATAGAATTAGTTCATATAGGAAAATATTTTCAAACCCTTAAAAGAGTCATATACAGATACAGGATAATCATATTTGTTAAAGCAATATTGTAAGTAGTATGCCAACACTAGTTAAAATTGGAGTATAGGCATTTCATAAAATTTTAGAAAGTCATTATGCCTAAGTTTAAATGCATATTTTGATTATTTCACTCATTTGAGAAACCCTGCCAGACAGGTCTTGATATTTATTTATTTAGTTAATTATACAAATTTTCTTCAACCATACACTTTATTTTTAAGAAATGGTTTTCCTAACACTCATTTGAGGAGTCCACGGCAGTATTAAAGTCTCCATTATACTCCTAACATGATGGAAGATGATAAAGGTCAAATGACAGGCCCATAGTCCTAAAGCTAAGAGTGGAAAAACAGAATATCAAGTGCAGATCTTTTCTTTCTCTCCAAAAAAATTAAAAAAAAAAATCTGCATTCTTAACCAAATATAATAGAAGGAAACAGTGTATAAAAGGAAGATAGGAAGACATAGTAATGAGAAATAAAAGGAATCTGAAACAACCACTTTGAAGTTATATCTTGTCACTGCACGACAAATTTAAGCATGAAAAGATATTCAGTTTTACTCTTGTTAATTTTCCTGTTTGTCTGAAACATTCTGAAGTTCTTTTCTTGGTTCCATGTTCAAATACTAGTCACTAATTGGGTGTTTAATATTAAAATACCATAAGATAAGGATTTTTTAATTTTTTTTTTAGTTCTAGTTAGTTTTTTTATAAAAGATTGTATAAGCTCATAGGAGGAGCAGACAATTTCATGCTCTTGTCTCTTGCTGAGATACATTAAGAGGATTGTCTGGACTATTAAATTTCTTTATATCAAAGTCTTCTCACCTCTGCTGGGGTCTAAAGTGTTGATTGAAACTAAGGAAAAAATCGGTCAGTTAAGAGGACCTAAAGCACCAGAAGGTGGCTGATAATGTTCCATGTTAGTTGCATTTTCAGCTGGAATCTATTTCATGTTTTGAAGATGACATTGCAGCATAAATTGATTAATTTCCTGAAACAAATCTACTAACTTGATTGTCTGGCTGAAAATATTTGAAGCTCAAAAATTGTAGGTAACAAATGTCTTCGTTCTTTCTGTTAAAAACCAGTAGACTTTCCTCTCAGCTAGCTGTCTTTTCAAGTATTTCTTCCTTTCATTCATATAGTACTTTTAATATATGGTCTAATTTACCTTTGTTAGCCCTCAATTAAATCCCTGCCTCAGTGTCTTTGATGTAGTATTATCAAAACTGCATGTGCTTTTTTTTTTTTTAACATATTGCCAAGATAGGCCTTTACATGGAATTTCAAAGACTTTCTTTTTACACTAAGATTTTTAACCTGTCCTCATAACTCAGTCTCTTTAATCCTAGGATTAACCTAGCTACAATTCTATGGGTCTTTTCTTTAAAGCGTCGCAATTTCTTTTTGCTATGTCAGGGAAAGAACTAAAGCAAGGCTCCAATTAGGACCTGACCCTTCCGATGTGAAATGCAGCATTCACTCAGTTTATCTCACACTTACAGGTGGACTGTACACACACTTTTCCTAAACACAATGTACGGCTATGTCTCTGGGGATGTAATTGGAGTTCTGCAAGTCTGAGCCATCAAAAATACACTTCTCTAGATGCTTCTCACAAAACTGTGGGAAATTCTGGCATTAGGTCATCCATAAATACTATAGGATATAGATTTTTCACATCTGAAATCCCCCGTTTTCTTGGACTTGAATCTGTGTCTATTTTGGCCTGGGAAATCCTTTCTAAAGAGCCAGTAGCTAAATTTCCCCACTAGCTTTTGATTTTCTCTTTTACTGGCTCATGAGAGAAAAGAAAGGCTTATTCAGCTAAATATTACCCAATTAGGACCTAATTACAGTGTGATAACTAAATGATGAAGACACAAATGACTGTGGTGAAGTTCATATAATGAGAAAGAGTTAGGATACCTGTAGTTCTCGAAACTGAGGGAAATGACTCAGATACTTTCTCAGTACGTGAAAATAGGCAGAGCTGAACTAGTGATTTGGGAAAGAGACGTGCAAAATCAGGATGTAATCATGTTTTCCATTGTCTTGCAATGTCAAACTTAATGTGTTAAATACCCAGCTTTTACAAATTAGAAGGCAACTTTTACTCACTGTATTTCAATTTCTATTTTTTCAAGTAATTCTAAGAACAGATTAGCTTTAACCTTGATAACTATGCTTTCTGTTGTTCAGTTGTCTTGTAGAGCTTCAGGAACCTGACATTTCTAAGGAACTATAGTAAATGGCAAATGGAGAAAAAGGAACTCAGTCCTGATCCCTTCATAGAGATTTTAATTGAGCACAAAATATAAAAACATTAAGCAGAAAGGAATATGAAATTATTATTTTTTTGCAAAAAGAAAAAAGTCATACCTACATTTCTTGGGAGAAGCTGAATTAGTATGGGCAGATTCCCTTGACATAGACACATAATATGCGGTAATTATTCCCAGTTATATTTCTTAAAGCATTAGCAGTTTATTATGAACACAGGGCAATTTATAAGCCTAATATTAGACTCAACTCTCCCAGGCTATTAGTTATGTTAACTCTGAATACACGTGTTCCAGCAGAGTTGTTCTGCAAATACCATAAAATGAAGGCTCAATTGATGAAGGAAATCTATATTGCAACTTAAAAAAATATATTATAGCCTTTTCAAAAATTTCTACAGGGCTCAGAAAAATAATACTTTATAAAATCCATTAAATATTTATGATGGTAACTAGATGGTTAATATAAATTTTGTAGCTTTATTTTTTGTTAGCCAATCTTGCTATCAGAGCGAGGAAAAAACTTTCTTAATTAATTGCATAATCATTGCCATGTTAATTAATTTCTGAGCAAACTAAATGTTTAGAAAAACTGTTAACTTTCAAATTTAAAAGCCAAATCTCTAGCTACATTTCAAGGAATCTTGTTTTCTTTCTTCTAACGTACTTATTTATAGAATGTTATTAATTTATAAATGCAATTTTATGTTTATTTATTTTTTAAATAATTGTATTAAAGAATAGAAATTAAATTCTATTTTTTAGAGTCCACCGTTTTACTAGATAAAAAGGGTCCAACATTTAACTGATTCTACAATTTGGGGGATTTCTGATGATGATGGACATCAACATTCTTTTAAATAATATAAATGTATTATTTCTTTATTTTCAGTCACTGCCTAAAGGAATTAAAATAAAATTTGCCTTCCCCTGCTTCACCTTAAGAGTAGAATATGCTTTAACCTACAGAACAGAAGACTGGCAATATCTTTTTCATATGTAGCAAGGATCTTTTAATATTTCTTTTAGATTCTTATAAGGACTTTTGATAAATTTAGCTTCTTTCAGGTGTAAGTCATTTGGGGTCCTGTTTTTCTTATCTATTTTTTGAGAAATTCCAGTGACACTTATTTTTAACTGAATCAGTATGCATTGGGATAAATTTACAAATCCATAGTGCTTATTTTGTATCATTATTTCTAGCTGTCTTCTGTTCCTTTTTTAAAAATTCCCAACTGTGGATTTTGCCTTTAAAATAAGAAGTAAGTGCTGAGTTGGCAAACTTATCAAAAATTGGCTCCTTTCTTTCTAGTATTACCAGCTGGACACTGTAATAAAACGCTGCTAAGTGATTTTCTATTTCAAAAATAAAAAAAAGATGCAAGGATTTTCACCTGCAACAAACACAGAAATATGTACTTACATGTCCCACTGCCCCCCATCTCCCCCCGCAATACACACAAACTCTGAGCATTTTTCTTCTAATACCTTATTAGTTTGGGGTATGTTGACTTGAAACAAATAGACTGCCAGGTATTTCTCCAGTGAAGATGGGTTTATTCAGGATGAGTAGAGAATTGAAATTTGCTGTCTGCAACCATGACAAGCCACATACAAGCCTTGGCACAGCTGGGGAAGGAGAGCACTTTTACAGAAGTGAAAAGGAAGTGGGCAGGCACGAGTAAACAGAACCCACAGCTTTTCATTGGCTGAGTTCTTGCTGGTAAGGAAGAGGAGTCTTTCATCTTCCTGTTGGTCTCTGCTGTCATCTCAGGGTATGAGGGCTCCCCCTTCTGGTTTTCCAACTCTATTTAATTGAGTTTTCTGTTTATTAATTTTTTTTTATGGTTTGTACAATTCTTTCTAATATGCTAATGTTTTCTAAAATGTAAACTCTCTAGGATTACAAATTATTTTTTCTATTAGGACAAAAATGTTTCAGTGAAATTCTCATTAGAGGTACACCACTCTGGCTCCATTTCTTACAAAAATTCTTTTCAAAATACCTTCTAATGCATAACCTTCTTGGCAGGGGGAAAGAAAAGCCTTATTAGGAGAAAGCAAAATAATTTCTTTCCTGTGGAAACTTTCTAACAGTGAAAACTCATAACTTCATTTCCTGTGCCTCTGAGCTAAACTACGTAGAAGTCAGTCCTGGTAAGTTATAATTAGACACGTAGGATAATTTTAATGATGTCTTACAACTGATGAAATCAGTCTCAGCCCTGCCTACTACCTGATTACCATGGAAACCACTGCTGGCCAACGGAGTAATTCTGATCAAAAGGAATTATTATTAATCCTCCCAGTGTATGTTGGATAGGGATTTGCACAGCTTTTGTTAAAGTTTCTTGTGGAGGCTGAAAGATCCAGTAAGGGTAAGTATTAATTCTTAATGTGTTGGAGAGCAAGAATGGCTTAGTCTCTGTGGGGCACAACTGGCTCTCGGTAAATCAGATATTAACAGATTATAGGATCAGCCTTGAACTACCCAGGGATTAGTGATAAACAGGTGAATTTGTAGAGGAGGAAAGTAATTTCTAAAGCTGATTTAACCACAGCATTACCTTGTAAAATTGGAATTTAAATAAGAGAGAAAGAACATGCAAGAAATTTGAAATTTGTTTAATAATGTTTAGGATAATTTCCAAGAAATTGGATGATAACATTGAACACTTACTTTTCTCCTTTGCATGTATATGGATATGAGATGTGGAGAATGATGAACAGTTCTGTGATGGAAGACACAGCATTGCTTAAGTATCTTTTTTACATATCTTTAGAAATTTACTATACTACATTGTGCACATAAAAATGCTCCTGTTAAGTGTTCTTAACCCATTAAAAAATGCTAACCTTCCAAAATAAAATAAAATTCAAAAAATTGTGAAATCAGACTTGACATAATATATATTGCCAAGAACTGAAGACAGACTCTTATTAAAAGAATCATCATACAAACTCATGTCATGTAAAGTTGTGACAAACGCATGAGTGTTTTCTGAACTTTCAATTACATTCTGACACTAAAAAAAAAAAAAAGAAAGGAAAATCAGCACTATTAGTTAAATTAGCATTTTGTCACTTTTAATCATGAACATTTAAAGAATCATTTGTCTTGCTAGTTTGTTGGAATTATAATGAGTATGTAAAAGCTAGATTAACAGTAACATAAGAACTGATTCACTCAGACCAATGGAAAATTAAAACCTTGAAAAGTGCCACAGGTTTTAAAAGATTATGTGAGAGTTTAAAAAGCTACAACCTCTTCGACCAATTAAAATTCATTTTCAATGCTGACTAAAAAATGTTACAGCTTGCTGGCCAAGGGATGGATGAGTTTATTTTGAAGCATTCAGTTTGTGGCTTTGTCTTAAATCTGTTTATTTCATGAAAGATAAGCTAAAACCAAGCCAGTATTTTCTGAATTATTTCTTGGCCATTCTGACCTTACATGTTACTTAATATATTTCCTGTCTGTTTTAGTTTTTTGATGTGTGTAGTTAACCTCATGCTTTGTTCTTGTTTTGGCATTCAGAATCAGAGGGCTGAATTGGTACTTGTGGCATGTAATTTAGGCTTGCCCTGATGAAATGTGTTAATTTCTGCAGCTGTGTAAACCAAAAAAGGAAATATCATGTAGCTATGCCTGGAATTAGGAACTATCATTTTCACATTTTACTAACTTAATAAAGTTAATCATGAAAGTAAATTATGAATATTTAATATGTTGGATTTTTTTTGTCAGTGGTTAAATCTCAAAAAACCTGAAAAGTAAAAAATATGATGAAAAAACAGATACCATTATGTGATAAGGGAGTGTAAACAATATCAAAACCAAATTAATCATTTATTACTAAATTAATAATTTATACTAATAATATATCTAAAGCTCACATCAAAATGATTTAGCTCAGATAAGACTAAAAAAACAACAAACTAAGAGTGAATTTATTCTTTTAGGCAATTAGAATAGTTCTTATTACTCTGAAATCTAAAATTGATTTCTTTGAATAGTTAAGGTATTTTATGTATATTAATAATTTATTCCAGTCTTTGGAAGGGATAATCTCCTCATCACCATACATTTATTCCATTATATCCTTTTTCAATGAAAAGAATACTAGTCTATGACCTGATCAACAAGGAACAGGGGATAATTTTTGAACATTTCTTCAACTAATTAACTAAATACTTGACTTAACTTCAGCCTTTGACTAGAAATCTCTGTGATTTTACATAAAAGTGGAAAAATATGTATCGTCTCTTTGAAAGACCAGACTGTACTATTTTGTCCCCACTTTTCTCCCATTCTTCTACAACTGCATTTATAAACCCTAAATATTCTCCAGGGACCTTTGTGGCGATCTCTAACATTTACTTATTTACTTTTTCATGCAGCCATTGCAAAGTGCTCACAGGAGAATCAAAGCCAACTGTTGTATATAATAATGGCCAGTTTTAACACAGCACACTTGTTACTAGACAAGAAACCTTGTAGAAGCAGGTGGTAGAATCCTCCCCCATACCTTTATATGGTTGGAAAACCTAACGCATGTTATGATGTTGCTACAACTAGATACATTTGACTAAATTCAGTTTAAATTAAGAACCCAACTGAATTACTCTCCTGGAGTAATGGGATTCAAATTTTCTGCTTGCATACATAACCTGGCGCTAGAAGTAATCTTAGGGTATATAAAAAGATGGTTTTAAGATTTATAATGTAGAAACCCAGAAACACCTATAGTAGATAAGAAATGTAGTACTGAGATTTCATAAAACATACACTGTTTTACTCTGTTTTTAGGTATTTGTAGTGTTTTCATTATGCACCAATGATTACTCTTTTACAGTCTTAATTCATTAAATAAAAGAGATAATGAATTTAATAAAAATATAAAGTAATAAAATATGAAAATAAAAGAACCAGCCTAATGCTGGTTTTGGTTCTAAAGTCATTTTTGTAAAAATGGTTTATTAGCTTGGGAACTCTATCCTTGCATTTAGGAATTTCAAAATAAACCAGTGAAGTTAAACATTCAATGCATATATTTTTGAAATATATTTCAATAATTATTGAAATTAACCAATTCTGTTGGAAGAAATTTTAAAAAATATTTATCTTGCTTTCCAAATCTGTATTCTAAAAATAACAACTTTTGCTTCAATGTATTTTCAGGTGGTTGTCCTAATAAATTTCCTCCCTTCTTTCATGACATAGAAAAATGAAAAACAAAAAACCCCACCACAGTCTCTTAATTTTTCATTGCTTTGAGAATATGAAATTTGTCTCCAGCGTTGGTGGATAATTTGTGAAAATATTGGTGGTATTCAGTTTGTTAATGCAGCTTGTCTGCCTGTGCCCATCCACCAAGCGCTCTGTCTGCCAGAGTTCTTACAAGATAACCCAGTTGACTTGCTGGTGAAGTTGCTTCCAAAGAGTGGTTTTAATATTCTGGAGATGTAAATGGGGTGTATGGTAGAATGGCAATAAAAAAGCAATTTCATTTAGGGAAACTCATTTCTTAGTGTATATCTTGTGAAGGGATATTGTTTGATTAAAATAAAAGACATTAATATTCAATAAAGACAGAACTATATGGTTGAAGGAAGTTGAGTCATTTTAAAGTTAATTATGCTTGTGGTTAATCTTGTGACTATGTGGCCGATATATGTCATGCAAAATCTGTATATTTCTGTGAAATCGTATCTTAAAACAAGATAAGTAAAGTATGTTGGACATATGGAGAGACATGTTGGTAAGGGAAACAAGTAGAAGAAAACAGGCAGAGAAAATAAGAATAAGAGTATGAGGGCTCCTTTCAAAAAACAAAAAGGTCTAAAAATATTGCTCTGTTAGATATACTTGTCAAACATTTGCATTTAGTGAAGGAAGAAATGCAACAGGGCTTATTGTTTGGGAGTCCCTGTTCCTACCACTTACCGCATGCCTTTAGATTTGACTTCATACCTTTTAGAACTTATTTTCTCATCTATAAATTGGAACTAATAATATTTATGCTGCATATATTATATTGCAAAAATTACAGAAGAATTGTGCGCATCACAGAATTACATAGTTTCTTTAATATATCTTTATTAAGATGTGTAATATTAATTACAGAAACTGGTTTAACTCTTGAAGTCTGCAGCCAAAATCTAAAAAGCATTTGCAGACATAAAACACAAAATTTGGTAATAAATTAAGCAATGGCCTAATTTCCTTGGGCAACAGTTTAGGCAGTTTCTCCTATAAATAAAAGTGTCAGTGACATCAGCACTGGCATACATGCTTCCTGAATCAAAAAAATAAATGTGTAAGGAAAATTCTGAGATGTTCTTTTAGGATTAAACTGCAAAATCTACCCATACAATTGTTGCTGCAATGGCTTAAGTTGGTCCATTTACAGCACATGGAAGTTAATACTTATACCAACTTTTTGATGGATAAACCCACGTCATGTGGAGAGAAATTAGTTTCCATTTTCCATCCAAAGTAAAGAACTAAACCTTGTTTATGTCATAGGTTTAAGAATCTTTATTGCTTTTTCTCTTAATATTACTAGGCATTCATTTTAACTTGTGTGATACATGTTTAGTTCAAGACAAATTTTAATTTGTTCAACAAATGTGCACTTGAGTGGGGAGGGTATAGCTCAGTGGCAGAATGCGTGCTTAGCCGGAAGGAGGTCCTGGGTCATGCAGGAGGTCCTGGGTTCAATACTCGGTACCTCAATTCATAAATAAATAAATAAATAAATAAATAAATAAATGCCTACTTACACCCCCCCAAAAAACCTAAAACAACCAAATCCCCCCAAATGTACACTTGAGAAATTAAGGATAAAGTATAAACTTACTTAACAGCCAAATAAGTTGTGCAATTGAATGTTGAAAATAGTTTCTTGTAACCCTTTATTTACTCCTTTAATACATAGAACTGTGGGAGCTATTTTAGGGACACAAAACCAATTTGCATCTTGCAAAAGCCATGGACAGTTTCAGAGGATGCAGTGAGAAACTAAAAGGTTGTATACACAAAATTTTGTATAATTTATAAAATTCCCTGGGGCTTAATTCCATAAATACATTACATGAACAGCAAGACCTTCTTTTAAAGAATAAGTTCTAACAAGGATCTCTCAATAACAGTAAAAACACCAACAGTAACAGCTGTGGCAGCCACCGTTTGTTGACTGTGAGAAGCCACATTCTTTACAAGTATTCTTTTAATTAGCTGAATTATTATTATACTGTTATATTATTAATGATGTTTCACAGATAAGTAACGCCAAGTAATTTCACCGCAAGTTCACGCAGATGAGAAGCGGCTATTTCAAATTAAATTCAGGTGAACTGTCAGAAATGAATTGAGACAGTTCCTATTTTGAAGACACAAGACTGGGTCAGGAATGGGCAAAAAGGATGTTCCTAAGGATGATGACAAGCTACTTACTGAATATCCAGGAGGGAACTGATCCTATGCTGGGTCAGTCTTGCTTCAGGATTTCTGTGTAAATGTTTCTCCAAGATCTTGGATTTCAACCAGATCCACTTATTTAGTTTAGTATCAGACTGTCCAGATTATAAACATGATGGGGTTGTATTGGACCACATGTTTCAGCACTGGGAAGAGCTACCATTTTTCACCCTGCTTCACAACCTTTGCTTACTGGGTTGACTGCAGTGCTTGTATTAGGGTGTGCTTGCTGCTATAACAACCAAAATTTCAATGACTAAACACAATACTATTTATTTCTTCTTGCATCACTGTCTAGAGTAGGTCAGAGGTGGGGGGTCTTTGTTGTTACATGATTTGCTAGGTCTTAGACACCTCTCTTGATCCTTTGACTCTGTCCAACAAGGAGAGAGAGTAGAGGAGCTTTGTGTGGGGCACCTATAGGTTGGGGCTGCAGGTGGTGAATAAGATCCCTGAACACACTGCACTGGTCATGTGAGTCACATACCTGCATATCCACCAACATGAGAGAATGGGAAGTATTCTCTTGATGTATGCCCAGGAGAAAATGGGAAATTGTTTTGTAAATGATTAACCAGTCCCTGCCATTTTGCCCTAGAACTGTGTACTGATGCAAATAAGTTATGCAACAGTTATTGAGCATGCCTTCCATTACTAGCACCTGAATGTATATGACGCATGGTGAGAATGCCCATTTTTTTCCTAATAAAATTATTTTCCTCTGATGTCAAAGAGTGGGCAAGATGCTTTTAAATAAATAAATAGATAGATAGATAAATAAATAAACAAACTTTTTTTGAAGTATAGTGCTGTTCAATAAAAATACAGCTATCCTAACTGTACTTTCACAAACTAAAAGTGACCATTTAAGCAGCAACCAGATCAAGAAACAGAACATTACCTACATCTAGAATTCCATCTAGGGCTCCCTTCCAGTTCCTTTTTAGTACATATCTTTTCGTGCACATATGTATGGAATTATTTTAAGTATATACATAGGAGAATTATTATGGGGCATAAGACGTATTTTTTTCAGCTTTAGCACATGCTGCCAAGCTAAGGAATATTCCAAAGCTGTTGTGCCAATTTACACTTCCACCCACAGTGCATGAAACTTCTGGGTGTGCCACACCCTATCCAATGGTTGGTGTGTTCTGTCTTTTTCATTTTAGCTATTCTGTTGGCATATAAAACATTTCATTGTGATGTAATTTATGTGTCCTTGATGGCTAAGGTGATGAAGCATCCTTTCAAGCCACTAACTTTTCTGATTTATATAAGAATTCCACTCTTACCTGTTAATTTTTTCTGTTTATTTTCAAATTGTAACTTGCAAGTTTAGAAGCTACCTTTGTGCTTTTACCCTTGTTTACAACAAGATGAGAATGCAGGAATTGTACATAGAGTGATATCTGCATCTTAGAGTCCATCTTTTTCATCACGGAGCAAAGTGAGTAATAGGGATCCAAACCACTTGATTGTAATTCCTTCATGTACCCCAAAGGGAATCACCTATTGTCTACTCTCACCTGAATTTGGCAGGAAAATGTTTTATTATGACTTATTTTGCAATTCATAAAACTTATAGTTTCTGAAAAAAATGTTCATTTTGAGGAAATCAGTAAGAAAAATCTAGCATACAATTGAATGGAAATTGCTTGTAAAGCTTTTCTTGTAATTTTCTTTCACTTAAAAAATTGCAATCATATGTTATATGTAAATTTAAGCAATTTAAAAGGATGAAGCTTAAGCCTATATGTATGTCAACAATTATGACAATTTAATTGAGATCAAGGCACAATTTAGGTTTGCAAAGGCAACTCAAAGTGGAAAAATTGACCTCAGAAGTAAAGTTAGTATATCATGCTGCATTCAGAGAGATTTCGGAAGATAGAAGTAGAATTGAACAATGCAGAAGCAAAGATGAGACAACTAGAATTATTTTGGAACCAAATATGAATTATAATCTTTAGCTATCTCCAAAATTATTGAATAATTTAAATTAAAATAATACTAAACCATAAAGCAAACTTAAGAATGTCCAGCAAAATGAGATTTATTCTTATGATTACAAGGCAATGATTTTAATGTATCAAATTATTTTGAAAAATAATGCTATTGCTTTGCTGACATCCTAACACTACCAAATATTTGTGTACCATCAGAATGAAGAGTGGAAGAGAATCACTGATATCTAGGGTCCCAAGATAATACTACAAAGTGAGAGCACCAAAGACAACCATTTTCTCTCCCCAGACCTTGGTTTGTACTATTATCTCCAAGCCTGGATCTGCCTTCAACCCTGGATCCTAATACAGGATTTCTTTTCTTAGCTGTTCAGCTTTTTGTGAATCTCCAAAGATGATTCAAACAGACACATTTTGCAGTCCACTATAAAAGGCAACGTTTTATTACTCTCAAGCAGTATAGAATATCTCTCATCTCCACTTTGTCTTAATGAATTCAGTTTTAATGAATATTATGTGGAAGTACTTTGCTATATATGATATTAAAGCCTTAGCGTGTGAGTGAACATGACATGAGTTAATCTTAGAAAAGTTATTAATACATCTCAAGGTATTATCACTGCTTTAACATATTAGCCACTTTCAAGCACCAAGTTGGCTCATATGATAAGAAAGCAATTAGCATGCTACCAATGCAAATATTATGATAAGAGTTTTATATTGAATTACCAGCTTTGATAAAATCCTGCTAGTTTCCATTTAATAACTGATCTATATGCTCTAGATAATGTACTAATACCCACTGGGGACATGGCATTTAGGGACTCATATATCTTGTTTATCTTTCTCCAAATGTATTTCCACTTAAAAGGAACCAGACATAGAGTTGCTTATCTACAGACAGGCACGATCATTTAGTTTAACTTAATTCTTCAATCAGAAATAATGGTTAATTTTATCAGCTACACTTCCAGACTTAATTTCTATTATTTACTCCAAAATATTCTTCAGTAAAACTTACTGAAAAAAGTGAGCAATTTTCCTAAATCAAGTAATGGATTCCTTTGCACTTTCGTCCAGTCCCCAGAATGACCTTCTGCACTTGTGATTTCCACACTCTGATTTATCCTTCCAGTCTTAAGTCAAACCTCACTTCCAATGCAGCTGATTTCTTAGCAGTTAGATATTTCCTTATTTGGACCCTCCAAGCACAGTTTTTCACACTCTGTTATAGCATGTTTACATTATTATCAAATTATTTTTGTACATCATTCTCCTTTTCAGTGTGACTCATAGACTCCTTAGTATTATGGATCTCATATTACAGAGAGTTTCACAATTTTTCTAAATGAATGAATACGTTATAATTTGGCACTGAAAAATAGCTTACAATGTTTGAACATTATTTTCAGTGTATATGCAAGCCATTTTAAACCTAAATATATTCCAAGTTCATGGGAATTTTTTTTAATGTTGACAATTTTTACTACTACATTTCAGTTTTCTTAGCCTTTTTCACACTGTTATCCAGTCGGCAAGCACTGATCACCCATTACGTGCTACACATTGACTCATACTAATTATACAATGGTGAACAAAACAGAGAAATTCTCCAATTTTATGTACCCTACTTTAGAGTCAGGGAAGGCAAAACATAAACAAATGAGTATGTGACATATAATGTCAACCCAAGATACACACAGCCCCTTTGATTAAGTTTAAAGAACAATTCATTTGATCTTACCTTCTAAGTTCTGAAATTCTGCTGAGAATAAGAACAAAAAAAAATGTTGTGTTTACTATGAGAAATCCAGAATGCTTATAGATATTCACATGATGCATGTATTTGTTTGTCAGTTTAAAGAGAATCAGAAAGATTCATGTGAAGACATGTCATAAAAATGAACTGGTGTCACCTAGCATCAAATTGGCTTTCCTACAGATTTTGATATAATTCTTGAAATTTACAACCACTTTCAGAGACTATCTTGATAATTTTGTATTTTATATATTTCTGTTTTCATATATACTTTAAATTAAAGTGACATTGGGTCCAACTTTAATCAACATTCCTGTATTTCACTCTTAGGTCTAGAAATTTATTATTGCCTCTTGACCATGGGTATCTGACTATAGGTTTCAAGAAGGATTATCCAAACAAAAGGTCAGTTAACATCATTGAAATAAAGATCCATTGTGAAAGTCTAATTAATTTTCCTTCAATTTTTACCAGGGAAAATGCTTATTTGATTAGCTCTGTAATTTAATATTACATTTACAAAAGGAGAGACTTCTGAATTGAGAGTATATAAAAACCAACAAAATATATTTTATCTAACTTAAATATGGGCAAACTTGAAAGGAATCAATGTTTAAATGGTATTTGTAATACTTAGCATATTAATGAATATAGTGAGATACTTAATATCAGGTAATAGAAATTATAACATTGCATTTGATTGAAGCTAAGGTTCTGAACTACTATAAACCAATTAAGAGATACACTTTGATATGTGTATGTGTTTCAGTGGACGTTAAGAAAAGAATCCATTTCTGTAACATCTGAACTGTTCGTATTAGTATGCAGGCATTATCCTCTGATCTCTAGTTTATGAAATAGACAAAATGCTTGAAAAATAAGGAAAGGTTTCATTATTCTTAACTACATATTAATTAAGATAATTTTCCTGAGAGCATTTTTGTATGTTAAGGTTAGTTAGAATTAAAAAAGTTGATGAAAATAAGGAAAGATTAATTGCCTAGTATTTCATAAATATAAAATTTTGAAAACTCCAAAGGCACTAAAATTAAACTGATAGTTAACATTTATTCTTCTAATTAACATTTGGCAAGCTTGTTATTGCAAGTTAGTCTGACATAATTTAGTTGATGAAAATTACAATTGACATTTAATAAATGTGTTGATTAAAATATATGTTGTTTTGTCTTCCATTTCAAATGACAATTACCTGCTTCAGCATCCCTTTCATTTCACAGATTAATAAGAGCAATAGAATTTGAATACTTCTCTGGCCCCAAGACCATTATTTATATGATTTATACTACAGAGGATTTTCTCAGTACAGAATTTTCTTCCTTGTGGTAAATTAGGTATCTTCCTAAGGGCATTGAGCCATCTCTTCCTGGTGTGCACATCTATGCCCTGGGAGTAATTGAAGCACATTGGGAGCTGTGTGAATTTCTACAGGCTAGTGGGGTGCTATTTAGTAAGTAACTACTTAAACTAAATGGTATTCACCATTTCTTCTTCATTCTAAATTTATCAGTTTCACTTTCTAACCTCCATCTACAATTCTGTCTTCTTGCTTTCTCTGACATCCTCAGTCACATGTTCATCTAAGAACAGGCACATGTTAGTGGGTCAGAGACTGTTAACAGGGAGAGGGTCCCAACAGTTGAGAAGGACGGGACTATGTCTAGAAATTTCTCCATCTTCTCATCCCCTCCAGCTTTACTTTCCTCTATATAGAATCTTTCCCTCCATTATGATTTTCTGTAAGGACTGATGAAACATTAGAATTTTCCTATCACACTCATTAGTCCTTTCTCCTGTAAGTCTGCATTTTTCTTCCTGCTACACCCTGATATTTAAAGAGGTCTCTATTCGACTTGCCTTTAGTGACAAGACATTAATTCCTCTAATTTTGCTAAACATTACATATTGAAAAAATTTCTAAGTTATCTAATAGCTTTCATGAAAAGGAATTTCATTTAAGGACATCACACATGTTATTTTTACGGGAAACATGGCATGTAATTAACTATTGTTTTCAAAATGCCCAAGGTGCATTATCTCTAGTCTCAGACATTGTATTGTCACAAATTCCCAACAGCCACTTTAAGTAACCTTCTTGTCTCATACTCTGTTGTTCCTGTTAGCTTGTTACATACATGGCATTTTAGACCAGGCAATGGCATAATAATCCATTCGATTTATGAGCTTTCCATATAGGTCTAAACTAAGGTTTACCTAAATATAAACATTTGGATAATTAACGTTATCTACTTTATTTGCTAGTATTTTCTTACACAATCACAAATAAGTAGTAAGAACTTGGTTAAATGTGAAAGAAATTTTACACAGAAAAAAGGTTGTATCATCAATATCATTAAAAACACAACCAACAACAAAAAAATCTTGCCATTTGTAGCATCTTCCTGGAAACTATTTGGAAATACTGAGTTGAATATAATAAGTATTGTTAACAATCCAAAACAACAACGTTAGAAATCTGCTCATTGACTAAATTGGCTTGTTATTCCACTTGTCTTGTTTCGATAGTCTATGAAACCATATCAGAGAGAATGATGAGACACAAACCCTAATGAGTCTCAGAAGTCATTAAAATGCAATCACCCATGTTCTTGCAAAGCTTCTCTTTTTAAAGCCCCCTTCAATATTGCCAGTGCTTTTTAAATAATCACTTCATGTGTTTGTGGGTATCTTGGTTTTGAAACACAAGACATTGAAATGAAAGCCTTTTGGGTGTACTTTGATTTTGATAAAAATTGAATCAACACATATTGTTAAACCCTTGTATAACCATGTTAAATTGGTATTTGAGTAGCAATATAGTAAGAGCCTTAAAAAGAACTGTTGTTAATACAAGATATGAGGCATATTCTTCGTGGGCTTACAGTTCTAACTAAATTGTTGCTAAATCAATGTAAATACTGAGCAGGTTAAACAGATCCTTGGAGCACGGCAGAATAAAACCAGGTTCCTGGAGTTTCGGTCTCACCTAGTGCCATTTGCTAGCTTTGTGACCTTGATCAATTTATTTAACCTGTTTCTGTGTCAGTTTCCTGTTTCATAAAATTTGGATGTTAATACTTACCTCTTAGCATTAATGCACTAACTGAGCTAATATAGAGAGATGATTTTGTATTGTTCCTAACACATAGAAGGTGCTAAATATATTTTAACTAGTCTTATTACTGAATAAAATAAACTCAAATTTTGCCTCTTTGAGTAGGACTTCATGAGCTACTTCAGACACAGATCTGAACTGAATGAAAAATTACTCCTCCCATTTCCCTCAGATCTATCATCAGATTTCTTGAGAAGGGGTCATTGGCAAGATGTACAAATATTGAAGTTTTATTGAAACGAAGTGTTCAAAGTTTTTAACGAATTGAAATTACCCAAGGCACACCTCATAGCTAAACTATAAATTTGCAGATTTACTTGTGAATACATAAATCATCGTATCTGATCTCCTTATGATTTGGGAAATAACAGTTTAAATTTCTCTCCAGCCTTGAGAGAGAAGGTTCTTTTATGCCGACTCCCCAGACCTTCCCTGTCTTTGCTGCACTTGGAGTTGACCCCCAGGGCCACATTTACCACGGAGCATTTCAAATGATCGTTTACATGTATGGCTCCCTTCAGTTCAGTTCATTTAGCAACATTCCAAGACTCTGCTATGTGTTAGTGATAAAATGAATCAGATATTTACTGCTTTCCCAGAGTCAGTAGTGGGGAGAGGAACCAGGGAGAAACCCTTGATTCCAGGACCCTGTCACCATGTTGGTTGCTTAGCTATTAACACAGGGCCAGCACCTGGTTGCCACTCAGTGTGTGTTTGCTGAATGAATAAATGAATATACCATGTTATTACCTCACTGGAAGGATTTAACAACATCTTTAAAAATGCATTCTCCACTCTCCCTCACAGACTACCCGGAGCCAAGATTTGCAGCTGTGAGGAAAATAGAGGGGCTAGTTTCTGTCATTCTTACTCTACTTTTAGCTCAGCCTATTCTTACTCTGATCCAAGTGTATTATATTTCTTGATGGAGAAATATGCCCTTGATGGATTAAGTGAACGGATTAGGCTAACATGAGATGTGTCTCATGATCTCATTTTTTTAAAAATGTCTGCTTGTGTCTATCATTAGGGAAAATATAAGTGAATATAAACCCGAATGCTTAGAGTAGCTGTCATTGTATGGTTGAATTAAGAATAATCTTTATTTCTCTGAATGTTTGTACTAAACATGTGTTACTTTTATAAATAGGAAAAATAAGCTATTTTAAAACAGAGAAGTAACTTTGACTAGAAACAGAATCTAAAATGGCCAAAGGGTGTGGATTTGAGTCTATCTGCATACAAAAGAGGTCTTTTGGCTACTTAAAGTACAGCTCCTAGAAACTTTACCCCTTTGACACTTAGCTCATGGCAGGAAGGCATAAATATATTTACTTGGCCTCACCAGCATCTGCCTTCCCCTTAATAAGCTCTGAAATGCTAAGGATGATTGGATCCTAACTAGCCAACTTCACCTTTGGTGCTAAACCCTTTGACAAACTGTCCTTGACTATCCATTGCGATCATCACTGGGTGCTTGTCTGCTAGTGATTCAAACTAGTTGACCTCAGTCCTAAGAACTTTTAAAATAACCAGCAGAAGTTGTTTTTTTTTTTTTTCTTTTTTAGCTGTAGGCCATTGTTCTGTGTCCTATCTTTTGACATTATGAATGATGTCCTTCCCTTAGTCACACGGTTACCTTGAAGATATTTATAGATCAAGTTCAGATCCCTCTGAGGGAGCCCTTTAGTTTGCACTCTTCAAACTCAGTATTTTGTATCCTCCAAACCTCCTTTTGTGACATATTTATTCTGGTAAAAATGTTCTGTGTTAGGAAACTTTTTTGTGTGTGTGTATTCTTTTTACTCTCGATGGTATAAGACAAAATAAAACAAAACTAAAGGAAATTAAAAAATGAAAAGAAATGAGTTAGTCTCACTACCAGATTTTTGTTGTTCGAGTAGTCATCATTACATATTACATAATTTCTCCCTCTTACTGACATTGCTTTTTCTTCAGGAAATGACATTGGCTTGTTTCTCTTAGCGCACCAACTCCTCTCATGTACATTCTTAATCTCTCTTGTTTTCTCAGACATGTCATTCTTCAAATGCTTTATTTACCTACAGTGGAAGGTATAATCTTATATTTTGCCCAACTGCAGTCGCATCAGAGTGATTTTTACTGTATAAACATATTTTCCCACAAAGCAAATAGGACACAGTGTGTGCTTTTTCTTATTTCAGGTCGCTATTGTAAAACTACATGCTCTAGAACTAATTTAATCATGTGCAGGCTACAGTGAAATTCTCCTCCCTTGTTTCAACTCCTTCTTTTAGACTAAGGTTCTATTGAACATGATGAAAGTATAGACATCCATCCACTAGATGTTTAGCTTTTTGATTATATATAATTTAGATTTAGATTATTTTTAGTGAATTTAACTTGTTTAATGTTCGAGCATATCATCTTAAAATGGTTGAATATGTTAATGACTGTTAGGTGTGAGCTAACACTCCACTTTTATTGATTAAAATGATCGATAAACCAAAAGCTGAATTTAAGAATTTAATTTATGAAAAGTAAGGGGGAATATCTGGGAATGATATAAACCCATTAACCCAAGATATCACACACATTCATTCAGCCATTCAGCATGTATTCAGCATATGTCCATATAGATGTATATATGCATAAATATATATATATTCAATGCTTATGGTAACTGTATAGTAGTAGATTTTTTTTTCTTTGATTACCTTGCCTTAAGTGGGTTTTAGCACTGTATTGTCTTTTATGTTTCACTGCATTTGCAGACTAATATTTGTCAATCAAAAGATGACAAAGTTCTAAGACCTGCCCTGGGAGAGTTCAGAGTGCTACAATTTTATATGAATCTTATGTAATCCTTGGCTAGGACCTCAGACCTATGGGGCTGTAGGTAGAAATTTTAGCAGTCTTTTGTACAAAGGTTCAACAAGGACACCTATTGGTTCTTAAGACCTTTTATTAGCATATCCAACAGAGTCTTGACTTGTCTAAGGGAAGTTTTCCTGACCTTTCTGGAGTCACTCACTGTGATTTTTTTCCTATCCTTTGTGCATTGGGTTATACAGAACAGCATCAGATATTTTTAAAAGACTGCGGTTAGACATGATCCACCATCTAGTATGGAGATTGGCGTGAAAAACTTCCACTGAATTTTTTCAATATATCAACAAAAGCAGGATAGCCCAAAACACTACTACTTACTGTCAAATATTGTTTCCTTAAGTAAAATATTTGTATGGTCAAAACAAAAGTAGCAAAGCTTTAGTCTTCAGAGCTTAATAATATGGGGCTACCTCAAGATATATAATGCCAGTTCTTTATTTGCATTTGCATTATTTATATCTGTTAGCATTTTCATTGAGTTTGGTTGATTTGATCACAATCAACATAAGACATTTACTGGGAGTGATTACCCTTTGTGATGACTGAGCTTACCATGAACAAGATAGGTTAAGTAAAATACCTATTGCCAAAGATCCCCCAGCCTGGTCGATGTGACTGTGTGGGACCTTTTCACAGGACTAGTTTAGCCTTTGCTTAAGCCTTGATGAACCACACTTTAAAAAAATATGGGCAGTGGGGTGGCTAGAAAAATTATACTTTATGTCCTTAAAAATTTTCAGTTAAAAAAGGACACCATTCCGTAAAGATGAAATTCAAATTGAAATAGGGCAGGGGTCCAGATTTTATTCCTGGGCTCCTGACTTTCAGTTTACAACTATGACAAGAGCAAACTTTCCTATCTGGAACTAATAGAAAAGATAAGTCTCCATAAGCCAGTGAGCTCTAACTTTCCCATATATGAGGCTAATTGGATTTGAGAGTGCATTCAGTCATAGAAGAATAAATGCAAACAATGAAAGAAAATGGAGAGATATCAATAAATTGAGTAACTAAACGGCTTCTGTTCATTCTGTCAATGAACGTGCAGGTAAGATGTATTGTAGGTAATCAAGGATCATGTAATTAGAACTGAACTGTCATGGTAGTAATTCAATGCATAATCACAAGTATTTACTGGATGTATTAAACAATTATTCCTCACAAGTTCATGGCATACATTAGTAATTTTAAAAATCAGTACCTTTAGAGACTTTTGGTTTTATTATATTCACATAGAAAACATTTTATCAGTCTTTGTAAAGCAGCAGTGTAAAATTTTCTGATGTTGACACTGTAAACAAAACCTATTCCCTTATTTGTTTTTCCATGTGTTTGATACCATAACAGTGACAGCACATAGCCCTTTGACTTCAAATTCAATATATAAAATCAGAATTTATAAGATAAACTCAACAGTAATTACTCTAATATAGGATGCTGTGACAAAATGTTTTAATTAGAAGTCATGTTCAAGAATTGTTTTTAATGTAGAACTCCATCAGTACATTTATTACACAAAAGAAGGATATCCATTTTAATAAATATGAAAGGAGTAATTAATAGTAAAATATACATGGTTTACTTAAATGTGGTAAACTTTTATTAAGATAATAATAAAAAAATGCAGACAATTACTTAGTGAGGTACTGGCCTTTAATAAAAGCCAGATAATTTCAATTCAATTAATGAAAAATCTTCTTTCCTAAGTTGATATTATAAGTTTCCAATGATTTAGAATTTCATTATGTTTAGTTTTTACATATTTTTTCTTAATAATAATAATAATAAATAATAGCTTCTGTGAATGAGCTTTTAACATTACATATTATAATTTCCCCCATGTTTACAAATAGTATCAAAAAAAAACATAAATTTGTGCTGTTCAAAGGTCAAGTGATAGTCTGGAAAATAAAACACAGCAGTAAAATTGATGCTCCAGTAAATTAAAGGATTATTTAAAATATTAACCTTTTCAGTGGAGGTTCTCTCTCTAGGTGTTATTTAAGTTTAAAGAATATACCTACGGTTCATGTATTCTATGGAATATTCTATGTTTGAAAAATGATAAGTAGAACTATGGGGTCTACTGCTCTGGTTAGACTGTATTAACATTCATTAACCTTGATTCTCTGGTTATGGAAGGGAATAGTTTTTCTTTTCCATTTTTGTGATGAATTCAAAAGAAAGAAAGAGGGTGGGTATAGCTCAGCAGTAGAGAGCATGCTTAGCCTGCATGAGGTCCTGGGTTCAGTCTCCAGTTCCTACATTAAAAATATAAAGAAAGGAAGAAAGGATCATTTTCCTACTACCTATTGAAAAGACTAAATTATCCATGTGGCCAATTTGATCACTTTTTTCCATAATTAGTATTTAGTACCAAAACCAAGGAACTTCTTACTCCTAATTCTCCTTCTTTTGTGATGAATATCTGTCCTGATCACCTGCTATCATCACAAAATTACATCATAGTGGACATGCCTACAATTAATTAGACAATAACTTATCTTTCATTGATTACATTTTAGATAGATGTCTTCATTTCTTGTTGCTGATGAGATTTGATGGAGATTAGAATTCTTAATGAGCATCAGAAGTCACCTTTGTCTCTTCAACAAAGAGCACATTTATCTGACTTTTCTTAGGATACTTTTTTTTTACTTAGTATACCATCCACAAATGTCCAAATTCATCCTATTTATGATAAATACTAGAAATTATAAGCAGAATGATTCAGTAAAATACTATTTCCCCCAAAGTTTAGCTTGTACATATACAATGTACATAGCTATGATAGATAATCCTGGTGACCTGAATATATACCTAGCCAGCTCCTACTTCCATTTCTAAGATGTAATTTATGCCTTTAAGAGGACTCTTATAGAACAAAAGCACATTCACTGGGTAACTATTTTTCCCCATTTTCTGTAAGTAGGATGGATTTTCCTGCAAAAAGTGATGAATTAAAGATCTTTGATGAGATTGGAATATTTAAAAATAAACCTATGGTTTACTAGCTATGTTTTGTTTGTATTCTTGCTTTTATTATTGGCAACCGATGGCAAGCTAGGTGATATACTCAGTGTGATAGGAGGTCACTGAGTGCATCTAAACTGTATGTCTGCTGCACTATTAAATGTTATGACTTCAGAAGGCATTGGAAATAAAAAGTTGACTGTGACCAAAGTTGTCCAGCCTTAATGGTCTCTGTCCATAATGTCTTTCACAAAGCTCTTTAGGCAGAAAGAGTGATCAGGTTACTTGTTTAATAGTGTAATATACTCAACAGGATAATAGTGCAATATTTATCATTCTTTTGTGTCTAACAGCAAGTGCCATAATTGCTTTTAGGTTTAATTGCTAGTATCACTGATAAAGTTTCCACCTAGCTATTTCTTTACTTCCCAATATAGGTACTTAAAAATTGTATCATTCTAGGTATTGCTCAAATCTTGCAGAAGATTATACATAGATTTAGCCCTGTGACTTTTACTTGCAAACTACAGAGGCATTTACTCAAAGGAAAATCAAACAAATTGATGAATCTGATAATCTGATGAATTTTTTTTCTTTCTCCTTTTGTTCTTTTGTATACGAAAAGCATTTGTGTGCATTTGGTCTGTTAATATAAACCTTTGACCTGTGTACAGGGAATGTTGTAATAGGACGTCTTCAGGATGATTGTGAATATTTCCAAGCAAACTGGGAAATAAGTAGTGTCATCAGATACACAGACTCTCACTTAATTTATCTATTTATAGATGATAAAGTCTCAGGGTTGGAGGAAACCATCTGCACAGGTGACCTGAAGCTTAGATTCTTTCTATACTACTCCCTGTGGTCTTCTACACCGTGGTTGAATAACTCCAGGCAAAGAAACTCATCCTTCCTCTGAAGAAACTCGATTCTCTTAGGCATGCTCAGATGAAGTTTTGCTTTTTTCAAAAACAGACCAACAATTAATCTTATCATCATTATACACTATCCCATTCAGGATCACACAGAAAAAGTCTAATATTTCATCTACATTATATCACTTGAAATATTTGATGACATTTCTTTCTTCGTTATGTACATCTCCTCCTGATGTTGGTCCAAACTCCTGCACCGTTCAGATTATTCTCCCAGAATGTGGGACATTTCCTGACATCTTCTCAGTGTTTTCCCTTTCTTACTCAGAGCTGAGCACAGTAATCCGAGTGGTCTCTGACCGATGCAGAGGAGAAGCTAGACTCCCAACTTCATTGTGGCAGATAAAATTCTAAGTGTGAAGCCTACAACTTTGTCAATACATATTGCCTCTGCCCTCCCAGCAACATTCCTGTCAGGCTTTCCAGCTTGCCTGGACCTGTATGAAGCGCACACCCATGATGACTCCCTGCTGCAAAGTCTGTCAAATTTGGTAAAGATACAGATTCAAGGCAATGTGCCTGGGAATTCTGATTTCTGAGAATAGTATTCTATCTTAGGATACTATTTATTCTAATTTTATAAAAATACTACATTAGATATTTGGAAGAAAGTAGGGATAATATTTTAGCTGGAGATCTGCCCAGTCAGTAAAAGTGTGGAGTCCTGGATATGACCTGAAGCAGAATTTGTAGAAATTCTTGTGATTTTTTTTTTTTTTTTTTTTTACTAAGCTTCTCTTCTTTGGGCTAGTAATATACACTTTTACCCAGGATGCATAAATTGCCAGCAGTGTCCAGATGTTATCTCCTTTCCTCTTTGACTCACACCATGAAAAGTGAAGATGGTTTCAGAATTCTCAAGTCATACTGCTTTCAGAGTACCCATGAAAACAAAAACATGCAAAAGGTTGTATTCCATATGCCATTGTCATTCACTTAAAAAAAAAAAATCCTTTCCTCCACCCCAACAAAATTGCAATATTCTATTAAAACAGCTTGGAATTCACTGAAGCAACAAACACTTAGAATTTAGTAATGAGGCATTCCTCTGGCTTCACATCTGTTAAAATTTTTGTTGTAGTTCAAATTTTGACGGGAAACCAGTAAGAATTCTGACAATAACCAGGAAATATTCTGAAAAGCTTACACTTTAGAAGCCCATTCTTATATAATTTTTAAAAAGGAGTACTGTGAGATCACATATGAATTAATTTACAACCTCTCAGTTGTAAGACAACAAATCTTACGCTTAGACTACTTTTACATTATTTAACTTTTAGAATCTAAAGATGAGGTATGAGTGATGCTTCTTTCACTTCCCTTAGTTTTTTTTTCTTTTGTATCCCTTTTACTTTTCATGTGTCTATTTTATATTCTTAGTACTTATATCCATCCACTTTTGAGATGATATGTCCTTTTTTCTTCGAAGTTGAATGAGGGTGGGAGGGAAGTGGGAAGTGGCTCTCGGAGAAAGACAGAGGGTAAGGGAATCTAAGATAGCAGTAGTCAGCAAATGGTAGAGCATTCTACAGCCAAACAATCTGACAGTTGTTTTACGTTGAGTACTACCTACCCAGTTCTAGTAGGATTTACTTGTGGGTGGTGGGAAATGATATGCAGTGGATTCCATCCAGGAAGAGATGGCATTTATTATAACATGGACAGAATTGGAAGTGTGGCAATGTGGAGTAGGTGGTCAATGAATCTGAAATGTTTTCTGGAACAGATGGATTGGGGGAGACGTTTTAACAGATACCGTTTCCATTATAAACATTCTCTTGAGCTTTTTTGGTTTATAGCAAAGCTATTTTCATCTAAATAAGAAAAGCAAAGTAATGAGATAAGAGCAGTGAGAGGTGGAAGGTGAAATAATGTTAGAAGGGGATCTGAGTTGTGTTTGATATTTAAGGATGTCTTTAATCAGAATGCTAGTTCTTTTTAAACGATTAACTTCCAAAATGTATTCAGTCTGCCTATTTTAAAAACGTAATCCCAGATACTACATTTGGCAGTATTCAGTCTTATCAGTTTCTCTCATTCACATTTTTGGCATCAAGTTTGTTATCTATTAATGCCATATAGATGGCTAAGAAGTTATGGGCATCTTCCTCTGAGCAATGCTAGTTCTTTTAACTATATTAACAGTATCTGTTTCATGTTTTCAGGTGTCACACTTTGTCCTATTTTCATAAGTCTGTTCATTCACAAAGTCAAATGGATATGCATTTGGCTTTGTTCATTCATCCATAACATTTGTACTATTTTGAAATTCAAATCTGTTTATTTTCTTGGGGGCAAAATAAAAAAGTATGACATAAAAGTTTTCATGTTGAAATATTACAGTTCCAAAGCAGACAGCAAATTATATTAAGAATGGTGCTTGTAATTTGATCACATGGACAAGTCTTATTGTTACCGAGTCCAAACTCATTCTGCTCACCACACAACGGGTCAATAAATCCAGAGACAAGGTGTAAGGGCAAGGAATAATGACCTTATTCGAAGAACCAGCAGACCAAGAAGATGATGGACTAATCCTAGAGAACCATCTTACCCAAGTCAGATTTCAGGCTCCTTTTATACTAAAAAGAGGAGGAAGTGTGGTTAGTTGTTGCAAACTTCTTGGTGTCAGAATCCTTTGTTATTGCAGCTGTCCACATGTCCATGTAGGTCAGGTCACGATGTTCCTGTAAACCTCCAACAAGATAAATGTTAATCTCTGTTCTGCAACATTTTATCTCTATATGAATGGAAAAAATATTATACCTTTAAAGGTCAGAGCCTTGAGAATGGGCTCTCCTGTATATTTCAGGCTCTAGGCAACATTCTTTTACAAAATGTGTAGAACCAGCATGACTAAGTACAAGATACAGAGCACAGAATTAGAGGTAAAGGAACAGACCTAATATGGAGTCAGATTTATTCTTCCCTATTACATTATCTCTAGAAATAACTATGTTCCACAGTTTTGGGGGCACATGTAGTGGCATCCTGCAACAACTCTAAACCTTTAAACTTGTTTAACTCTTGGACTTCATTAACCACTTTCACAGGCCATGCAGAGCTCAAGTGCACAAAACAAATACATGTATGTTTCCATAGAGTTAAAATAAAAATACCTCCTCAAGATCATAAAGTAAACCATAGCCCCTGGTGATCTTTGTCATGCCAAATATTCTCTGACAAAAAGGGGAACCTCACAGAGACCCACTCTCCTTTCTACCTAAAGGGGCTTTACTGATGTAAGGAACGCCCGGCTCAACAGTTTCACATAAACTCTGTATAACCAGACAATACTTTATTCTACAAGGGCTGTACAGTGTTACATGTGCCAAAGTAAGTAACTGTTGTAGTTAACTCAGCATCTCCAGTTTTGTGGAGCACCAAACCCATTTGTTTATTTTCATTGCTGTTGAAAAACACTGACACATGAAAGCAAGTTGATCAAATCTGTTCCAAATTGCAGAGTGAAATTTAAAGTGTTAGGAAAGAGATGAAAATAAATGAACTGCATAAAATACATGTCTAGTCTTTGATTTTTTTTTTCCCAGTATAGTCTTGTTTTTAATCTTTTAGGATTAGAAACATATATTTTTTTTCATTCAACTTTAAGGTGTTGGAAGAAACTCCCCCTTTCTAACTATTATCTAAACAAGAATATTATATATATGAAAGAAAAAACACATTTTAAAATTAGATACCTATGGGACCAGTTTAAAATCTGAAACTAACTATGTGAAGCTGTATTGGAAAGTACTTTGATAATACTGTTTAGAGGGACATTTGGTTTTTGCTTGATTGCCCATATCACAGGTCAGTAATTAGTTTAAACACAAAAATAACAATTTTTTTCTCCTTAATTTATTACAGTTCAATCTGAACAAGGATTATTCAAACAAAAAGAAGTTAATAGTCTGAGAATTCTTGGAGATACTTTACTCTAAAAGGAATATATCTTTTCAGTTGGATATATATTAAATTTGAGGCATATACGTTCATGGATGTTCATAAGAAAGTATATGACTAAGTAATTCTGAACCTATTTTAACTTTAGCTGCAATGAGTTCATGTATAATTTATTCAAATGCAATTTAAGCGGGGAGGGTATAGCTCAGTGGTAGAGTACGAGTTTAGCATGCATGAGGTCCTGGGTTCAACCATTAAGATAAATAAATAAATAAATAAATAAACCTAATTTCCTCCCCCTGCCCCTCCAAAACAAACAAAAAATATACATTTTAAAAATAATAAATGTAATTTAAGTATTTTAAGATCAACAACTATATCCTTGTGATCATAAGTAAACGGGCATAAGAACAAGATGGTAAGATCTGGAAAGATGGGGGATAAATGATGAGCACTTGCATTTTTTTCCCTGGAAAATTCCTTGTCTTGTGACTGCTTAAGTCCAATGTTTAGATGTCAACTTGGAGAAGAGTGTACTTGGAATTAAACACACGATGTCTGTCAACAACAACAAGGCTTGTTTATCCAAATCTCTGCAGAGCCCACTGAAAATGTTCTTTTATGCATAGGTGCAGCAAATAATGAACATATTCCCTGTGTGTGTTTAGCTCACACAGTGCCTTCAACATTCCCTATAAAATATTTTAGATTTCTAGGGCAATTTACCACATCCAAATTCAGATCAGTCAATATCATGCCAGATTATTTTTACTCAAATATTGAGCAGGGGTTAAAGGGAAGCAACTAAAATACTAAAAGTGAGTACAAGCTTGGACACCAGGAATTGTATGGAAAGGTTGTTAGCCTGAAGAAAATAGAATGTAACTTAATAGACTTATTCAACTATCTGACTGTGTCTTATATTCAGGACACCAATTATCTATCTCCACTAAGGGAATAAAAATAATATTTAAAATTAAAGAAGAGATGATTTAATGTATACATAAATGAGTGTACAAGTTCTATGATAAATGTAGCAACAAAAGAAATAAAATCTTCTTTCCAAAGAAATGTACATTAAAAAATCTTCTGGCTTTCCTGGCTTAATTTCCTGGCTTACATTTATGCTAATAAGGAAAGAGCCTGTTAGTGATATCCCCCTTAAGATACTGTAAGTCTGAGTTTTGAATGTAGTTTGTACAGGGTCCCATATTTGCTGTCAAACTGGACTTGACAGTTCTATGTGTACGTTCTCCTGGGACAAGTTCAACAGCAGAGAATTATTTGAAGTATGTTGTTACGATCATGGAATTTTTTTTTTTAAGAAAGAAGTAACTATCTGAAAATACTCTGCAGGGTGATATTTCTGTTTCTATGGAAGCAGGCTACCATTTTAGTAAATGATATTGGAATTTGATACCCATTGCCAGATCATAAGTAGCTGCTAGCTAGATCAATATTGAAATAAAACCATTTAGAAAAGGTTGCCCTTACATGAATAAAAGTTGTATATGTTTCAGAAGAGAAATTCATTTCTTAGATATGCACATACTGAATTTCTTTTCTGCACTGACTCCAATATGTTCATTTTAGGATTTTTTCACCTACTATCTAGTCTGTCTGTCTGTCTGTCTGTCTATCTATCTATCTGTCTGTCTGTTTTCACTGATCAAAGTCAAGCACTTTAGCCAGGTATTCAAAATTGCAATTGTCAGCATTTCAGGAATTTTTCTGTAACATTTTAGACAAAGATAAATGATATTTCTTTAAATCACTGCACCAAGAAGTGATTACCCAATTCATCAACTTAAGGAAAGGTTTCTAGTGATATGGGATGTCAACCTGCAGGTAGAACTCTCTAGTCATTGAAAAGGTCGAAATACTCTTTTCCTAATGAGATGACTAAAGAATATCAATCACATAAGTGATAATCTAAGTTTTGGACATTTAAGGATCAAAATCAAAAGGAGCAATAAAATAAAACATACTACTGATGATCTTTATTTCTTTTAACTTTTACTTATTACCATTGCAGGGAATAATAGAAGTAAGTGTTGAATTTGTTTGAAGAACTCTCTTGGTGGTTAGGTATTTCTTTTTTTTTTTTTTTTTTGGAGTGGGATATTTGTGGGTTTTAAAACATACAATTCATAAAGCCCATTTCTTAGAAGTTTTTCCAGATCTTTGGCAATTGAGAAGCAGGGAAAAATTACTAAAAATCTTCTGTCTCCTCTAGAAAAAAAAATCAGCATTTTATCTTTCATTAAGGTAACTGATACTAACTCAAGAATTGTGTGATTCCAACTCATAATCTATTTGGAAGGCCCTCATTCAGTGAGTGATACCTCCCTACTTAAACTCCTTCCCTCCCATGCTCAGCGACACTTTTTCCTGCAGGAGCTCACCTCCTGAAGTGGCTGGCCAACTCCCAGATTCTGGTCTTCCACTTTTCTGGAACACCAGAAATCGTTCATTTTGAGCAGTTAATATCTGCCTCTGAAAGTGACCATAATACCTAAGCAAAATAATCAGAAAGTGAGATTGGCACAAACTGTAGTTTCCAGTGACCACTCAGGAATAGCCAGCCATACTTACAGGATTCTATCTGAAAATTAGCTGCATGTGATTATAATTTTCTGTTCTGCACTATTCCAAGATGTGTGAACATGCTACAGATTTGGGCATGGTAAAACTATGTTTGAATGCTCATCCTTAGGTGGAGAACCACATTTCTACATTGTAGCCTTCCTCAAAATGTCATTTTTTAAATGCCATTGAGTTTCTTTAAAAAAAAAAAAAAAAGAGGAGGAGAATAAATGATTTCAGAACTACAACATTATTTTTCATATTTTCATCATTATCATTACAGATAAAAATCAATGCAGAGGCTACTTTTCTCAGACTTGGCAGTTATAGTTTATTACTTGGTATCCAGGTTAAAAATCTAAAACTGATTTCCCGTGTGAAATGACTTTGAGCCAACCATCTGCTTAAGAGAGGGGAAGACAAAGCTCATTCTTTATTGCTGCTGCTTCTCACAGCTGTTAGTGGCTACTGGGAACCTTAAAACAGGGTTGCCAGGTTTCACTTTTCAGAATCTGGAGTAGGCATATGTGTCTATCAGGGATCTGAGGCAGGGGGGTTTGTTCTTAGACCAATGGGACTAAGTTATTAGATACTGACATTGCTAAATGCTGTAGACAGGCACAGATGTCACAACCATGTCCTGCTTCCCATTTCACATTCATGATTCAGAGATAAAAACTGGGATGATCTGGAATATATGGATCACCTGGGAACCTAGGACTAGACTTAGATGTAATTCTAATACCTGATTTGCTTAATCCAGTTGACTGCCATTTTCAGGAGGCATGTGTTAGAAAAATCTAGCTTTGCTATTGGCTAAAATTTAAAGGAACATCTAGGGAAACGGAGAAATTCTGGAGCTGAAGAATTTGTGATGCTGTTCAGATGCAGAAAATGTTGGAAACGTGACTGTTCATGTAAGCACAATTGTGGAAGAGAATTCCTGGCATTACGGAGTTTGTCATTGCAAAATATGCCTTCATAGAAAAAAAAAAGTGAAAAAAGCTAGTACAGTATTAAATATTTAAATCTGATATATGAAGCTAGATTTTGAAATACAGAGAACGCTTAAATCATGTTTTAAAAGACCATGGAATTCACAGGAAGGGAACAGAAGGTTAAAGATGTCTTCCGTTGGAATATTAAAAAAAATTTATTATAAGCCCTGTATTTACTTTCTCATATTTATGGATATTTTCTTGGCTTCCTGGCTTCTTTTCTTCATTTATCAAAGTCTGTGTGGTATTCAAGCATTAAATCTCTCTGCTTCTACCCAACCCAGTCACACATGTACTCATCCGAATTTTAATCTCTTCCTCTTTCCCCCTTGCCTCCCATCCTATTCCTTTCTGTCTTGCTTCCATTATATTACCTAAACCTTACATATAAAGAATTTCTATACTGTCTCCTTTACTTCACAGAATCTCTTAAGTATGTTTCTATAAATTTCAAAGTAGGAAGATTTTCTGCTTTATATGTCGGTACAGACATCCCCCCACCCCAAACCTCAAAGGCTAACATTTATCAACTGAAACAAAATAGTAATGTTGAGGCAGGAAAATATTTGCTACTTACTGCCATTTAACTTAAACCTGTTCAATGATTTAATGCACATGACCCCTATAATTATGATTTGGGGAAAAAAAAAGAAAACAAAAGGAGGGAAAAAGAATTGGGGGTGGGGAAGGGAAGGAAAAGAAGAGAAAAATACACACATTTGTATGTGGTTATTCAAGGCTCAGATCAATTAGACATTCACAAGGATGCATCCGAATGTTTAAAGTAGGTTCTACTATTTAGCTAAAGTAGAGCAATTCAAACCAAGACTCACAGATTTTTAGAGAATATTAGCCCAAACCGTATCCACGTGTTATCTCATTATTCTTTTTTAGCCCGTTTGTGCTAATGTATATCCAGAAAAACAGTTCTTTCTGTTACACTTATCAACACTTTAAATAATGCAGTCCCTGTCAAGAAGGTGGTCAACATGGACAATTCACAACTACCCACACCCTGGTTCCATCTGCTTCTCTGCCCTTCAGAAGTGACCCCTGCCAATAAAGGATCTGTTTTAATTCTGGGTATTTTCACTTGAACTTTGTTTAAAGTCTAAATTGTCTGTTTCAATTATGCAACTCACTGTGGTCTAGAAAGCCTGACTTTTATTTTTCCTTCACAATGTTTAAAATAATGAAATATGATAGACTATTTAGGTAAAATTTTATTAAATGAGTACATGTAACTTAATAACGTGAAGGTTTAGAGCCGTCTGAAGGATGTTTTGTTTCAGTGGCTACAGATGTATTCTGTTTTATTTTAAGTTGTCAGGAATCTGAAGAAAACCAAAATTGATGGGTTGCAGTTTTTTCATATTAGATGCTCATCATATTCATGTTAAAATTAGTTATAACTGTAGGTTGTATTTCTAATCCTCTGGAATCATAAAAACAAAAACAGCATTCCCATGAATGCTGTAGATGTTGCAATGAAGTATTTAAGGTGGGATTTGTTGAAATGTTCTAAATCATGTTTTAACTACCCAGAAATCACACTTACAGCAACAGCAGTAGAAAGAAAAATTGCCCCTATGGCTAGGAGATGAATTCTGTCCCAGGGCAGGCCACACAGCTGGCCCCTCTCTGCTACCCTGTTCCAGAATAGAATTGCAGTGATGAAGAACTGTTCTCTGTTAGTGAATCCAAATCTGTGTCCTTTATTGAATGTGGTGTTTATTTATTTTTACTTTTTGGTGGGATAATTAGGTTTATTTATTTATTGAGGAGGTACTGGGGATTGAACCCAGGACCTTGTGAATGCGAAGCACGTGCTCCACTACTTGAGCTTCACTTTACAGCCCCTACCCCAAATGCAGTGTAAGCACACAAGAGTGAGCAGCAGCTGGAAGAAAGGTTCTATCTGGGAGCACTCATTCCTCAACCTCTTCTTGGGAAGCTTTTGTATCTCTCAGATAGATTTACACTCAAGCATACTTACTGCCACTTTTTTCATTGCTTTGTTAGTATTATCAGCACTTTAAACTGTGAGAAGTTCCCCATCTCTGAGGAAAAATGATGAAAGTCGTTTAACAGGATGACATCGCTCCCATGGAAAGGTTTCCCTTCAAACGCTTTTTCAGTGTGTCTTTGGGCTCCAAGAGTGAGCTGCGCCCTGATCATGAAATGGCATATAAACTCTCTTTTGGAAGGCAGTGTTTTTCCTTAGTTGCCTCTTGGGTGCTTCTTTCTAAACCACTTACTTGGTTTTGCTGAATCACAGAAAATAGACATTTTCCTGTAGCTAAAAGCCTCCCATGTATTTTAAACAAACAAAAAAAAGGCAACATAGGATGAAAAATATGATAAGAACCTACAACTTTGTGGCATTTCCAGGTATAATATCTACGTATTTTACTGCCATTCATCTTAGGGTGTTGTTTTGTGTTACTTGTCTGTTCTGTTTGTTTTTGTTTCGTTTTTGCGTGGTCCCCAGGCACTGGTAATACAGTGGTGAATAAAAGCACACAGTTCTTCTAGAGGGTGTGAATACATAACTCAAAGGTTAAGGATATAACTTGATTTAAACAGACCTAAACTGTGATCCTGACTTGTTCAGTTATTAGCCTTAAGATGAATATGGTGGGGAGAGTTTAGCTCAAGTGGTAGAGTTCATGCTTAGCATGCACAAAGTTCAGGGTTTAATCCCCAGTACCTTCATTAAAAAACTAACTAAATAAATAATCCTAATTACCTCCTCCCTGAAAAAAAAATAGAATAAAATATTTTTTTAAAAAGATGAATATGTGTTTTGAATTTTCTGAGTCATAATGTTCTCACGGTAAAATAACAATCATCACTCTTTTGAAGCTGAGGTTATATAATTAAAGTGAGGAGCCTAAGGCAGAACTAAATTTCCAGGAAATGTACAATAATTATTAGTTACTAGTACTGTTTGATGTGTGCTGAGATCCTAATAGTAAGAGGAGCAGTTTGTACATTGCCTGCTTGGCTCATGAATACTGTCTGCAAACTTCCCAGCCATCCTGTAAGGTGTGGCTAGTTGTCCTGTTTTACTGCTGAAGAATGTGGAGCTTAGGGCAAGAGTAATTAAAACTCACCTGAATCTTGCTGCTGCTACTTGTCAGAACAAAAACTTGAACCACATTCATCTGATGCCAAAGTCCATGTGTTTCTACTGCATTAATCTGATCCTTAATCTAAGGCTTGCACTGCTTGGAGCAGCCATTCTGCTTTTTCCATATGTGAAACTGATAGACCTTTCCCTATCCCCAAACCTGTGTTGTGGAAGCAGCAAGGCAGTCCACTAACTTCCTCATAAAACAGCACTCTGGCCATATAACCTTGGAGCAGATTTTGGCCATCCTCTACTAAAATAATCTCCCTCTAGCATCACTTTTTCCCTAATTTAATTCCATTCCAAGTCTCTCCCTTTACATGTAAGATCTCCATAGAATTTATCTCCTGAACTGGGACATTTAGGGGAGTAAAGAGGGGGCGCTAATGATAATTACTCTGAAATACCAGTTATAAACCAGCTCCATCCTGGAGAAACCAAGATGTACGGTCTTTCTGTTTATAAGAGTCCAAGGTTTAGATTGTGTGTTAGATTAGGAAAACTGTGAGCATGAAAGGGAGGAATATTCTTTGCCCCGATATATGGCCACATAAACGTTTCCCCCTTAAGGTCAGAGTAAAGTCACTACATTACTAATGCACCTTCAGCCCGCACTCAGTCACATGCTACAGCTGGGTAGTAACAACTTCCACTTTTCTTTGCTCTTTCAAACCAACAGAAGACAAAAAACTGGCACCTTCTCCTCACAGCATTTTAATAATCTATTTTCTGTTCAGAGGGTCTATGGATAAAAACATTTTATTTTCTCCTGCAAATCCTTTGGTCAGTGCTGAAACACACAACCTATGCATCTGGGAGGAAATGTGCTGTGTAAAATGGTTTGTTCAGTCCCAGCTGAGTATTTCTGCAAAGGAAGAGGTGTTTATAGACTGCAGTGCAAATTTTGCTATCATGACAACCACCAGTCATTTCCTGCAGTTTCTTACTGCAACTAACATCTTAGAAACTGACTGCTAAGTTAAATCTTTTATAAAGGAGTAATAAAGAGAAGTGATGATAAGCAGAGTGTGCCGTAGGTGATTGAACCTGGGGTGGGGAAGAAAGAAAGGGGGAAAAAAATGGAGCAAATAGAAATGAGACATAAAATAGCTATTATGATTTCCTTCCAGTTTCACCCAGTGTTAGGATCTGTTTAAGATCAGTGACTTTGCTGAAAATTGTTGTCCATCTTTACCAGGTGTCTGTGATACCTGTGATAGTTCATTTCTTTTAAGATATTTTTTGTTATAACTTTTCAATAGCATGCAAGCTATAAATGGAAGGAGGGCAGACTATCAATATGGTTTTACTGTATTTCAGTTATAAGCAGGAATGTTCCAGTAATTTATCTTACAATTCATATAAAACTCATAATTGACAGATCTTACTCTGATAAAAACGTATATCAACTCAAGATAGAAAAGCAAAAAAGGCCATTTAAGAAAGAGATGCAAGTAAAAAGAAGAAAAGATTCTTTCATTTCCAAAACACCCATATTAAAACAGCATATGCCAGTTATAATGGTTACAGTTACACTGTGCTTCTCAGTGATGTATTTAAACTGAATGATTCAGGCCCTGTCCCATAATTTCATTTACTTTCTTTTCCTTCCCTCTATCCATCTTTTTTTTTGCTTGCCTCATTGTTTTTTTTAATTTCATTTTATTTACTCACAGTTCTGAGGTCATTAATCTCTTTCTGAACTTAATTTTTTAGAAGAGTCTTGCCCCCTTTTTCTTTATTATCTTTCTATACAATTAGCCTACATTTTCATTTTTAGGAACCCCCTTCCCTTGTAAGTCTTGCTTTACAGAAATTCTGACAATAAAACCCTAAGTTTCTGTTCTTGGAAATGTTAGACTCTCCTTATCTAAAATTCCTGCCTGACTGTAGTTTGTTTTCTTTATTATTTAAAATATGTGCAGCCCATGTCTTTTGAGGATTCCTATCACTTACACATAAACAACCATCAGTTTTTCCTTATTTATCAGAATTAAGCCAGGAGTAAGCACTGCTTCTATTTATTTCTACTTTCTGTGAGATAAAATTTGACTTCAAGGCGAGTCTTAAATTTTATCAGATATTCTACTTTCAGATAACTGACTTGTCTAGCAGTTTTCATGATAGTTAATGCACCCGTAAGCCCTGCCAGCGACAAACTGAATTAGAAAAAGCATTTTCCATGTTGCAGGCTTTTTGGTAGAATATCTGTCTTTATCTTTCTTTCTCCAATCAATTGTTCTTTTTGTATACTTGCCTAAAAAACAGCATACCTCCCAGCAACTTGGGTCTATTCATCTTGCTCAAAGTTTCCCTCCTATTACTGTGGTCCAATGGTTATCAAAGTAAGGGCTGGGGACCCCTGGGGGTCTGGAAGGAAGATTGAAACTGTTTTCACAATTCTACTGAGACGTTCTCTGCCAATGACACCACCATTCTTTCACAGGCAGAGAGGAGTTTGCCAAACACTGCATCACATGTGATTACTTCATTGCTCTGATCACTAATTGGATGTGAACTTAGTATTCTCGTTTAAAATGTTTCCGTTTAATTTTAGCATAGTGAATATTGATGGATATCACTCGCGTAAACAAAAGCACTTCAAGGTCCTCAGCATTTTTAGAAAGTGTCAAGAATCCCTGAGACCAACGTATTTGAGAACTGCTGTTACAGTCCAGTCATGGGTAGCATTTTACCAAGTCTCAATGATAGCTATAAAATATACATAATTTGTATAAAGCTTCAGGGATATTTTGCTTATTTCTCATACTTGGTGAAGTTATAAGGGTAAATTTTAAGCTGAAGTGGTTTTACCAGGCTTTTCTATGATAGTTTCTCTTAAAAGTTATCAGTACTTCTTTAGCATTTTTCTTCATTCTCAAATAAACCTACCATGTCTCTGGAAGCCTTTTTGCCTGAGGGCAGGGTACTTTGTCTGTTGAACAGTATTTAGAGAAAGAGACTTTGTGTTTATTTCATTAAACGGTATCAGCAGTAATATAGTTTTAGCCAACTGCTATCACCTTTCAATAAAATTAAATAAATGGTATTTAGAAAGTTGATTTAAAACACATAAGGGTATAATGTAGGTTAACTTTTGCTTATTATCTCTGCCATTATTGTATGCATGTGATAAACAACTTTTATTTTTCATTGTTCACTGTTATATTAAGTACATTTTGCATGATTAAGAGTTGACATTATTTCAGTTCTAAAATGCTGAGAAACAACTTTTCAGCAGAGGTAAATTTAACATATTATACATTTATATGGAATGTCAGCATTAATAAGAATTTGAATTTATAACAAAATTAATAGTGGCATCTCTGCTGCATCCATTAAGATGATTTAATAAATCAAAGATCCGGGTCAATCAACAATCAGATTGTGATCATTATAGTTTCAAAGTCTTAAATTAGCAGAATGGATATAAATCTTTAATCTAAGTTACACTGACATTTACTGTGTGTAACCAGTAATAATATATTATAGTAATAATAATATAGATATTAAGTATGTTAATAAGCATATTCTTATGTAAGCTTTTAAATTCAGTGTTTCTCTTATTAAAGAAATATATGCAAATAAAATAAATCAGATTTCTCTGAACCATAAAGACATTTCTTGTTTACTTAACAAGAACTTTGATCGTACTCAATTTTAGAATTGGTTTAATGGCAGTTTAATTATGTCATCAAAGGTTGAGTGTTTTCTATTTTTTCTACTGTGTCACTTTTTTCTCTCTTGCTGGTTTCAATATGGCTGCTCTAGATCCAAGTTTCACACATTAACTCTGACTTCTGAGGCAGAAAGGAAGAAAGAGAGACCATTTATTTATCGATTTTTTTAAAACAGGAAGAATAGATTTCCTCAGAAACCCTCCCACAGACTTCTCCTGCCTAATGACTCCTTGCTCATAAGTGTGTCATATGGCCATCCCCTGGGGCAAGCAAAGCTTGGGAAGGGACTATCAGGTAGAAAAGATCTGAATAATTGGCTTATATCTCTCAGTCACCTTCTGGGCTTAGCACCTTGAAATTCTGGAAAATATCCTAGTTCCATTAGGAAGGAAGGGAATCAGTCGTGTTGAATAGGAAACTAACAGCTTTCACCATAACTGATAAGCGATCAAAACAGGGACATGCATAGAATGCTTGGAAACCCAGAGAGCGAGGAAGCCCTGCGCCAGGACCTGGGCGAGGCTAAGTGATCACAATCTTGATGGTACGGTAAACGTTAGCTGGGTAAAGACATGTGTAAAGGCAAACAGAAAGATAGTATCCAGGTTCTTAAGTGGTTTAAAAAGTCTGAAGAGATTTGAATCATGAAAACCAGTTTTTATTCTATAAATTGTATTTGTTGGAAGGCAGTTACTAGGCAGTTCTCCCCACCTTTACCTGGGTATGTATCAAGACTTAAGCAGTGCTAAGGTTAAACCAGTAGGATGCATGTCCGCATCGGCATATCATTGCACCAGGTCAATGAATTGCTTTCACACACTTATGATTTCTCTGCACATTTAAAGTAGTGTGAAGAAGCCATGGTATTTTTCCCCTGTTCCTTCTCCAGGGAGTCTAGATTCCTTATTGCATTTTGTTAAATTATATAATCCATCTTTAGTATGGTCTTCTTAACTTCTAAAGCACAAAAGAATTAAAATCACTGAGCAAAGAGTCTTGGGACCCACTGGCTTTTTTTCCCCCCTCCAAAACTATAATCTTAATTTAAACAGCTGAAATCAAACACCTTTTTAAAAAATTGTATTTGCTGTATAGCCATTGTTAAGACTGGGCATTTTCCACACAAATTTACTTGAGATTCAATCAATGATTTGTCAAGTCTTTCAGCAGTCTTATAGTCCCATCAGATTAGTCCACTGCAGTTTACTTGGAGAATTGGTATTTCATGAGTTTGCTTCCAGTGGAGGTGGAAATCTAACAATATTAACTGGGCTGTGTCTGTCGCTCTCACTATTCATTACTGCAAATGGAAATTTATAAAGTTATCTGGATATGTTTGACTCTTTTCCGTAGGGAAAGCCCTAATTGGAGAGCAACTGCTAACTATGGATAAATGATGAGGATACATTTTTGCCCTTAGAAATGTATTGTATGGATATGATTTATTATTTATATGCTGCATTTGATTAATATTTATTTCTAAGGATTTTAAAAATACTTTTTATTCTCTTCCATTAATAGTGCCTCCTTGCCTGGGAATGATATTCTCTGTAGGTTGAAATTTAAATGTTATTCATACACCTCAGAATAAAATGAACAAATGACCATTTGGCTTAGGTACACATCTTACCTTAGGGGAATAGTCAAATGGGTTTAATATTTACTTACCGTGACCCTCACATTCTAATTCCAAACATGTGTTAGTAACATCACTAAATCTTTTTCCAGCTTGCTATTTTAAGCACTGCTGAAAAAAAAATGGGGTGGGGAGGGGAGTTGGGAAATGTTCACTCCTGTCTAAAGCACTTGAATATCAAAAATAAGCTGCTGGTACAAGATGGAAAGATGCAGACTGACCCCAGGCATAATACACACCTTTCAGAAGTTTCTTTCTAGCACAGAAAATGGCACAGCCCCACCTTGGGTGAGCTTATAGACATGTCCAGTTCAGATTAGTAGAACCCCATCAGAAGAGAACCAGGCTGATTGATTATGCAGGAGAGAAAAACAATTGAACACTTACAGTGTCATGCTGTTTTCCAGGGGCCTTAAAGTGCATGTTTATTTCTACAGAACTGTAGTTCTGCAGGATAGGGTTTAGTATTCCCAAAATTTATCACTGAAAAAAAGGGAGACTCTGAAACACATAGTAACTTGTCTGGGGTCTTCTAGTTGTGTGTGGGAGTGCCAGGACTCAGTTACAGCTGTGCCGAATTCCAAGCTTTTCCACTGCCTAGTGCAGTGAAAAGCTCCTGTCTTAATGAGAGGTGGGATTCAGCACTGCCTTATCCCCTGGTAACTTCATCAACAAATCTCACAGCATGCAATTAAAACTTACTTGTCCAGGTGCATGCTATCGATGGACTATGTATCACTTTTGTTATTTGTTCTATTTTCTTGTTTGTGTAAGTTTGTTGTATTCAGTAGATGAAAATCAAATTTTTGTTTATCATTAAAAATCACTCTCATATATTCCAATAAATATTAGCTATAGTCTGGTGGTTGATATGGATAATGCATTGGTCTTAGTTTTTGAACTTTCTTGGTAGGTTCTAAGATGTTATTTTCTTATATATTTAAAATTCTATGTGTTAACTTCAGAACTCAATTTAAAATTCACTTAAATATGATATAAACTTTTCCTGGTCTCTTCTTCACATTTAAAGAGGGTGCTTCAATTTTACATCTTTGTGAGAATCAACAAAAGAGAGAGTAAGGAAAATCTAGGATATATAGATTTTTTTTTTAAGTAGACAAAGTCTTCAATTAATTAAAATACTTCTAAATCCCCAAGGACTTTTTGTATTCTCTCCTAAACCTAAATCTATTACTAATAAAATCAAGTCATAATCATTCCAACAGCAGAATTTCTAAATATATACATTGAATGTTGTAGCAATAATTCAAAAAGTAGCAACCAAACAAAAAAAAAAGCTGCACTCTCTACTGAAAATTTATCCTTAATTTATGCTTATCATCTAATCTTGCAGAGCTGTTTTCTTACTGCTACACTCCTCATTCCAGATTTTGTTTGAAAGCGTGGGATATGGTGTCTGGTGGCCTCATTTTTCCAGTCCTAACTCTGCCTATCATGTACTGTGTAACATTGGACAAATCGCATAACCATTCGGAATCTCAGTGTTCTATTTTATAAAACAAAGGGTCAGAGTATTTTAGAGTTCTGAATAACGGGATGATAATGAAATTAAATATATGCTGCCATGATTGCTTCTATAATTTGAATGTATCTCATTTTTGTTTTCTCAAAACCCCTGATTATTTCACAAAGGTAATAATAATTTTATAGTTTGCTATCATCAATAACAGTCACTTCATACCAATCATTTTTTCTAAGGCCCTCAGATGAGAAGCCAATTGTCCAGTTATCTTCCTCTTCTACAGAGAATACAAGAAGATTCTTAGGGAAAAGGAAAATAAGTTCAGTAATTAGTACAGAACTATTTAGCCACTCAGTGCCAACAAGAAATGAGAACAGTTTCACAAAAATCCAGACATAGAAAACAGATTTATGGTTACTAGTGTGGGAAGGGAAAAATTGGGAGTTTGAGATTTGCAGGTACTAACTACGATATATAAAATAGGTAAACAACAAGTTTATACTGTATTGAACAGGGAGCTATATTCAGTATCCTGTAGTAACCTAAAATGAAAAAGAATATGAAAACAAATATATGTATGTATATGTATGACTGAACTATTATGCTACACATCAGAAATTGACACAACATTGTAAACTGACCATACTTAAAAGAAATCTCATTTACAATATTAACAGGCATTAAAGATATATAGAAATAAATAAAGTAAAATAAAATATTTTTTAAACAATTGTTTTTATTTATTTGATGTTACCATGTTTAGAAACAGGACTGAATACTCCTTTAATGCACTGCAATCAGTGATCACATGATATCAACCACTGATGTCTTCCTGGAGGGGGTGAACTTCCTAAATTCAAAGCATGTTTCTGATTCCAGAATTGTGGGCAGACATTTTGGTAGCTACCATTTTACTGGACTTACTGATCCATCAAATGATTTTGGTTTTATCATCAGACAAATAGAAGATCTACATTTACATAGCTATTTTAATGTTATTTTCAGTGGCATTTATCTTTTTAAGCAGAAGTGGTAATGCTTATTATAGAATGATATGAAAATATGTTCTCCATGACTCACTCATCTCCTTGTTCCATGCCATTGTATTAATGTTTCTTTCTCATTTATTTTTCTTGTGCTTGGTCCAATATCACTTATATCCCTGTGTTGACTCGCAAATTTAGAAGCTACAATCATCTACTTAGCTGAAATGCCAGGCCCTATGATAAGCATTTTCATACACATTATTTTATGTATTACTCACAACAATGATAGGAATAAAGGTACACTCTCCACTTCTATGAATTTACTATGTGGCAAGGAAAGGTATGGGACTGAGACTTTTGCTCCAAGTCTAGAGTCCCGTCCACTGCAACAAAGTGCAAACACATCTAAATTGTTTGTTTCTTTGCTCATTTGTTCATTCATTCACTTGTGGTCATGATAGGAATCCAAAAGTGCAGGTTGTCATGACTGGTGCTGAGGAGTGTTTGTGGCATCTGAGATCAGTGTTAGAGTCATATCAAGTAGTTTGTGTAAAGTAGCCTTTAAGTCAGACTCCAGCATCCATTCATTACATATTCTAAAGAAGCTACTGTGCCTTTGGGAGGTGTTAGGCTCTTGGGAATAAAAATGTGAATAAAGCAAAGTTGTTGTCTTTGAAGAACTTACATTTTAGTAAAAAGGCTATATCAGTGAAGGAGGAGTTGAGTTCTGTGACAATTAGAATTACCACCCATCTACCCTGGTTGGCCTAATATTCTGATATTCCATGATAGGTAGGAGGTGCTTGGTCTGTGTACTTTGCTCAAGTTCTAGGGGTAATTCTGATTCTTAACCTCCCTGTCCTTAATGCTTCTTCTCTGTTATACCGGTTTTAAACCCTTAAAGTGAGTGATACATGCTATGTACAAACTCAGCTTTCCTACTCGTACTTCCTCTAAATATTCGTGTTCATTTATGGCTCCTTCAGTAGATTTAGATCTTCTTCGAGAAAATAAATCTTATTTTTTGTCTTTATTCTGCAACTTATAGTTGAGTCAGATGATACTAAAGAATGCATTTCACTTGGTAGAAAAATTTTAAATATTTGATATATAAATAGCGAATAATGCAATGGGATTTCATAGTTAATATAAATATACCACAGAAAAGATAACGTAAGAGCTTTGTTTGCATGCATATTTGAGTCTAAAATTTTTTTGTTCCATATTTTAGCCACTAATTATCATGTGCATAGTGACTTCCTGGTTTAAGATAAACAGGAAGAAAGGAGAGTATTTTGCTGATACAAAATATTTAAAAATACATTCCCTGGGTACTATATGAGCTGAGTCCTATTTATTTCAAATCTTCTATAGATATTTATTTTTTTCATGGATTCACTCTTTAGGGAAGCACGGAGTTCTTGAATACATCAATATTGCTCAACTGTGTATTTAAAGGAAAGAGGGAAGGCATATTCATCACCTTTCTCCATCCCTTGAGAACCAACACCTAAAATTTAGTTTCATTGAATGTATCATTGGCATTTGAAGTTGTTTTTATATATGAGGACAACTATCATGTTTCCAAGATATAGAACTATAAAAACAAACAAATGAACAGAAAAAGATATTGCATATGACTAATATTGTTTTGCAAGGATATTCCCTTGAACCCTGCCACTTTTGGAATTTCCCTGTTATTGAGAGACCAGAAGAATTACTTAAATATGTATGTTCATGATCTAATCGTTGACAAATATTACAGTAATTTGTTTTTATTCAGTATAGAATAATCTCCTTTAATTTTCCGTTTGTCAGACAGCTACATTTATTTAAAATGAACTATTTTGTGTCCTCCATTCAGCATAATTGTCCTTTTAATTCACTTAAAAAGTAGCACATGTTTAGTAAAGAAGCAGCATCATCTATTCCACTCCTTTTTCTGGCCTATTTCCCAAAGTTGTGTATTAATTAGAACATTTTATGTTTAAGTAAAACATCAAATTAGAAAGAGGGCAGTTGACATTTTAAAGATGATGGCCCTTGAATATATTTTTTTATATTAAAAAAAATTTTGCCATTGAAGTATAGTCGGTTTTCAATGCCCTTATTATATTTTAAATAAGAAGGAACTTTGAAAATTCCCAATCCTTTTTCAGAGTTTGCTAAGAAAATGTGAATGCAAGTATACCCACTTCAGCCATAAATAAACAGAATTAATTCTGTCATGGGCACATTGTTATGTTGTGGTAGGTTTTTATGTAATTGATTATGGTTGACTATAAAGAAAACAAGCCACAAAATATGGCAATATTTTCTAATCCAAATCTTTAAGTCAGGCTTCCTTCTCTTTACCATGCTCAAACAAATAGGTCCACCTATAAATAATTACCCTGCAGATAAATACTTTTTTCTGGAAAGGATAGAGGAAATTCTAACAGAAGGATCTCTGTGTGCTGGCATTTCTTAAACTAAGGTAATTTCCTTTATGCTTCACCAAAGAATATGTGTTTCACTGAAATGCTGTAAAAGGTAAACTTGACAGTTTATTATTTAGGTCAGTGACCCATGAAAATCTGAGGAGGTCTCCACTGCCACTTGGTTATCAGATCCTCATCATTCTGTCTGGATAATCACAGTCCTGGACCACTGGGTCACCTTCCGCATCTCTACCAGATGAAAAGTGAAGTCATGTTTTAGTCCTCGGCTTGGCACCCATCTATATCTCCTATCAGCCGCAGTGTGATATGAGATGCTTTAGCATGGTACCAGTTAGCCCCTAACACACTCAACAGATTCATTTCTTACCTCATCTTCTCCCTTCTCCTCTAGTCAGTAAAGTTTTCTTATCTAGCCAGTAGCAACCAGTGACAAACGAACCTCAGTCCTTCCCTGGATAACTTATGGTCCTCTTCATTTAAAGGACAATTCAAGAGTCACCTCTAAAAATATATCCTTCCCTTCAGTTAACCTGGATCCATCCCCTCTCCACCCACCCATAGTTCTCTAACCCCAGAATATTTTGTGCATACTTGTCCTATTTATTTATGTCATTTATGTGTGATATACCTTTAAAGTTACCTGCTCATTTGGTAAATATTTATTCAACATTAATTATGTGTTAATGACTGGCTATTGCCAAAAGCTACTTTGGATTCCCGCCGGCCTTCCCCAATGGCACGAATCTCGCATGCCTGTCAACGTGTCCATACTTTGCACTATTTTCAGTGTGGTTGCATTTCTGTTCCCCAGCCAGACATCAGCTCCCTCTGCCCCTGTGCCAGTGCCTGTCCCTGCAAAGCTTTGAAGACACTGCCAAGTCAGCTCTTCCTATAAAAGGAGTTAGCAGTGGTGCTGTGCCCATGGATCTGTTTACAGGTCTTCTTTTTCCCTCCTCTTCTTATGACATGAATCGTTATTTGTCTTGTCTGAGTGGACATGTGGCTATTTGCAGACATGAAACTTCATTTATATTCTGACTTTTCTATCGTCTGTGTGCAGATTTATTTGGAAGAAAAAATGTTTAGGTCTAGCGTTTTCAACATCAACAATAAGAATTATATCATTTTTAATACCCGAAGGAAATTTACACTTGGAACAATGAAGTCTAAACCCTCCAAGAGCTCAGCTCAAGGTCACACAGCAAGTCAGGTGAAATACACAGAAAAGAACAAAAGTGTAGGTGCGAAGTAGTGTTTTTATTTGCATCTAAAAAAAAACCACCCAGAGTTTAAAGAGTTATCAATGTAATAAATGTTGTTTACACAAGGGTTAAATCAATTATTCCTTTTCCAGTAGATTTTAAAGTCCTACCTTAGGAAAGACACCATGCCTGTATTTTTTCCTACTCTGCTTCTCTGAAAAGAAGAACAATGTATTGTGTGCAGATAGGGAGGCTCCTCTGGCTCCATCAGGGTTGGGTAATTCAGAATAGAGATGCAGCCTTCACAGCACTTTTTACACCTGAACCTGAATTGGTGTCGACTAATTTTATCTCCATAAGCTATGAAAGTGTGCAGTTCAAACCCAGAAGTGTAGATGGCCAGGGAAAATACATTTAACCCACAAACCCAGCCCTGCTTCACTTTGTGCTCTGCAGACTTTAACATAACATTCTCAGATCCAGAGGCAAGTAACTCTGTTTCACATTTAAGGAAAAACAGAAAATTGCTCTGCAAACAAACTCAGTGGAACAGCTTAAGAAATAATGAATTCCTTGTGGGGAGAAAACAACACATGATAAAATTATTATTACTTTCAGTGAATACTAAAATGTCTTCTGGGTTTATTATAAAAGACATGACCTGAATTACATACCCAGCCAACCATATAAACATTTCCATAATTAACTTAGTAAATACTTTGACAATTATGAGATTGTAATTTTTGAAAATGCTGTGAATAACAATTTTCTTGAAAATGCCGTGAATAACAATTTTCTGCATTGTTACAACTTTTCTTCTATATGTATTAAATACTATTATGTATATACATATACATACATGTCTAAATGGGCTTAGCAAATGATTTCTTCAAATATTAGCTGAAATAATGTTGTTTACGTTGAGAAAACATGGTATGTTTCTCTCCAGTGAGTACTTAATCTTAGCATTTCTAGTCAGTTTCATTTGAAAAAATTATATTTGATACCTAACATGTCATGTAGTACTCGGGTTATACAGGCTAGTAAGACAGAATTTTCTGCTGTCAGTGATTCAAACATCTGTCTCTAATTCCTAGCTTTATATAGCAAGTAGGTTTTGAGAATGTTGCAAGTGTGTCAGCTGATACTTTGTTTCTCCCCAGAAATTACCATTTAAACTAAAAAAAAAAACCCTCATATATGTGTATGTATGTGTGTATGAAGAGACTGAAGTATATTTTTGCTACAAATTGTACATCAAATTTATTCTGAGCAACCTGATTCTATGTCAGGGCAGATTGGACATAGATTGCTTTCATGTCTGTCATAAATGGAGCCCTTTAAAATGGATACATTGATAATTTCCTTCTCCAAGACTTCTATGGTATGAGCTACCTTTCAGTTGTTCATTCATTTATGAATGTTTAAGTTTGGTTCTCTGAATTGGGGGAAAAATTGTAATTCATGATACCAAAAAATGAGCATAGACTTCTTGCCATGCAACACTGAATTTGTGAATCTAACCTGAATATATAATGTGAGTTTCCTAAATTTGTTGGCAAGTTCCTCTTTTATGAAATCACTGAAGCTCAAGGCTCTATTAGATACACTTGTTGACACATGGATGCCTTAAAAATGTACCTGCTCACTGAAGAAAATGATAAAGCAGACAGAGCATTTGTAGACTTTAACAGTATCTGGAGCCTCCTAGTTACATGGTACAAATTTCATTAGGAACTTTCAAGACACTGACGTGAAGAATGTACTTATAATTACACAGCCTGTCAACAGACTGTAGCCTTACATATGCAGAACCAAAGATCTTAAATAGGTTCTGACCATTAACTGTAGCACAATTCTCTCATAAATTTGTTGGTTGTTATTATCGGTTGTTATTTCATTGTTTTACTGTTGACAGTTTATTTTATATTAAACATTCTGCTGAAATAAGCTAAAAAAGAATTAATGAATTACAGATCACTGTTACAGTAAGAAACGATACTGGTAATATAACATATTATATGCTGCTTTACAATGACTGTATTAGTAAAATAAAAAGCTGTCATTTGAGTTTACTTTTTCGGAAGGAGTATGGACCCCAAGCTTATTGTTTTCCCATTTGGTCTTCTCCTCGTAGTAGCTTGCTGGATTGGGATAGAGGTCACAGAGCTAGGAAGAATTCCTTGATATTCTCTCCTCTCTGCTTAATAGGGATAAATACTAATTTAAGTAACAGTATGGAAAATCTTGAAAGGAAAAACAAAGGAAAGACAGCCAAAAGTATAAGATAAATGGAAGCATGATTGGCTTGAGGACCTCAGAAGCTAATCCCAACTCTCCACAAAGACAGTTTCTACGCTCACCACACAGTATCCATTCATTCCCTAGCATGTGACAGTGGGACACTGTAAAATATGTCATGGTCTGTGAAGCTCTGTTGTAGGTAGGATGGTGTAGCCCAGATTTTTAGACAACTACTAAATGTCCCATTTCTTCCTAGCTGTTCTCTCCCCCAGGAATTCTCATTTAGGAGATCTACTAGAGGATGTGATCTAATTATAAGTTTTCAGGGTGACTTCTGGGATCAGAGTGATAAAAAGGTGGGGAGTCCTAAGACAGACCAATGGCTCCCATTGATCCCTCATATCAGAACTAACTCAGATCGAGTCTGCCGTGCCTGCCACTTGTCCACAGAGTGTAAGTGGAGAGACAATTCAATTGTACCATTCGGGAAATGTATTCTTTTCTGTATCAGCATTTTTTGAAGCATAGATATGTGCATTTTAGACACTTATTGAAAATTAACAAGTTTTATCCAATGGAAAATGATCTAAGAAACACGTTGAGATGTAGTCTTGTGCCTTGAAATTATTTCTGTCTCTTTCTCCCTGTTTCTCTCTCTCTATGAAAAATCTGTGACTTTGAAAAGGTTACGTGTGGGTGTACGTATGGGGGGGGCAATACTTCCTTCCAGGATGACAACATTAAAAAGTATCATTTTAATTAAAATAGACACGTGTGTCTGTATAAAATGCAAATGAAAACTTTATAAAATACTTTTTTTCATTGAGGTAAAGATTGCTATCTGGGAAAGAACTTTCATGACTAAAGTCACTGACTACTTTTTTGAGTCTGCATGAACCTGGAAGATTAGCTTCTAGGAAGCAAAAGCAGATCAATAGGGCTCTGCTTATCTGATATTACATTTAGTCCCTGTAACTAGTCAAGGGAATTGAAATCTCTTTACCAACTAAATTTGAGATTCCTAAGAGCACATATAAACATCAAGTTTTTAAGCCTCTTTTTGGACCGTGTTTTCATATCTAAAGAAGACGCTGTTTAAATGAATTTAGAATTTACCATTAGAAATGTATGTTTAAATCTCAAAGCTTTTTAGTTAAAATTGTATCTTTGAAAGTCTTAGGAAATTAAACAGTATTTTGAGATTTGTTTTAGTTTCAAATGTTCACCCTTGAACCTTGACTCAGAACTTCATTTATATATAATGGCAGAGCACATTTCTTCATGTATACTTAGAAACCACTTTTCTTGAACCAATTTCTGTATGCATCCTGTATTAAGAAAAAGGTTATATTTTTTCAAAGCTCTTTCACATTGGACTTAATTATTTTAAAACAGAGTTTGGAAAAGAGGAGCAAGGTGAACACTGAGGAATACAAGATGGTAATAGGCCCCAAGATGGTACTTTAAAGCACATTATAAAGATCAAAATTAGATGCTAAAATTTGAAATGGCTAATTTCTTAATCCAATGGTGTTATTCAAAAGATAATGATGTCTTTAAAAGGAGAGTTTACTTCTTGCATGATTTTCTGTTACTATAAGGATGTTAAAACGCATGTTTTAAGAGTGTGAAAAGAAATAGGGTAAGGAATTTTTTGCAGAAGAAACACAATTATTTGCGCACATAATTTAAAGGAAAACCGTGCATCATAATCTATTTTGGAATAATTTAAAACATAATAAAATATGGCTAATTCAATCTAGAATATTAACAGTGATTGTTACTAATTTCATTTCTTGAAAATGTGATCTGAATATTATATAGGCCTCACTCTCTGAGAGGCAACATCTTTACATATTTATGAAGAATGGCCTTTTTTTCCTCCCCAAGAGACTTGCGTGATTACACGTTTTGTGAAAATAGATGTTGGTTAACAGGATTTTGAAACAAGTGTTCATGATATCCAACAGTATAAAGAACAGCATCACATGAAATGGAAATGTCTGCCCTCAGGTTACAATGAACTTTAATTTTTTTTCTTATTGATTTTTGTGAATATTAAATCAGAACACTTGAATCAAAGGCATAAACATTATTATTTTGATTCTTTGAAAAAATAGTCAAAAATAAAACCTTTTAGCCTTTAAATTCACCACATACTGCTGTGAACTATTACTGAAAAATCCAGTGGACTGACTGTGGTGGGAGGTACGAGGGGAAAAAGCTTGACAAAATCATAAACACCACATTGGCTATCTTTGAAACTTGGTAATAGTCACTGTGAAATCTATATAAATCCAATGAATGAAAAAACTAAAAATCAGTTCACCAAAGCTAAAATCATTATCCAATACAGACTAATTCTATTTCCAGTGAGTAGGGAGTATAATTCTTATGAGTGTAAACATAGTCATACATCTCACAGTTTCATAAATATAAATGATATATCCCCCATTCCTTTTAGTCTAGAGGAGTTCATTCTGTTGGCAAGCACCATTATTTAAAGGAAATATATCTTTACTCTGAGTGGTCATGGGTAAAAATTGAGACAACTATAAATTAATGAAGTCCTCCAATAGAAAGCACTTTGAAAATACGTTTGCAATAATCACCCTCGCCTGAGATATGTATTCCAGGGGATTTGACTGGCATCCAGATAATAGCAGTCTGACTTTTAAAAACTGCCCAGTATCAGCTTGGGGAAGGAGCTCTTTTTATCTATTTAATTTATTCAGTTATTTATTCATCAAATAATTGGTGCAATCATGCACTAGGCACATAGTAGGCTCTGGAGACAAGAGGTGTAAATGAAACAGAAGGCTGTATTTGAGAAGCTCCCAGTCAAAATCACAAAAGTAATTATTGCAGTAAAGGAGGTTTTTGTCAGTAAACCTAGCCAGGAAGCTCAGAGGAAGCAGAAAACTCTTTGTAAATTTATGGGAAATTCACACTGAAAATAACTTTTGAGACACATTTGAAGGATGAGTAGAAATCAGTGAAAAAGTGAGGACTTTTGTTGCTTAATTGGTTGACTGGAGAAGAAAGTCTTGTAATTGGTAATAGTGTACAGTCAAGGTTGGGGACGATGGTAGAATAATGCTTTATGTCTGAGGTTTTTGTCTTTATTTGTCTGTTTTTAAGGAAGTATATCTATGAAAACCATTTCTCCAAAATAGTGCATAGTCTTTAGAGGGCCGAATGTAAATGGTTATTTAAATACTGAATAGTAATTACGGACTTACTTTTTGTGTCTCAGGGACTTAAATTGGCAAATAATGGTTTTTGTTTGTTTGTTTGTTTTGGTAGAAACCAAAACACTTAAGAATTATTAAAAATACAAGTTAACTACCTTGCCATTACTATATGAGATGAGGAACAGAGAAACTGTGACATCTTGTAGCAAAGTGATTAGTGAGACAGCTTAATAACTTGGCCTATTTGAGAGATCGCTCTCTTTCTTCTTTTATTTCCAATAAACTAATGTCAGTATTATTAGGTAGTGTGTTGTGTAACACATGCACCGTGGTGCTGGAGACCACTCAATTTTGTGATTAATGTAGAGTTTAGTAGCCCTCCATTTCTGCCAGTCGGTGCTGGTATATTTCTATGATACCATAATTTTTGGAACCCATTTGCTAAGTTAGGACTATAGTGTAATTAATCTGTAGCAGATTAATCTGATTGATGAAAAAGGTTATGCTGTGTGGGTACAATGAAATAAGGCGTTATGTTTTAAAGCTATATTTAGTAAGTCCTTTCTTTATTCTTTGATGGTATAAAACATTCATCCAACTCGATCTTGATTCATCATTTTAACCCCAAGAAACTAAGGCAGATTCATTTTATGTTAGTCAGAGACTTCATGGGATAGAGGGGAGTGGGAATGCAAAGAAATCAAAGATACGATATCTGACTTTCAAAAAGCAAAACAAACAAACAAACAAACAAAACAACCTTCGGTAATGGAGAGGGAAATACACTTCATAAGATTTTCTTTTGAGATGGAAGGTGTAATATCAATTTCATAAATTAGTAAGTTATAATGTTAAGAGAAAAATGCGCTAGTATAAAAATGCATGGTATTATTCTTCAACTGTGCAGATGCAGTGCTGTTTTGGACTAATGGTAATATGCAGCATTGTTGCAAATATATATAATTTGCACATGTGTAAGAGAAAAATCTCATGGACCATTAAACTGATTTATTACCAACATTTTTTGACTCTAGTTAAAAGATATCTTTTCTTCTCTTTATCAGACATGTTTCTTAGAACAAAAGAGAATATACAGTTGTAACAGTCTTTCATTTGCTACATTAAACACATTTAAGTGCCTGTCCACCAAAGACTTTCACATTCCATGCTTTCTCTCAAGATTGACATATTATTCCCCAGAGTTCTAAACCTGATTTTGTTTTCTATTAAACCCTACCAGACAGGTTATATTTGAAACCACTGTTAGAATTAAAATGTAACTGAACCCATTTATCTCTTATTACGATGATATCTGACTGCCCTCTTGTAATTGTACTGTGAGAATCCTCTAAAATCCATAACCATTTTACTACAAGTGATACATTTCAATTATAAGAACGAATAAAGAAAAAGACAAAAGCTCTGAGAAGCTGTTGATCATATCATCTTGAATCTGATTATTTCCATGACATAATTTGAAGAACGTGAAACACCCTGTGGTTAATTTGTTGGACTGGGCTGGGTGGAAAGGAGCATTCAGATGCTGCATCAATGGTTCAATTAGTGGTTTTGAAGCACTGTTATTTGGGGGAACGGGACATGGTGGAGACAGGCATGAGAAAATAATACATAGTGGATTCCATTCTTATTGTTTTTTACCTTTTCTGATAGCAGTGTAAATATTCTTTACGTTTTTTTTATCCTAAAATAGCTCTCAACTCTTTCTTTGCACTATCAACAGATGTACACAGTTAACATTAGTTTTGATAAAACAGTACACTTAACTAGTAAACAAGGTAAACATATTAAATTCTTAAACCAAAAGAAAATTTGCATAGTAGCCATTGTTGGGATGCACAAACAGAAAACTCTCCATTTATATGTTAACTATTTCTATGAGTTTCATGTTGTGAAAATTACCATTTAGTCTTTGATCAGAAGTATTTTTACTTGAATATAGTGATTTAGATTCTGTGTGTGAAAACCAAGGACATACAAAACATAAATATAATAAAGGAAAAACATGACAAGCAGGCATATTTAATAATGGCTATTAATCACAAATTAATATAAATATATATTATATTTTAAAATCAATATAAACATAATGCAAATATTAATATAAATTAATATAAATACATATATCATCAACAATTAATATAAATAACCAGTTAACACATTTCAGTAGAAATATTATATCCTTGAAATGTTGTTATTTCTCCTCTGTTAGAAGATCATCTTGCTAAGGAAATTTCATTTTAATTATTTTCATTTGGATACCTTTCATAGTGTTTGCAGTGATCATGAAATAGTGTTGCATATGGGGAAAATGAGAATTTGGAAAATTAGAGTGATTGTTAAAAATTCCAAGAAAGCGAAAAGACTGATATTAGATCATAAATGAAACACTGGCAGAAACAAGATGTACGTATTAGTATCTTCATAGTGAAAACCATGGTGACACTGTATTTTTGTTATTTTGGCTGATTTCTGGATGCCAAGTGATCAGACTGTTTCCCCTAGAAGTGCTGTTGGAATAACTGGGTAGCATTCATAGTTGTTGCAAAACAAGTAAAACCAATTAGCAAATTGACTTTGATGTGTGCCATCTTTGAAAATGACATTGTACTTCCCCCGAGGAGGTATGGTATTTCTGAGTATTTTTAATGAAACATGAACACCAAGGGCTAACATTTTCTTAGAAGAAAAGCAATGGGTCAGAGTGCTTTTAAACCAACCTTATAGGGGTAGAAAAAGCAACACACTGTCAAAAGATCCTTCTGCTTTTTTTTGGTGAAGGATCCATATAGAAGCATGCCATTTTTTGTATTCATTACATCTCATTTTCCTCATCAGTAAATGTTTACAGTGTAATTTTTCTTCTGACTATCCTGTTGATCAACAGAAATGAATGCCTGTTAACATTCAGTGTGAACTATATTATGCTTTGTAAAGGTAAGGTACATTTTCCTCATATAGGGAAAAAATTAAGGATATTTTATTATCCTTTGATCATACTTGAAAATTGTCTTTTAGTGATGGAAAATTACAGATCCTCATTCTGGGACAGCAGCTTTCTGATAAATGTTCAGTTCATATCTGAAAATAGTTTTGTTACCCCCAAAATTGTATATTAAATGGCCAAGTAATTTATTAGATGACCAAGTGAGTAAGTTCATAAAAATCATTCAAACATCATCATAATTTAAACAGCAAAAATGTCTAATGTATTTACTTCCATTTCAAGTTTTTTAGTAGCTAAGGAGAGAACAATTGGTAATCTCATCTTGTTTCAAAGAGTACACTGTTTTTGTTTGTTTGTTTGTTTTCATTCAACTTAGCAACTGTGTTAGGTCAGTGCCACCACTTCTGCCTTTCTGGACATTCATAGCATCTTATTTCTAGGGCTCACCAGAGACCTTTCCTCACCCATGGGCTAGGTGGCCTATTCTTGCTAATTAGATTCATTTCAAAGAATTGGACCTCTCAGTACACATTGGATTTGCATTAGGGTCATTTTCAAGAACTACATTTGCTTTTGCAGTGTATTTAAAAGAAGAAAAGTTTAACAATTAATAGATTTCCTGGGTAAGAGTTCACTTTTAAGCATAGCTTTACAGGGAAAGGTTGTAATACATTTCCTCTATTCACCTACCCTTTCTGATCTTCATACAATAACTTCTTTTTAAAAGAAATTATCGGAGTGCCTAACCTGCACCCTTTATACAGGAGTCTATGCCAAGTCACATGTTTGCTTTCTTTTTTTTTTTCCTTAATAATTCTTCTTATGCATCCTTTATCACATTGACTTTGCCCTTGGTATAGATGGCAACGTTTTAAGTGAGGGTTTAATTATAGCCATTTAGAGACAACTTAAAAACTGCTGTCTAATTTACTGCAGTTCTAAAGTAGAGTCTGGATGAGAATTTGAAAGTCTTAAAACTACTAACAGATAAGATGCTTACAGGGAGGTTTGTACAATTTGACTCTTTTTTTTTAATTTATTCAAGGAGAAATGAAACAATCAAGAGACTTTGCCATAATTAAAGTCACATGACAAGGCTTAAGTTACAATTTTAACTCCTTTAGTTGTACCTTACAATCTGGTGGCTTTAATTGACTAGCTTCATGTTTATCTTTTCTGAGACTGTTTTTGGGAACTTCTGCTATGCTTCTGACTTCGGAGATTTTTGTTTGTGCTTTTTTCAGAGAAAATGGCTTTAAATCGTAAAAATATATATATTATTTAATTTCAGTTCTACAATTAAACCTTACAAAATGTGACAAAAAGAAACTCATCTTGAGTTGTTTTAGATCATTTAGAATCTATTTCAAATACTTTTTTATGATAGGTGTCATACACCCATTTTATTGAGAGCACATATTTTAATTAAATATTTTGTGTCACTATAAAACAAAGAAACAAATGCTCCAAATGCTTGTCCTGTATGTTTTCTTTAAAGTCAAATGCAAAAGTTCTATTCTTCCCATTATGAATTCAAACCTTTTATAAATGGTGAAATATAAATTTGACCCCTGAAATACAGAAGTTTAAAGAGTTGATTAAGAAATGGATACACTATCCCTAAGAGAGAGGCTATTGCTAAGATGGTCTTCAAAAGAAATAGTTTAACTCTTCTTTGAAATTATATTTTTAAAATTCTATTTTTTCAGAGAAATAAAAAGATTTTTTGGCAGGTGTGTGATGAGGTAACTAGATAGTTTTGCAGACATTATGTGCACTGATAGAAATACTTCTTTGTATTTCTCTTACTGAAAGTTGAAATGAATATTTCTTTCTCAACTTGAATCAGGGTTACACTTCTCGGTCTCACAAAGGAACACAGGTAACATAGTTTTCCATAGACCATGGAGGGAAATGTGATTTTCTCCCTTCAAATAACCACAATCCCTCTGCATCTTCTCCCCCTGCTTGTGTGCCCTCTACCATACTTATCTCAATGTCAATTCACTATAGAGGTTTGTATTGCTTGCGTCTTAGCACTTCCCAAGCTCCTCAGATTGCTCACAGTGTACTGCTGAATGACATCCCTGAAATAGGAAAATAATATGTAGTATCTCCGGATGACATTGGAATGGACAAAAGTTTGGAAGTTTTTGTCTTGAAGTTCCAAACACAGAGCCATCATTTTATCCAGTTGGACTCTGTCTCGTTATCCCAGGATTAGGAAGCTACTTATCAGAGATCCATTCGTTCATGAAATCCAGGGTCCTCCTCAGGATTAAAACTTTTATGGCTGCCTCTATATTGTTTATGACTAAAGAGCCAATTTGTTCTGGAAGAAATTATGTGTTTTTTCTATATGCTGCCTATGACTGTCTGATCTCAACTGTATGTTTGGATGACTTTTTGATTTCACTAGGGATAATGTACTAAGTGTAATCCTTCTTGACTGATATTTTTCTTCTTCTCTATCTGGAAAACAACCACCTCATTTTTGTATTTTGTTTATTGTTTGTTTTGAAGGCACAGGACGTTTCCCCCAACCACTCAGAATACTTTTCTTATTAGACACTTAATAGTGGTTCCTCCTTTTTAAGAAATAACTCTGGAAAGCTAATTGCTGGCATCAGCTTTACATACACATGCACAGATAGAACATACAGACATGATTTTAAACTTTTTTGTTTGTTCATGTTCCATTTCTCCAAGTGGATTTTCCTCTCCACCTCCTTTTCCTTTCTTTTCTCCTTCTCTTTCTGCTTCTCCTCCTTTTGCCCTCTCCTCCCTCCCCCCTGCCCCTCTTCCTTTTCTTCAGCCAGGTTACTGAGGCACAGAGCAAAGTAGATTGTGCCCCACATCTACACACAGCCTGCTCAGCCCCAGGGAGGAATCTCAGCTTCATCAAGGCTCATAGCTCACTCCTGTATCTACCTACCACCCAGACCCTGCCTCCCCATGCCACCTCTCTCTGCATCAATTAACTTGTAACCCCAAGAAGGGGAAAAGCCTCAGTTCTTGTCATATCTGAAAAAGAAGAGTTCAGGTGGGAGACTAAAGCATTGTATAAACGGAGTTTTATTAGTAAAGAAAAGTTAGCAAAGTACCCCTTTGAGAACTGAAGGTGGGCCAACCCAAGAGAGGATAATGGCCCCGCCCCTCCTTTGCTTCTCCTGTCTCATACCCTGGCTTAGGGGCATTCTCCTGATTGACTGATGACTCATGTCCATTGAGTGCTCAGGTATGCCTGTCTTCTTTGTGCATATTCTTACCCATGATGCACACAGAAAAGCCCATGGCGGGGTCTAAACCAAAATGCTAATTACATTATAATGATCATTGGGTCTTGTCAGGTCGGGTCCTTCTCTCTACTAGGCAGTTGCAGTGGACCAGTTCTAACTGGTTTCTTGGTTGGTACTCATTTAGAGAGAGGAAAACTCTTTGAAGCCCTTATTCTGTGTACCCTTATCTTCTGGATTGTTCCTTCCCCTTTCCATTCCCCTTGCCCAGTGCCCACTCTATCAGACTTCCTAACAAAATGATTCTATTCAGCAAGATTTATTCATCCAGTTATGTGTGGCAGGAACAGAGTTTCTCTTATCCCACAGAATTTAGGCTTTGAGAGTAAGGGTTAAAGTAATGTGACACCCAAACTACATTAAAATATTATGCTAAGTTCTGACCTGATAGTAACACTGATATCAGGGTAGTCCAGTGGTGTGGACCTCTGGGCTCAGAACCTGGTCCATGATTTTCTGCAGCAGCCCCTCTCCACCTTTGTCTCATCCATATACACAGAATGGGTGTCACACACCAGAAACCCCCATGTACCATTCTTGCATCTCAACTGTGACTTTGCATCTCTCCCTGCCACTCAAGGAACATCAGAATGCAGTGAGGGAAAGAAAGGGCTAAAATACAACACTGTTTCGTAACAATATACAATACTAAAATCTTTGGTCCTTTAAGTAACATTAATAATACATTCCTTGCAATATTAATGAAAACTTATCCTCTGGTGTCACAGTGCTGTTGAAAACCATCCTATTGCCACTCTGAAAACCTGTCCACCCCTCTGTCAGCTGTCTACCCCCTCACCTCGTCCAGTGACATGCAGCACACCTGGTGGGACAGATGGCCAGAGAGAGGCGTGCTATCTGTGCTCAGGCAGTAGTTTTTCTGTACATCTTTACCATTAGCATATGACTCTTCTGCCCTTATTTCCTTCGTATGATAGTGTTAAGTGAGGTAGTCACATCTGCTCTACAGACTGTTGGGATCCTTGCTGCTAAACAATTAGGTAGGGATTGCCTATACAGTGGAAAAATTCCAAGTGTCTTTTTTCTGCATGGTTTCCCTTGAGAGGCAAAGGCAATCTATTGACAGCTTGAAGGTGACTTGCCTGGTGAACTTTTGTCATCTCCCTAATTCAGCAGCAAACTGTAGGTTCACAGAACTGAATGACCTACCATCTTTTCTTTATTTTAAGACCTCAAAAATTCCTAACCTTACATTTTAGTCTTAGCTATGAATCAGAGAATAGCACCTCAGCTTTGTCCTTTTATGTGTAAACATTCAGCTGGTTAATATACAAATGGTTATACCAAGTTCTAAGAGCTTCACAAATAACAGTCTTCTCAGATCTTTCCTCTTTAATAATGTTTAATAATTACTTATCTAGGAACAATGAATAAGATGAGGATACAAAATAATATTTCCTAAACTCAAGGGGATTCAAGTCTAGTTGAAGAAATGAAGAGACCTAAAGCTTCTTTGAAGCCTGTCCTAAACTTGGGGGATGGAGTAGGTGGAAGTGAATATGTTTTTACTATCTGGGAAATACAGAACTATAATACTATACTTGTCAAATATGGTGCTTTAGAATAATGCTGTCCTTGTGATACTTTTCTCTTTTGGATAGCATGGTATTCAAATGATTTAGGTTTTAATGTCCTAACATAATTGCATTCAGCAAGCCCATTAAAATCCAGAACACATGGCATTTACTTAATATTCTATTGAAACCTGTTTTTTAATAAATAGTGTTTTGTATTTAATAGAAGTAACATCAAAATTTAGTTTTCTAGTGTGTCTGTTTATAAGCTTAAATCTGTGATCATTCTTGTTTACCTTCTGCATACACTTAGAAGTGATTTTAACATGCCCAGTTGGTACATGGGGCATATAAAAACAGGTCTGTATGAAAAGTGTACACCCTTTGTGCAGGAAGGCATAGTTACATTCTAGAATCATAGTTCTTTACTGCAGCCCATAAAAACAGAGCCTCATATTGTTTTCAGGTTTCTCATTTAGCTTGGGAAAAATGTCCCCTCAGGACTTAATGACACTTTCTGATGGAGTCAGTGTGAAAATGTACAGTTTAAAAATACACACACACACAAAGGTTACTTATTGTCCCAATCTCAATGTATAACTTTACAGAGAGCATAACTTGGGATCTGAGGCAAGCACTTACCCGTCTCCAGTTAAGGCGCTAACAACTATAAAATGAACTCAGGATGGATTCCTTCTCACAAAAACCAGGACGCGGGCAAGATGGTATAAAAATTATTATATCTTTGAAACGTTGAAAGAAAATAATTCCAGCACAGTTCATATGATTAAATCTGTTTTCATTTAAGCACACAGTTTGCCCTTCTCTTCATCCTTCAGGCTTTTAAGCAGTTATTTCTATAATCAATCCTTTAAAGAGGAGTAGAAAGTATAACCTAGAGTCTCTTTGAATGAATTTTCCTTTCTCTGCACAGTTTAAATTTCTCTGAAAAATGTTTTCCAAATAGATTTTAATCTATTACACTAATGAACAGACTTGTACCTCTAGGATCAACCTGTGACACAGTTGGAGCTGTTCCTGAAATATTGACTTAAAACAACTCATTTGTGTTAGTGACTAGACCTGAAAATGCAGAGAGAGAGAAACATTAGGAAAAGAAAAAGAGAATACCAGGCAACAAGAGGTAAGGTGAAGGTGAAAATAGGCATGTAGATAGGAGGACATAGACAGTAAGAATCTTTTCAGTTCTCTCTAAATTGCATTGTCAAATTTTAAGAAAAGAAATAGATATAATTGCATCAGTATGCTTTCAAAATATTTCTTAGAGCACATGAAGTCACATTTGTTTGTTCCTACAAACCCTCAATTACCCTCCTTTAATCTTGGGATGGAGAACATTTTCTGGCTAATTCCTTTAAAAGCCTTTATATCATTGACTCTAGCCAACTCTGGGATGCATCAGTGGACAACCAATTGGTTAACTAATTTATTTAATTATTTATATGCCTTACTTTTTGCATGTGACTTTAGCCTATCTCCATTTTGTTTTGTTTTGGTCTTGGTTTTTTGTTTCTGTGTTTTTTGTTCTTTTTTTTAAGATGGCAACATTTTCTAGAGTATTTTTTTTTTTTTTTTGATATCCTGAATTAGCAGTTCCTAAAATGCAGTCTTGGACAATCAGGAGCAGTAGCACCTGGGAATTCCTTGGAAATGCAAGCCTGGAGCCCCATACCAGACTCTTGAGTCCAAAACTCAAGTGATAGGGCCCCCCATTCTGGGTGTCAAGCCATCCCAAGAAGCTATCCAGGTGATTAGATCCTTCTAATTTGAGCATCCTAAACCATGCTCATTGTACAGTGACCTGGACAGAGTAGGTGTCCACTAAAAACAACATGATTATGTGTCCTACTTAAGTCTATGCACACAGAGAGCTAACAATTTAGGCTTATTTATTTTTTTTTTCTTTTTTGGGTGGGAGGTAATTAGGTTTATTTATTTATTTATTTAATTGAGGTTCTGGGGATTGACCCCAGGACCTTGTGAATGCTAAGCAGGCACTCTACCACTGAGTTATACCCTACCCCCAATTTAGGCTTAATTATATTTTGTTCACAGTCATGGTGATTGCTTGCAGGTGACAAGATAACCATAGCAAAGCACAACGTCCTCTGTGCCTATGACATCCTGGAAGGGCACCTCAACTGAACTGGTTTCTAGTGTGTTTTCCACACTGCTACTTTTCATTATTCGCTACTTCTAATTACATGTAACAGACACCCTCATAGCTGATGCTATGGCCCAGGTAGGTGGTTGATTATTTAAATAAGTTGATGAAAGCAGGGACAACAAGAACACTTTAATTTAAAACATGCAAATATATGATCACTTGCCAGTCTTTTTTATGTAATGCCAGGGCCATCTTTTGGTTGGTTTCCTTATGGAACTTGCATTTTTTCTTGATTAACTCATACAATAATTCATCCACTTTCGTAATCTTTTAAGTACAAAATTTGCTGTGATTTTAAATTACACGTACATGTCAAGAAATAAGTTTTGATACATAACTTTTCTGGATTTTTATGACATTTCTCCCCAACTTTCACACATTACCCACACATAAATTCAAAAATACTTTTGTTTTGTTTTTGTTTGGATCATGGGCTTTTATTTTGCATTTCAAGAGAAATCACTGTAGTCTTCATGAAAAAAAAACCTCACTATTTGACACTTTAATTTTAATGATCTATAAAATATTTGTTACCTATTTATAGGGAAAACAATTACAGTGAAAAGATCATATTAATTACATTAGACAATTAAAATAACAATTACAATATTAAGATCAAATTTGGAAACAATCACAGGTAGCTTTTGGTTAGCAGGCAGCCAGGTGGGCAAGTCTTGAGGTACAGAAGCTGGTGAAACAGAGAAGCTGCCCCACCCTTAGCCTCAGTGTTCAGCACTTGCGGGAGTTCCTTGGCTTCAGAAAACAAATGAGTTTTCCTCTGTTGGGTTGGTTCAAGGCAGGGTGATGTGACCCTCTTCTGTACAGTCACCTTTGAGCAACACAGCTTTGAACTGTGTGAGTCCACTTATACTCAGATTTTTTTCAAGAGTAAATATTACAGTACTGCTGGGTCCCAGGTTGGTTGAATGTGGGGATGTGGAACCAGGGTGTCAGTGTCCCTGACCTCCCCCCCAACCACCCTGTGTTGTTCCAGTGTCCACTGTATTAGGATATGGCTAATGTGCTAGGTTCTCCAATTCAAATAACTTTGTTTGATTCTTTTTGTTTTAGACGCTGGTAAATTTGGGTTCATGGGCCTTTTATTTTTCTTCCCTGTATTTATGTTTGTGTGATTCTTATCATTAGGAAAGTTTGAATGGTCTAACTCCATGGGAAGTCAGTTATGAGGATGTTTTGCCTTTTTTAATGTTTTATTTTGGGGGGAAATGGGGAGTTGTGTGTAAATTGATCATATATTTTTTGTTATTTGCACAGCATGCCCAACACTCACAGAAGAAAACTGAAGATTTTTTTTTTTTTTTTAAGGATCTCATGCAGGACTTTGACCCTAATGCAGGCTCAACTTATGCTATGGGTGATAATGTAGTGGTGATTCTGGAGGTGGGGTGTATTCTTGGCTCCAAATCAATAATTTTAAATTCGAAAATACTATGTTTTTTTAAATCATATTCCATTTTAAATAGTTAACTTCATCATTATATTCTCAGTTTGTTACCTGCAATTTCTTAATATTGCATGCAGCTTAATGAGTGTTTTCTAGCAAGGCTAGAAATATCACAAGATGAAACTTAAAGTCCTATAAGTCACACTCACTGAGTATTGGAGAAGCCTGGTTCTGTTACCCCAAAAGGGGAAGGCCTCAATTCTTGTCCTCCCAAAAAAGAAGAGTTCAGACAGGAGACAAAAGCTTTGTGTAGTTAAAATGTTAAAGATTTTATTAGTAAAGGAAAAGTACACCTCCTAGAGTGGGAGGTGGGCTTATCCAAGGCAGGACAGCAGTGGTCTTTGCTTTTTGTTTTGTTTTATAGCCTCAATTAGAGGAGGTCTCTTGATCGATGGCTCTTGCCCCTGGAGTGCTTAGTTTTAGTCGTGCTCATCCCCTTTTGTGCATGTCCTTACCCATGATACAACACAGAAAAATTCACGAAGGGGTGCCTAAACCACAATGCTAATTATATTACAGTGAGCACTGGGTCATGTCCAGTTAGGTCTTTGTGGCCACTGCACAGTTGTGGCCAGCCAGTCCCAACTGGTTTCTTGCTGGTGCCCATTTACAGGAAGCAAAGCCCCTTACGCTGCAAGTGGGCATATCACCTCCCTCTCCTCCACTTTATCTGCTCAGTGCCCCCACTCATCTAGCTGCCTAACAGTTCTGTTACTTGTCCTAAAGTTTCTTATTAAAATTGTAATAAAATATGCAGGTGTTAACTGTCATGAAAGATAATGGAAGGACAAGTATACTCTGTATATTTTCTTCTGTTGATCAAAATAAGGTGAGAGCCTAGTTTTAAGGGTTAGTAAAAAGAGGATGAAATTAGTAGGGGGCAATGAAAACAGGAGAATGTCTAATTCACTGCAAGGGTGGGAACTCAAGATTGCCAGGGTTGCTAGGCAAATCTACCTTTGGCTCATTACAGATGATAGTGTGGTTTTACTTCCAAGGACTTTGATGATAGAGTTAAGAATAACACTTACCAGTAGGCACCTGAGTAATAACATGAAATTATGGGGAAAAGAAATTAGTCTCTCTCCATCTGGTAAATACTGCCAAATTTTGATAAAGTAACTATGCCACTGGCAGTGAAATTTTTATCTTTTATTGACAAGTTAGATGTTGTTAACAGGGTTAATCACTCATTAAACAGCCCTTGTTAATCCCTGAATGGCTTTAGAATAGTTGCAAGCAATACTTAGCCACTTAAGTCTGCTTACCTAAAATTGGCAATGTTTTATGAAGTGCCCTTGGACACAATCTTTCATTTCTCTGGGTCTAACTGTCCTCAGCTGTGCTGATTTCTGAGTGTTCTTTGTGCTCAGAAGGACCCTGACCTGTCTGTCCTCATCAAAGATACATATTTTGTTGTTCAGCAAAGTAATACACTCCATTTTATAAACATATGCCTTCCAGTTAGAGGCCATTTGGATTTAGAAAATGAAATGCCATGGAAGGGTGATCTTTCCAGGAAACACCTGAGTGCATTTTGAGAAGTGAGAGTTTGGTCAAATGCAATTATAGAAAATGTGTGGACACAGAAGCAAGCGATAATTAACTGGAAACCCACCCACCATTTACTACTAGCGTGCTTTGGGGCAAATTACTTACAGTGTCCTCATCTGAAAAATGAGGATAAAAGTCTGTCTCCTAGAAATGTTGTGAAAATTAAATAAAATAAAACGTGTAAAAGTGCTGAGCTTAGGGATGGGAAAGGCTGCTCCCTCACTCCCCAGCTTCCTGCTGGCTGCAGTCTAAATGAACGAGAATTCCCTAATCACGTTTCTAAAAGTAGTATTATTCCGTCACTTTCAGTTCCTCCTCAAAGCTCGTTTTTCCTGTCTCCTTTTCATGTTTCTGTCAAATTCACATAGGTCCCCTGTTCCCATTCCGTCCTTTCGACTGCTACATAGAGAATTTACCTGGAAGATCAACACTCTTTAACAGTATGCAGCAAGGAAGAAATAAGTGCTGGATTTTTATAAGTAAATAATATTAATGTAAATATACAGACCTGGTAAATGAGTCTAAACTTTTGAGTCTAAATAATCTAGTTTGCTCTCATCACCAACCACAATGTGCTATAAGATGTTCTCAGCCAATCGTAATGCTCTCAGCCTTCCTCTGACAGCCTCTGGAAATCCTCTGTGCAGCAATTAACCGAGAAATTGCCATCATTGTTTATACAAATCCCATCAAGGAGGTCAGCAGATGATAATAACATTTGCCTTTCTTGTATACCAAGCACTAATAAATGCATTATTTAAATCTCATAATAATCCCATGAGAGAAGCAGGTATTATTATTTATGATTGCTTGTTTTAATCAAGTCATTAAGTGACTTCTCCAAGATCTTATGAATAGGAAATGCCAAGAGGGGACTGGAAGTTCAGCCTCCTATTACATTATTTTCATACTCACACAGTGGGGACTCTGAAAATCTTTTTTCAACAAGTTCCAATAATGAATTTTATCCTTCTGTTAAAATTGTACTACAAGCCCTTAACACAGGCCAAAGTTGTTTCTGTTTTGTTCATATTATATGGCTCTTAAATAGCTACTGGTAGCTTTTAGAGGCTCTTGAATAAATACTGGTAATTTCTAAAGGCCATTTCTGTTTGACATCCTCTTTCCACTATGTGCTGTACTGAAGATGTAATTCTGATTAAACGCAAGTGTATGTGGTTATGTATTCCTTTTCTTTCTTTGTCCTTTCTCTTTTTTCTTTACCATCCTTTTTCTTTTAAAATGTTTAAAATTTTTCATTGAGATAAAATAAATATAAAATTTACTATCATAAACATTTTTAAGCCTACAGTTCAGGAGTGTTAAGTATATTCACAGTGTTTTATAGCCAATCTCCAGAAAATTTTCATCTTTTAAAAATTAAATTCTATACCCATTAAACCATAATTCCCCTTTGTCCCCTTCCTCTGAGCACCTGGCAACCACCATTCTACTTTCTGTTTCTGTAAATTTGACTATTTTTGACACCTCATGTAAGTGAAGTCATGCAGTATTTGTCCTTCTGCAAATGGTTTATTTCAGTTAGCATAGTGTCCCCAAGGTTCATCCATGTTGTACAATGTGTCAGAATTGCCTTCCTTTTCATGACTAAATAATATTCCATTCTACATCACATTTTGTTTATTCATTCATCTGTCAATGGATATTTGGGTTGTTTCTACCTTTTGACTGTTGAAATAATACTGCTATGAACATGGGTGTACATCTCTATGAGACCCTACTTTCAGTTCTTTTGGACATATACTCAGAAGTGATGTTGCTAGATTATATGATAATTCTTTTTTTTTTTTTTTGAAGAACCACCATATTGGTTTCCATGTCAGTTGCACCAGCCATCAATGGTCCAAGACCTCCTAGGAACCAAACTAAATTTGAGTCAACTAGGATTCTCTGTCTGCTCTTTGCCTCCTTCTTTGCATCCAATCACTGATCATGGTTTACATATTATACCTCTTCAACATATCCTGAGGCTTCCATGCTTACAGCCAAATTACCATGTACCCAGACAATTATAATTATGTGCTTTGGGATTTGTCTTACCAAAGGTTATTTCTTTCCTCTAGTATTTTCTCAAATGCCTGCCAGGTAATCTTTTTATAGCATAGCTCTGATGCTATTGTTAATTTTTTTGATATTTAAATGTCTCTGCATTCACTGGCTACTGTATAAAATCACAATTGTTTAATCTGGTGGTCAAGATTTGCTATAATTTTAACCTTTTTCAGTTAGATTTCACCATTTCACTTCACCTAGCTTGATTTCCAGCCAGGTTGAATTACTTACATATTTTTCAAAACTTTTCACTTTCTGATACTCTGGCCTGTTTATACGCTTTTCATTATCTGGAATGTTTTTAAACATACTTTTTCTCTATCTTGTTCAAATCCTTCATGTCCTTCAAACTCCAGCTAAAATTCTGAAATCATCTCTGATTTCATGGTTTTATAGCCCTTCCCCAAACCCAGGACCCTGATAGCATTTTATTGATTGTTCTTCTGTGACATTTATCATTTTCTATCTCGTATAATAGTTATTTATGTGCCTTAAGTTCCATACAAGATTTAGCTTCCAAACTGCAGCTGGAAGGCAGACACTGTGCGTTTGTGTTTTCTTCTTTTTATTTTCTCCAGTATATAACAGAGTACTTGGCACACATTTAGCAAACAATACATGTGTTTTGAGGGGATGAATTAGTGAGTAAATTAACATAAGTATTGTAGAATGGGACAGACACAGTTTCTTCAGATTCTTAAAGGTGATGAAAACTTTATAATTGCTAAGCTGAGAGGAAGCAGGGAGAAAGGTGTTCAAATAGGGCTGGCATTTGAGCCTGAAGCCACAAATCTAAAAGATTTTGCAAAGAATTTGCCACTCTTCTGTGCATTGTGGAGATCTTTGAGAAAACAAGCAGACAAAAAAGGTAAGTTTGGCTTCTGAAATATAAGTTTGAGGAAAATCTGTAAGTAATGGCAATAAGCTTTTGCTTATTTATGAGATTAATGAGAAGTCTATTTTATTTGGTGATTAGCATCCTTTATTTAATTTTTTTTTTTAGTTTATTAGCCTGGAAGCTAAAAATTAGCTCAATTTAAAATTAATTTGAGTTACTTTAGTCTGTTAGGTATGTCAAGTTATAGCTATTTTATTACAAGAGTATTAAAAATTGAAGAAAAACACTTTATAAAGAGTTTAATTATAGTCGAGTAGATGAAAAGGATGTATCATTTGGAACACACTTAAATTTTGCCTTAGAAACATTACAGAAATATATTTCAGTACCCATCCCTCCTACAAAGGGCAAAGCTTTAATTAATTGCAACAAACATATCTTTTTTGAAATACAGACAAACTTCCTCCTGTACAGACAGAGAATACAGGAAGTCAAGTAGTGTTCTGGTAAATTGTATGGATGGTTGAGCAGTAGTTATGTGTGTTCCCCAAGTATTCAATAAAATCTTAATATCATGTGGTAATGACAAGTTAACTGAAAGGGCACTGAACTAATTTCCTCATATTTTCCATGTTGGTTGACTTTGTTTCTGGGAAATACTTCTTTATAATTAGTAACATGAAAAAAATTGGAAAGATATGACTCATGAAAGATTTTCTCAAATACAGAGAACAATTTTACCACCATTGTACTATTATTGAAATTACAATATTACTTTTCAAAAGCCATCTTATATCATCAGGAGTGATGATGGTCTTATAAACAAAAGAAAACATTTATGATTTTCTTCAGTGCTCATTAAGTTATAAGCAACTAAGTCTGTGTCATTATCACTTCTATAACTTTCTAATCAATGCAGCAAACTATTATGTTGTGAATTTACCAGTGCCCAGAAGTTTCAAAGTTATAATTGAAGAACGTGATTCTAATTCATAAATTCAAAGAAATAGTAAGAGTCAGAAATGAAAAATTGTAACTGATGCTTGTTAAAAATAGCAAGGAAGACTTTATTCAAGATTATTGTGATATGAAGGCATTAAGACTTCGCAATAAGGAAGAAAGTTGAACTCACTCTGCTGAAACAGAAGGATGAGTTAATGGAAAAAAACACTTTAGGGAGGAAGGTGGTCTAAATGATCCGGTCATTCGTGTTTGTTAATTGTCCTTTATCCAAGGTAGTCTTCTATCTTCCCACAGGGACTGGGAGACAGGGTCCTATTTTTCTTGATAATTACATATCAAAGGGATGGTTCCCAGGTCCTGGAAAAAAGATGCTCCTGAGTTGGGGGAGGTTTATATCTCAAAGGAGTAGAGGAGTAATTAACCATTACAAGTTTTCAAAAATTAATGCTTTAAGAAAAAGGGAGCGAGGGGCCTGGAGTCGGGAAGAAGCCTGTCTGAAGCTGTGTCAGGCTGAGGAAATGTTAAGACCTTCTTGGTCACAGTAGATATTTCCCTTTTAGGACTGTTAGCTATCTAGCCAAAATTTCAAATTTGTTCTTGGCTACACTTTTCACTGAAGCGATTCTAAGCCAATATGTGACAGGAATTCTTTCCAAGGTAGGTATTTCCACTGCTCTTGGGGAAAGTTAATTTTCAATACTTTTGACAAAATGTCATAGTTAGAGGATTAGAAATAGACAATTTTAAGCCTTTCTGTCAATAGTTTCCAAATGCCAGTCTCTTTATCAAAATTAATTCTTGCTGAATCATTCCCAGTCCACCCCCACCATACACCATGCTTACTTACTTGCTCCTACAGAAAGAACTAGTGGTAATTCTAAGTGTTTAAATTCATACTCTGTGACTAAAGGGTTTCCCTGTATCCTTTTGTCCATGTTAAAATTATTTATAACATCAGATAAGTAAAATAAAGTAACTTTCCTTTAAAAAACTATGTGGCATTATACTTTCCTAGGTAGCATGTAATTTTAAAGTCAAAGTGATTATCAAACAGTGCAAGAAAGAAAAGAACTCTGTTCACTATGCAAGAAACTAGCATTTTACTAAAAATAAGAGAAGTGGAGATTTACAATTTACTTCTCAGCAATTCAAAATCCCAATAAAAAAAGAACATCTAATTTTATATTGTAAATAAATTACAGAAAACAAAATTGTGTTAAGTGTTAAGTAGTATGTCAAAGTGATACAGATAAACCTTTAAAAATTCCTGATTTATACTAAATAAAGTGAATTAGCAAGTAAGTACAGTATATAAATTTAACCACATATTCTCAGATAACCAACAAAGTATCTACATAGTTGTAGAAAAGGGCACAGATGTTCACCCTAAAAAAAACCCTATAATTAAGATACATTTATTCTGTGTAGACGCAGCCATTTCTAAAGACTACTAAGTACTCCTGTAAATACACCCAAACCAAAGGAAAATCTTTTTGAACTTTCTTACTTTTAACAAAAAAATCAAAACAAGGATCTTCATTATACAAATGGCAGTTTAATTCATCTAATATTTGATCTTTAGCCTTATATATTTTACAGTTTGTATTGAACTTAAAATATTGAATGTTTTTTAACCCAGACTCTGTTTCTGAAACTTACCAGGAAGATTCACGTCGTTTTTATGTAATATAAAATTAGAGATGTTGCTGATTTTAGTAAACCCAATAAAAATCCACATTTGAACACTGAAAATAAATAATAAATTCATGTCTATTGAAGGAAAGGAGATTATCTTAAAATTTTGCTTTGATAATATATTCAGTAATTTGGACACATTTTGATTTTATCTTAAAAATACTGGAAAATAATTCTGGATATGTTCATTAGAAAAAGGAAGACAAACTTGCATGCTATCAAATTAACTTTTGCATTCAAATTTTACTAAGTAGTGTTAACAAAGACATCAGGAAAATGTTCATCATCTGCTCTAAAAATGTTAAATTTAATTGCTTTTCTTAGAATAAAGAGTCCTTTTTTTCCTTTCCTTTTTAAACTAAATTTTGTATACTTACTCTATTGACTTTTGCTTCAAATATTTAATTTGGCTTTTAAATTTCTTAATTTGAATGTTCAATTTGCATTTCAAAAATATATTTACATCTTGACAGCCTGATTACACTTTTGGAGATGTAGAGTTTTAATGTCTAAGGATTGCGTGGAAGTTGTGCAAAAATAGATTACATTTATTGGGTTATCTCCTGAAGGCATTTTTTCTATTCTTTCTAGGCTTTACAAAGTTTCTAGTTACTTTTCCAAAACAAATATTATTACATTTCTTCAAAAATATTCAGTGGCTTCTCTTCATCATCATGATACAGTCCAAACATCTGAGCCATGTATAAAAGCCCCTCATGAAAGGTCCTTTGTCTTACTTTCTCAGGCTATTTACTGTCAGCCTCTCTCAAATATTCTGCACTCTGTATTGTACATTTCCCCAGTTTCCATTTTCTCTCTTTCTGCAGGGTCCTGTGAAACCTCTTCCTTTCACTGGTCACCTTTGAGCCCAGAATTTTTCAGTCTTGATGTTATATTGCAGTTAACTTGTCAAGAAAGGTTTTTCGAAAGAGCTTCATTGGAAAGTGACAGCTGAGCTTTAAGACTCAGCCTGGAATGGCAATTTCAACACAATATTTAGAATTGCCACAGTTTGATTGACAAGGAAAGGTTATTAAATGGTGTTTATTTTAAATAACTGTTGCTTGACTTTTATATCTTGTAGCCTCTATTTTATACTTGTGTTGACATAGGCTCTGTCTAGATTTTATGTCTGTTGTAAACATGTTTTTTTCTTTGCATATAATTTTTCTTAAAATGAATCAATCTATTGGCTACATTGCAATTTATTTTTAAATGAATGGATACACAATAAAAAATAAAATGCTAGTGTAGGTGAAAATAAAACAAAATGGTGTTTGAGCAACACAATACTTGTTTTACATTGGTTTGGTTTGGTAGACATGTAGATGATATTGAAAAGTTGATTGTTGGCAGCACAAAAGAATGTGAAAATAAGTTCTGTTATACATTATGTGTGATATCCAAAGTATAAAATAAAATTATGATTAGTGTTGAGTCTTATTAAACACAACTACTCTTATGAGAATCTCTGGAATTTAATAGGCATGTAGAAGTTGTGTCAGATTATGTTGATGGATACTTGTGAATACTTTTTCCATAAAATTTAAAAGTACCAGGGTGAACCAGGTTAATTTAATTATAATTACATATGCTGTTCAGGTACCTTGTATTATAAGGAAAGCAATTATTTATTGAGCTCCTGTTATTTTTATCAGCTAATTTTTTAGATATTGTGTGTCTAGGAGCTTTGTACACATTTAGTCTAATAACTATGCAATGTTGTATGAGAAATTATTAAAAGTTTAACTCCTTCACTTCCCTCCAGGGACATGCAGTCTAATTGGGTAAATGATATACTCTGACAAAAAAAAAAAAATTGTCAAGGCAGTAATAGAAAACTCATAGTTCATGACTAATTTTAAAAACAATGAAGGCCATTCGTAGGTTTTAAAAGAGAGGAAAATTAATTTTGGTGTAATTTTATAGAGAGATGGAGTCAGAGTTAGGGTGCATTGAAAGATACTGTAATAGAAGAGAAAAATACCAAAGATTCTTAAGAAAAGATTACTTTAAATCAGTAAATTTAGGTAATATGTTTATTTCATGGAAATAATCTGTTGGCATTAGGTGACACATGAATAGAATTAAAGAATGATTCTAATTGGGAAATAAACTTTATAATTCTGCAAAAGTCAATTTTGTCATAACAAAAATAACACTTTGGGTAGAAAAAATATATTTTTTAACCTGAACATGTGAAATTGAAAAGAACCAGGTTCAATCTGCATCCAAGGAAGAAATGCTAAATTTTCTTTGCTATTGTTTTAGCCCCTCATTTTGATTTGGTGAATCCTAACATTAATATAACTTGATAGAAACTTTCACTCCATCTGCATTTTAAGTTATTTGGAAACTTTTATAACAAATCACAAAGTGATACTTTTAAGATTTGCAAAAATAGTTCTCTGCTAACCTCCTTTTATTCCTCTAAGATTATATAAATTCCATATATTATATTGATTTACTTTACAGTACTTAATTAAAGCATTCATTATTCAATAAATATTTATTGGACCCTTGTTATATATCAAGAAATGTGCTAGATACTGGTGATTCAAAGATAAAACAAAATTTGTTACTGCAAAGGGAAAAATCACGGGCCAGTTGAGGTGGAATTGAAGTCATTTGTGTTTGCCATTCACATAATTAACAAAATACCATTCAGTCATTCTTCTCTCTTTTTTAATTAGGCAAGCCCATGCTGCAATCATCTCTACCAGGGTGCAAGACAAAGGAAAGAGAAAAATACAGATAACATCAATTAACACAATAGCCACACATTTAAAGGAATTTTTTAAAAAGCACTGGCTCTGTATTGGTATGTTTCTGTTTCCAATACCCTATTCTTCCTTGAGTTGGAAGTCACAGTTTTCACAGCTACTCAGCTTCTCCTGATTTGATGTCACTGGTGATACTGTGCCAGTTAAAACATCACCTGCACATGTTGACAAGTGTCTAAGGGAGAGAACTGACTGTCTCAAACACACCGAGATGACTCAGAAACAACTGTCACATGGCCGCGTTCTCCAGAGGTGCCCCATCACTTGGACTGCAAGGGCCATTAGACGACATGTCTCCGAGAGGGAGCCTTGTTGTTCTGCTCACTGCCTGCTGCAGGGCTTCACTCTGGAGGTGTGATGAGCCAGAGAATGGAGTGAGGGAAGGCGTACAGAGCACATAGGGGAGATCTGTGTTTACCCCAGCTGCATACAGCACAAAATGAAACAGGTTAAGTTCATTTGCGTTACCTCCTTCATGGCAAATGAAGGGCCAGGGCTTCAAAAACCACATCTGAGAATTCACCCATCCTTTCTGAAATGCAGAGCTGCAGAATTCAAGGGATGCAAGAGTGCATGAGAAACGCCTCCTGAGCCTTTCCGTGGTTTAGAATTGCTTAGTGTCAGAGCCTCTGTTAGACTTGAAGCTTCAGTTCAAGTTGGCAATTGTACAATTATGTTCTCTCCTGTTTTCAGCATAATTTTTGCATCTGTTTTGCAGAATGCAAGAAAATCAATCTTTGACTCACATTTATGAGGGATGTAGCTGTATCTAGCTATTTCCTCTCTCGCAGGTTTTCTTTCTTATATAGAGATCATTTTTTTTCTTTCTTTAATCTGCAGTGGGGTTTCACCCTCTATTTCATTCCATTTTCTATGCATGCAAGTTATGTATTTCTAGATGTCAGAAAATTAGGCAATTTAATGCAGTGGTTAGAAAGGTGATATTCCTAATATTTCCCCCATATATCCTAAATATATTAGTTCTGCAAAGAAGATGTTATAAAAACAAATTTACTGCTGGGTAAGATCATGCTTCAGACAGCTGTTGGAATGAAATCATCTTTTTTTTCAGTATAAACATCTTAAATGTTTACCAATTACAATCAATAATAAAGTTCCGATGACGGAGGACTCGTTGAGGATTTAGACTGATCAAATAGCCAAACATGATGAAAGATTTAGGACCTCCTCTAACCACCAGCTCCATGACTCAAGGTATCTGTTATGTGTGTAGACAATCAAATCAAGGATAGTTAACCAAGCCTGCTCCATTGTATGAATGTTTACTTATATAAAATAAACATACAAGTAGAAAAGAAATGAGACAATAAACTTCTCTTCTTTAGAAACTGCAACAGTAGTAGGCCCAACATCATTATGCTGTGTGTGGATGTGTGTTCATGGAGATACATACACACTGACATGGGCAAAAGAATGCATTATGCATGAACAGAATATGTTCACATGTACAAATACAGTTGCTCAGATTTAAGTACATTTTCTCATATGAGATTCAGTAAAACTGAATTCTACCATCTAGATTTTACATATTTTGGCTACAGAATTTACTATGGAGTCTGTCTTGAATTGATAAAATAAGTAAGGAGGACTTGGAATACTCTTGCTAATTACCCCTTAAATTTTAAGACTGTACTTTTACTCGAAAGGATTATTTTATTACCAAGCTTCTATCTTACAGATATCTTTATTCTCATTTCATGGTGTTTCTTTTTATTTCTATTGAATGTGATGTGTATAGTTCTCAACTGATTTCTGGCTAATGCTTAAGCTAGATATTCTAGTGGTCAATCTAAATCTTCATCCTTTTCTCTTTTGCCAAAGGTACCTAAAAATATATTGCATTTGTAATATTACCAATGGAGAAAAATCAGAGGATCTGATAAAATGATAAGTCAAATAAATCTAAAAGGTGTTTGAATTGTTTGTTCACACCAAGTCACAAGAAAGTAAGGATTGTCACCTAATTATCTCTCTGTAGATGAAGGGAGATACAAGGTAAATAAAATATGGGGCTTGTGTAAGATATTGTTTGCAGTTGGCACAAGAACTGCAATTAGAATATGAGATGCTTGTCCTTTTATTACACTTTGTGCCTCAGATAGTCAGTCTTGATCAATTGCCAGAATCACACACCCCCCTCAGCCATATCCATGTCCAAACCTACTTACAGAGAGAGAGAGACAGAAAGATACAGAGAGAGGGAGAGTGAAAGAGGGAGAGAGGGGAGGAGAAATGGGCAAGCGTACTTCCTGCAGCTCGGAGCACTTGTAAGATGGTACCCATTTCACTTCATAAACAGAAAATGATATGAAGGACATGTTCATGGATAGAGGCTTCTCACAATGGATGGAGGCTTTCGCCATCATGCATGCTCATCAGTGGCTCTCATCCCCAGAATCCCAATCAGATCCATACATTGGATTGGGACCATCCGGTGGTAATGACTTTGAGAATAGCTTCCTGATGGGAGGGCCCAAACGTGACTAATGCTGAACCTAGATATTCTTGAAATGTGGCTCTCTCACAGGAGTATTATATGAAACAACAATTTTGGCTAGAAGATAGGTCCCTATTCTGTTTACATATCATTGGTACATGGTTTGCTTTAAGTTGATAGACTGAGTTTATACTTCCCATAAAAGATTTTAAATGATTGTTAAAACACACAGGTACTCTATCCATTTGAAGATGTTATTGATTAATTTTACTGACAGATAACAGAGGAGATGCAGATCACATTTAAAGTGCATTCTAATGACATTGAGTGCTCTCTAGCAGTTCCAAAATGATGTCAGAGTAAGAAGATAATTATAAAATCTTGAGCTGGGACTTAAATAAAGCGCTGCCTAATTTAATCAAATGTTTATCAATCAAAAACTCTGACATTGCAAAATTAAGAGATTTTTTTCCTCTTCTAAGTTTAAAAATGCCAATTTTAATGTAAGCCAAGAGATAGTGTCACTTCAGGCAGCCAAGTATGGAATTTTGTACAGCTGCTTGAACACTAATGGAGGCAGTGGTTGGCACTGCACATACACCATATTTTAATAAACTTGCCTTAGAGCATATACCTTTTTTAAAAATTCAATACTTTGAGCAATTTATAGGTTAAGCCCTGTTTTACCTTTAAATGTATATCCTGCTGATCAATAGATAAACTGAATTTATGTGGTGGATATTTGTTTTCTACCCCTTTTTTAAAGCATACCAAATGTCTTGAAATATACGCTTCAAAATTACGCCAAGATCTCAATTTTGAAATCTCATCTTTACTGTGATTTTTCTGACACTGGAGATATCAAATGAGTGACATCCTAGAATTCTGTTTCAACCAGAAAAGCTAATGACAGGAAAGACTAATGTATTTATTACCACCTAATTGCATCACATTTTCACCAATTTCTAGCTCCATATGAATACTACTCCGTACCTAAAATGTACTTTAGATACACTTGCATCAAGATTCATTAATTTGAATTAATAATTATTTACACATATTTAGTCCAGGCAGCATACATACACAAATTATTAGAGCAGTGCATTTTAACCCACTTAGTTAGAATTATACTTCGAATGATACTTATTTTACTGCCAACAGACAAAATTTAAACCGAGTGGAGGAGGAAAGGGGTATAATTATGAGATTAGTGCACAACTCTTCCTGTCGGATGAGTTAAGTCATTGTGGGTCCGTGGATCCTGTCCGCTTAATAGATGCCCGTGGTGCTTTTGTATATAGTCAATGCTCCATTGACTTAATAGAAACACACTAGGACCATGTTATTATGCAGATTACCTCATCAGCCATCCAGTGCAGGGCTATGGGAGAGCCCTTGAGAAAACACAGTGGTGGCCCCACTTCATCTTCTCTCAGTGACCTATTGTTCTCAATGGTGTTCCATCAAAAATTAGCTCAGCTGGGAAAAACAAAGGTTTAAGAGATTATTAGGTACTCAAACAAATACCCTATCTACTGCTGGGTAATTGCTTGAGATTTGGTTACTATTAATTGCCCCTCTAGCTCAAAAAAAAATTGATATATTAGAAAGGTATTGATGAGGTTAAAAAGTTCCTCCATTTAACATTTATTTTCAATTCACCTTGAATTCCACTCCTGCTTTAAAGCAATAAATCATGGAAACTCTGGAACACGTACTATGGCAATATTCAGTGATTTTCAAAGAACCTAATATTACTTTCAATTTTTAATGTACAATTAACTCAAGCCACATTCATTACTTATAAGAAAAAAAAAAATTGGAATCCCTACATAAAAGGAAAGCAACTTTCAAATATTGTGAAATAAAGATTCTAAATAATTGCTCAAACTGTCTGATGTCTATTTTAATTAAGATTCGTAAACACATAAGAAAGAAAACCTCTGAGTTTTAAATTTAAATTAAAAGTCAAGCTGTTTTAGTAGAGGGTAGGCATATTGCACACCTAAACATCCTCTGAGAATCACAGTTAAGGTTTAATAAACACTCTCCCTATTTCTGCTGTGGTGTGAGTTTCATTTTGCATATACTGACCTTGGTTTAGGATGTGGAAAGTTTGTTATTAAACTTACAACCTGCCATCAAGGTGGGCATTAGCTTTTTTCAAAACAACCCCAATCCACATATTTCTCATTTTAGCAGCATGCCTTTCAGCTATGACACTAATAGCCAGGGCATCAAACAAGGACATATGCAAAACAGGCCTCTTAGTTCCTGTGCAGATGAGCTGCTATGTAGTAGGTCTGCTCTGCAGGGCTCTGTGGGGTCCTCCCCAACATTGCCTGCCAGCTGCCAACAGCTCCCACGCAGATCAAATGTCCTTTCACCCAAGACAAAAGCACCTTTCCTCCAAGCTAGCCAAACAAACCTCAATCTTGTTTTCTATCACATCTATAAAGATATTTGAAAGAGACATAAATAACTGCCATCACCCTAACTCACATTCCTCTGTCATGTATAAAAAGTGTACCTATTTATACCTTTAGCACATGCAATTATACCCCGGTCTTCATGAGCTCAGAAGTAATACAGAGATTCCAAAAACTGAGTAGTCCAAACAATGGCCAAGTGAATGAATTGAATGGTTAAGGAGATAATTTCTAAACATGGTCTTTTTGTTTCCATTTAATTCTACCTTCCTGTCCTGACACCTGCAAGTTAAGACACAGAAGACAGTTGTGCTTTGTCCTCCTGTCGTAGATTTGCCACTGTTACCAGACAGTCTCCCAATGTCTCTCCTAGAATGTAATTCATCTTCATTGTTTCTGTGCTGACAGGATGGAACCTGCTTACAAATTTTACAGCTAGCAATACTTTTTATTGTTGTTCTGAAAGGGCTCCTGAGGGCTTTCTATTTTATTTTTAGGAACATTCTGAATTTTTCTCCCCCTTTATGCTATACTTTTCACTGTTATGAGTGATGACCCTAAAATACTGGGAGGAAAAAACAACCAACACCCACCAAACTCGGTAACGTCAGAAGTTTCAATGCAATCTTCCGATACTTTGACTTATTGTAGGTGCTACCTTTTAACTATGTTATGTCTAATGAAGAAAATCAGCAGCCTTTGTGGAATGCTGACATTCCTTCAAACTAAGAAAACTTCAGGATGGCTCAAATGTCTTTCAGAGGAAAAAAATGATATAATAAGGAATGCAATGTTTTTCTTGAGCTTTTGCGTACAGAATTTAAACTTTAAGCATCTAAAATATCAATTTTAGGATGAAACTGTGAAATTATAGGACTCAATGTCAACTGTGTTCCTTTAAATGCTTTATTTCACTCCTATGATATCCCTCAGGCTTGATTATACTTGAAAGTAGCCAAAAAGAAGAAGCCCTGAAAATGAAGGTGACATTTTGTATATTAACATTTTAGGGACTTTTATATATAGATCACCTTGGGAGAGGCCATTTGTCCTTAGAGGAAAAATAGCATAGGCAAAATAACATGCTGTTACTAATGGACTGACGGTTAGGTTAAAGAGGGAAGTAGCCCATATTGTACCAATACACTTATTTTGTGTATAAAAGACAGATTTCCTCTCTTATTCTTTTGCGTAATCAAGTGTTATGCTAATGTTAAAATTCAGTTGCCCACTGTTTTGTAATAGTTTATACAAAATAAATTCAACCCAAATCAACATTTATAATCATCAGTGTGCCCTCTGAAAAAAAGTTTCCCATATGTATTGATTAATAATTTTTAAACAAGAGTTTCTAATTGTCCAGTATAGAAAAGAGAATTTAACTACTTCAAAAATTATTTTTGAATTTATGAAGGACCTTTTTCTCCCATGCAAGTTGTGAAAAGTGTGTGTGTGTACATGTATGTATATATATAAATTATACACATGTATATATATTATATATATTCTTATTTCTGTGTAACAATGGCTATATAAAATCTGATAAATTTTTTCTAATATTTTAAATATTTTATCTCTAAAGAAATGGAAATAAAAATGCAGAAAATAATTAAATCCTACCAAAGACGCCATGCTGATATAAAAATGACCATGCTATTAACATTTGATTACACTGATATTTTCTTTTAATTAGTAGTTCTGTTTAAATTAAAATTATTAATAATTTACTGCATGTTGTAATAGGGAAATGAAAAAATTATATCAGAGGATTATCATTATATACTCATCAGCCTAAACTCAATTTTGGTAAGCAATTTAATTATATTCCTTACATTGTATCAAATTTTAATTTTAATTAGAATTACAACTCATGTTACATTGCTCAGAGTATATCTCTGATGAATATTTTATGCTAGCTGTTCAAACAATACATTTATTCCATTTGCTATGAAAACAAAATTTAAAATCTTATGATGTTTCTGCACTGATTAAACTTACTGAATGATATATACCTCAGTGACCTAATGAACATTGAACACAAGATAATTTCTATCTTTAATTTTTTGTAGTCTTACAGTGTAGGTAATAGACATATGAGAGGAAATAATCTTGTAAGGTTGAATCTTTGCATGCAATTTAGCAACTGAGAGTTTTAACACGTGCGGTCAAATAAGCATCTACGTTTATGATTTATGCTCCTCCATGAAGAGTGTGAGGGTGGCTGTTAAGGATTTGAAAGGCTGCCATTTAAGTTACTCAAAGAATTAACTGATACATTGTTTCATTCATTTCAGCATCTGTGGCTAATCTCCCTAATCTCCCTGTGGCTAATACCCCCACCTTCACCTAGAAAACATTCAGTTTTCCTAACAATGAGCCTTTCAAGATTTATTTCCCTAACATTTCCCTGAATAATTTATCTGATTTCTTAAAAAAAAAAAAGTCAAACCTATATAAATGGAAAATAAAATGGTGGTTACCAGTGGCTGAGGGTGAAAGAAGGTAAGAGTGATGGTTTTAAGGAGACAAACTTGTAAAGAGTAGTAAATATGCTGTGGAGATCTAATGCACAGTATATTGTATATAGACAATAATGTACTATAATTATGTAATGTGATAAATATTGCTACATGGGCAATCATATTACAACATATAAACATACCAAAAAAACCAGCTGTACCCCTTGAATTTACCCACTGTTACAGTCAAATTCACTCAAGAAAAGAAAAAAAATCTAATTTCACCAAGGACCCCATTTAAACAATTTACTTTTATATTTGCATGTTGCAATTCTCCACTGCCCTTGACAGAAAAATACTATATTCACCTTTCCCTTTATCCACCTTTCCCTTTGCCTGTTGCAATCTTGCCCCACTCACCAAAGCCCACCTGGATTCAATCTTCTTTATAACAATTTAGATGAGTCATCTGAATGTATTTATCTTTCTTAATTCATCTGATATTCTGATCATGTTTTGTCTCATCATACTTTGTGTTTCTTTTCTCTCTTCTGAGAAGCTGCAAGTTCTGTAGTGGTAAGGAATACATCTTACTTATTGTTCTAATTTTTTCCCACACACTGGGAGAGGGGAGTCCATGCTAGCTTTGCTTTTCCAGCTCTTTCCACTCTGTGGCCTTGAGCAAATTACCCCAGGACTGTGTATGTCTCCCCATATTACCATCTTGTCATCATAGGAGTGTCGTGAGGATTAAATAAGATACTTAATTCATGCAAAAAGCTTTATTACACTTAGTAGGTATTAGCATATATTTGTTCAATGGGGAAGTGACTTGGCCATCACACTAGGATCTCCTTTTGCTATTTTAAGAAATAGTCCTTAATTTACTCTCACTGGACCCAATGCAATTTGCCATTATGGTCCTGACACAACATTTTCGTTTTGCACTTTGTCTCACTTGCCTTTTAGGAAGAAGTTAACATTATTGTCTTTGATACAATGATGACTTTGAAACATCTTCATTTTGGTGGGGAGGAGCAAAAAGACTGACAAAAAAAAAAAAAGAAAATATTTCTGAGAAAGACAAGTAAAGGTGGTGATAATTATAGAACAAGAGATAAGAACCTATAAGAGGGGCATGTAGAAGAGATTTGAAGAAAACAGATTTTGGTTTATCAAAGACAGGAATTGAAAGAAGTGTATTGTAGAAATTGATGACCTTGTCAAATGCTTAAAGAGAAAGATTCATTTAAAAGAGTGTTTTCAAGGTAACCTTTAAAATGCAAGGCTGCAAGATTTCTGTGAAGGCATTTCAGGGATTGTGTAAAAGTCTAATTGGCATTTCAGTTTAAAATGTTTTGTATGGTTTTAAGGCTGTAATTTTAAAAGTAACCATTCAAACGTATCATGTTTTCAAATCATTAATACATTGGAGTCCTCCAATACTTTAACTTTTGTTTTGACTAACTGGTTTTTATTACCAAATATTGTAAATTTTAAAACATAGGAATCACTTATTCTAATACAGTTTCACTTTGCCTATAATATATGTTGGTTTTCACCCAATTTTTTATTTAATAAACTATTTTTCACTAAAATAGTTTGAAAATATATGATTTGAGACTGTGACTGTTGGGGTGAACCCCCCAAAAACCCTCTGACACATAGGGGCCATCAATTTGGAGTCAGTATTTCCACTGAAGTTTTCTCCTGAGAATAGGTTAGCAGGCATGGTCAGTTCTTGTTATTTACAGTTCTTTTGTTCCATGAAGTCCCCAGGAACACTGAATTAGCCAACACTGAATCATTGCTCCTTGGGGAAGTGCAGGGTTAGGTTCCTATGAGCATCTGGTCATAGTCTTTTCATCAAATAATCAATACAGAATCTTGTTTTATGTGTGTTTCTGTTTTAATGTCACCTTATTTAATATATATTGTTAATTCATTAACACTGAACCCATGGCCAGCAGTGCCATAACTCAAGCCTGAGCAAAGTTTATGTAACACATATACTTTATCCATAAGACACATCACAGCTCTTGCTCTTAAGAACACTAGACAGCACTTCAGCCCTATGTGTGGGGTCATTTTGAACAGTGAAATCACCAACAAAAGACAGAAAAATGCAAAAGAAAATGTGGCAAAATAGATCTCAAAAAGGATACTTGTTACAGCTGAAACAAGAAGGCGGAGAGTTACCACGTGAATGCGGACCTCAGGCCACTGAAATTTTCTTTTGTTCTGTGCCTGAGCATGTCCACGACTGAAAAAAAAGTGTGATCTTTGATTTTTTGTGGTTACAGAGAAATTTTGTGGAACTCTGTGGCCACAGAGTAGGCAAATTTGCAAATACAGAATCTGTGAATAAGGAGGATTAAGGTAAATAAGCATGGGCTTCCTCATCAAACTGGGGGCTGATAAAGCGTGGTCGCTTGGCATAAGTCATTGCTCAGGTAAGGAACCACTGTGCCCAGTCATGACACATCTGCACTTGTGCTGTTGGATGGAACTGTGAACACTCCAAGCCTTCAGCTAGTGACCTAGCCTTGTCACTCCTGTGTGGTCCACCAACCAGCAACACTGACACATCTGAGAGACAGTTAGAAATGCAGACTTTCAGGCTCCATCCCAGACTTACTGGATCAGAATATGTGTTATAGCAATTTGCATGCATGTTAAAGATTGAACAGTATGAGTCAAGGCACATAGTGAATTAATCTCTGATTAGTAAAATGGTGATAATAATGTCCTCTCTGTCTGGGAAGAAAAAAAAAACTGAATGAGGCAAATTTAAGTGAGAATTCTAGGTAAGCTTTTCTTTTTTTCTTTTCAGTAAGGTTATAATTTCTAACTTTAGATTTAAAGTAAGAGACATGTTATTCTTCCTTTCATTTGAACACTTAGAGGCCATTGTAGGTTTTTTTTTTAATTGAAATTTAGTCAGCTTATAATGTTGTGTCAGTTTCTGGTATACAGCTTGAGGTTTCAGTCATACATATGCCTGCATATAGCTTTTTATTATAGGTTACTATGTGATATTGAATATCATTCCCTGTGCTATACAGAAGAAACTTCTTGTTTATCTATTTTGTATATAGTAGTTAGTATTTGCAAATCTTGAACTCCCAATTTATCCCTTCCCCAAACCTTTCCCCTTTGGTAACCATAAGTTTGTTTTCTATGTCTATGAGTCTGTTTCTGTCTTGTAAATAAGTTCATTTGTGTCTTTTTTTTTTTTTTTTAGATTCCATGTATGAGTGATATCATATGGTATTTTTCTTTCTTTTTCTGGCTTACTTCACTTAGATTGATGATCTCCAGTTCCATCCATGTTGCTGCAAATGTCATTATTTGATTCATTTTTGTGGCTGAATATTGTAATTTACCACAACTTCTTTCTCCAGTCATATGTTAAAGGACATTTAGATTGTTTCCATGTCTTGGATAGGTAAGCTTTTAAGTGCTGTAGAACTGTAAAGACGGAAGCACTGGGCCCTAACTGTGGTAGAAAGAGGAAGGGGCATTTTTTTTTTTTTATCACACAGCTGCATCATCTTTGTTGAAATGAAAGCCTTTCCACTTTTGATCTGGTTTTATAAGTCTGATTTCCTTAAAATCCATTTTTTTTTCAGCCACTGCAGCTCTATTCCATTCTTTTCTCTCACTTTTATCTCTAAAGTGTCACCTTCTACCATTGCTTAATTACATTAAAAAAGATGTGTTAGTTTTTTTTTCTAAGAAGATTTGCAACTGAGAGGAAATTCGATCTTAAAAATAGCACTCTCGAGATCTTTTTTTTTTCTTTTTTTATTGAATTATAGTCAGTTTACAATGTTGTGTGAATTTCTGGTGTACAGCACAATTTTTCAATCACAGATGAATATACATATATTCATCTTCATATTCTTTTTCTCTGTGAACTACAAGATCCTGAATATATTCCCTTGTGCTATACAGTATAGACTTGTTTATCTATTTTATATATACCAGTCAGTATGTGCAAATCTTGAACTCCCATTCTATCCCTTCCCATCCTTCTGCCCCCTGGCAACCACAAGTTTGTATTTTATGGTCCGTGAGTCTGCTTCTGTTTTATATTTAAGTTCATTCGTCTTTTAGGCATTTTTTTTCTGGTTAAAAACAAAACACATCAAACAGAAAACAAATCACCTTCATCGTAAAAGCACAAGGTGACCAGATTAGAGATTCTTTAATGAGTTGCTGTGATGTTAAATGTGCCTGCATATTCTATTTCTGTCTTTTAAAAACAATTTAAAGAATGTCTCTATTTTTAAAAATATGTCAAAGAGACTTATAACCACAGAGCAGATCTCCTGGAAAATCAGAGGGAACCTACTATTTATTCTTATATTTTCCAGTTTTACTTTGGAAAAAGTTAAAACAAACAAACAAAAAAGGCAAAGAAAAGAAACCCCTCAAAAACCAAGTTAAAAATGCATGTGGTTACGAAGAAAGAAAAAAGAGTAAAAAAGGGAAAGGAGTGTTGTTTCCACTAAATATTATCAAAGCTCTTCAAAAGCAAGCTGTTGTTTCCACGTTACTGTGGAGCACTTAAATGCCGCTGTCTCCTGACAAGAGGATTTCCATTCTTGCCAGTTGTTTCCATTCACAGTATTTAGCCACCTAGTGACTGATTTGTGCCAGGTGGAATTTTTCCAAGCATGCGATATTTACAATTCTCTGTTTACTAGTTCCTGGAGACAGGAAGATAAAAATGCAGCAGCAAATAGTTCTTTCCCAGAAAGAGGAATGTACTTAAGTATCTGAGACTCAAATGCAGACAGAGCCCTGAAATGCAGTTTCACGTACAAAAGACATTTTTTACGATTTTTATGAAGATTAAAAAAAAAACCTATATGAAGTGATTGTCTTCACTTTAGACGATGAGATAAAAATCTAGAAACATTATCAGTTGTAGAGATAAAGAGAAGGTGTCCATAAAACCGAAACTGGTCCAGAATAAATGTGTAATATGTATAAAATTTACCTTGTGGGCACTGAGGGTACTTTCAAGACATAATCTGAAATTGTGTCAAAAATCATTGTTGGATGAAGAGTGAGACTTCAACACATCATTAATAGCATCTTTATGCTGTTTTCTTTTCAACATTGATGGATACACTGTAGGAAGTTGTTTCTCTAAATCGTTGTATGAACTACCTACCTCCCACAAGCAGTGGCTAGCAATGGGCATCTCTTAAATTCTCCTTCTTAAGTACACTCTTGAAGTCTAGGCATTAATATTTTTTTCAATCTTTCATGTCTTCAAGGTTTTATAACACTATTGATTTCAGTGCCAGTGACTCATTCTGTTTTTTGAGGACCACTCACTTTCTACCAGTATGTAAGTGCAGCTGCTGTAAAAATGCATTTTAAGGAAACCATACTTAGATCACAAGAAAAATCAAAAGAGAGGAAGGTAAAGGAAGGGGTTTCATTGAATCTTGAATCAATAGTATTTGACCTTATCCAGCATTTAATTGATTGACTCTTCAAGTCTGTAGAATGGAGGATGACCCTCACTGGTTAGAGAGGCTATTTTACAGCCACTATGTGCATTTGTATTGACCGTGACTGTACATTAGGCCCTAGTTGTAATTTAATGGATAGATCAAAATGGAAGAATCCATTCAAACATTCCATAGCATTGTGATCCGTCTACAAGTTGCCAGATAGTTGTGATAACCAGTGTCAACTAGCTATTTTATTTTGGAATTGTAACCTCCTGGAAACACTTTCAGCTTTTGGTGATCAAATGTCTTATACAGGACCTATGACAAGAAGGATTGTTGTCATAGACTGAATACTTGTGTCCCCCCAGAAAGTTCACATGGGAAGCCCTCAGCCCCAGTGTGGCTGTATTTGGGGATGGGGACTCTAATGAAGTAATTAAGGTTTGAAGGCACAAGCACAAGGCAATGATCAGTAGGATTAGTGTGCTTATAAAGTGAGACACCAGAGAGCTTGCTCCCCTAGTGGGAGCACAAAAGAATGAGGTCCTGTGAGCACACAGCAGAATGGTGGCTGCCCATAAGAGACAAGAAGAGTCCTTAGAATGACACCTACCTTGCTGGCATCTTGATCTTGGAATTCTAAGCCTCCATAAGTGAGAAGTAAAGTTCTGTGCTTTAAGCCAACCAGCCTGCAGTATTTTGTTACGACAACTTGAACAGACTCATACTGCTATGTAGAGTTTAAAAAAGAATAAGGACATGCCCAGACATAGATGATGTCAAATAAAACTCTGGGTGAGATGATTTACAAACAAAGGGACAAAGAGAAAGTCTATTATTTTGTGATTAAAGTTAAAAAAAAAAAAAACCTCTTTGGAGAATGAAGGAAAGGATGTAACATAAGAAAGAAATGTATAAGGTGAAGCTGCTTTGTTTTTCATTTTGTTATAGTGAGGAATTACAATGGACCACCATTGAGAAGATACAGGTTGGAATATTGATTCAGTCAGTTTTGTGCTTTATGCTCCTGGGCATGTCAGTTAATCTTTTGAAAATGTAGTTATTTTATATGTAAAATCTGGATAAAAATATCATATGTGGGTATTGTGAGTATTAAATGAGGTTATCTGAGCTAATTTAGCTCAGTGCTTGGTACCTAATAGGCACACAAAAATATCTGAGGATTTGGAATACTGTTCCCATTTTTCCATCATTTCATAAATATTGACCTATTAAAGAAAATATTGTATTTTTCCTTTAAGATAACTATAAATAAAACATGCATGTTTCTCCTTTACCCATTCCTTACTTTAAATATATAATAATTAACCAATTTCTTAGTAAAGAAAAAAATTAACCTCATGACTGGTAGCTTTTGGTATCACAAACGGTAAGAGACTCCTGGCATAAAGATGTGAAGTGGGTCAAATTGCTTTTCTATTATTAGCTCCTGTCGTAAACCCATTGTCTTCTAGTACTCGTTAAATGACCTTGCCCAAGATATACACAGTCTCATCTGCCAAAACTTGGCTACGCTGCCAAAGAGGAATAATTTTAATGACTAAATTATGGGGTTGCAGAGAGAATTAAATGAGAGAATACATATAAAGTGTTTAGTACTGTGTCTGGCCTGGAATGAATTCTTTACAAATGATAGTTATTATTCATTTCTATCAATATTAATGTTTAATGTTTGTCCTATGGGTATGTCCTATGTCCTTGGATATGTACAGTTGGTTTTTAATTCTTTGGAACAATGTAAATGAGAAAAGTTTAGCCAGGAAGCTTGGTAAGAAGGCAAACAGCATTTTGATCGGTAAGATGAGCTATTTCTAAAGCTATCAAGTAACATACACATTGTTGATGATCCAGTGATTAAAGTGAGATGGAAGCTCTAGGCAAGTTGTGAAGAGAGGAATGACATAATCTGACATAGATATTGATATTCAGTCTGATTCTGTTTGAAAAATAGATGTAGAAAGCCAGAGGCAGGAAGACCAGTTAGGAGGTTACTGCAGTAATTGAGGCTGGAAGTAATGGCAGTTTGGACGAGGGTGCTTGGAATGGTGAGAAGTGTCTGATTTTGGACTTCTTACAAAGATCCACAGAATATGACTGTGCACTGAAAGTGACGTGGATTACTAGGTAGTCATATGAAACAACTACAAGATTTTTGTGTTGAGACACCAGGAGAAGAATTGATCTTTCATTGACTAAGAGTGAGACAAGGGAAAGCTGAGACAAGATAAGGTTCCGTCTGCAAAGAACGTAGTTAGAGAAGAGGTGAGAGGACTGTGCTCTGAGATGCTCCAATGCTTAGTAGTCATAACAAAGAAATTGGAGGAGTGGGCAGTGATGCCAGAGAACTCCAAGAGAGTGTTCTCACAAAGCCAAATGGAAAATATACAATATTTCAAGAAAGAGAAAGTGATCAACTCCGTCCAAAGCTGTGTGGAGAGGGAGGACATTACTTGAAGATTTCAAGCCTTTGTGAATGGGGAAATAATATTACTTTTAACACGCCTTGGGAGTCAGAAAGAAGAGGTTTCAGGAAGAAGCTAACAAATTTACTTTGGGACAAGTTGAATTCATGATATGGGTGAGATGTGAAATCAGACAGGTTTGACTTGAAGTATGAGTCTGGAGGTCAGAGCTAGGTCAGGACTGGAAGTTACAGACTGAGTATCGTATGAATAGAAATTATGTTGAGCTTTGGATTAGATAATATCAGTGAGCATGTAGAGTGAATTGAAAGCATTTTGGGAATGCTTAACGTTTAACGGTAGGATAGAAAAGATTTATCAATGGGGAAGGGCTAGGGCAGCAATATGAATAGAACCAGGACTGCATCCTATCTTTAAGTCAAGGATTTCTTTTGACTACACAAATCAGTAGCTAAAAAGGTAATCAGGCTAGTTAGTAAGAACCAGTGGTTCCCTAGCATGAACCCTTCTTACTCTATAAGATGTGCAGCTTCCGTGGGCTCCAGTTTCTCAGTTTGTAACTGGTGTCTGACATTTCCCTTCTTCACAACTTGTCTGTTTATCCAGTTGGCAGAGCGTCCACCATCCAGTAAGCCAGGTAAAGGCAGCATGACTGCTGTTGGGGACTACCATGGTGATGCTATCTCCTGTTGCTCCAAAGCCACCGGTTCTCTCATCAGCTGCTGTTGGAGACGTTGGCACTTGCTGCCCCTGGCATATTGGATGCTAGGAGTCCCACTAGGGCTTTGGGATCCACTACTGTGCAAATAGTTCTGGATTTGCCAAAGCTATGACACATCTTCTGTATTCTCCAAAGCACAATCTCACACTCTGAGACAAAAAAGGAGAAAATGTTCTTTTTCTAAGTGGATCACAAGCATTTCTGCTCTGGGGCTCAAATTCCTAACAGCCATAAATTGTCATCTCTTAGATAATGGGAACTAAGCAGCAGACAAAAAGAGTGAAAAACACAGTGCTATACTTTAAATCATTCTTTCCCCTCAACAACCAAGGCAGGCTTTCATAAATTCATTTCTTCAGCAAATATTTATTGAGAACCTCTTATGCATCAGCATCCTTCCTCCAGCAAACCTTGTCCACTGGGTGCCTTCCAATGAGGTGTTTTCCTCATGTAGTGAACCTCATCCCAGTGGAATACCATCCAAGGATCCCTCTGGATCAATTCTTGACAAACTCTCAGAACTTCAGAATCACTGCATCACTGCAGTTTCTGATTTAGGAGGCCTGGTGTGAGCTCAGGAATCTAGGTTCTGGGTAGGTCTGATTCACAGATCTGTGTGGTCACTGCCGCTTTTGGCCTCCCCTTTATACCTGGACCATACATGAGCACAAGGTTGAACTCTTAGGCTGAAACTTCTACTGTGTGAGGAAAGAGAAAGTTTACAATAGTGTGATGAGCTGTATGAGTGCTGGAGAGAAGAAAAAGAACATGGCTGTCAGAAAATAAAATATAATGGGTTGACATGGAAGTCAAATGTGACCTTGAAAAAATAACTTCAGTCAGGGGGAAGGGCGCTGAATGCCAGGGTTTAAAGGGTGATATGGAAGTGGAATCTATTAGGCATTAGGCTATTAATCATTAGGGAAGCTGGGCTGTGGAGAGAAAGGTAAATTGCAACTGTTGTTACAAGAAGGGGAAAAAGGCCTCGGTTCTTTGTCTTACCCGAGAGAAAAGAATTCAGACGGGAGACTGAAAGCACGGTATAAACAGAGGGTTTTATTAGTGTAGGAAAAGTTACTAAAGTAGAACACATCTTTGAGAATTGAAGGCGGGCCAACCCAAGAGGGGAAATGGTGGCTCTCCTTTGTTTATTCTATCTTATATCCTGGCTTAGGGGGTGGGCGTTCTCATGATTGATTGACAACTTATGTCCCTTGAGTGCTCAGGCATACTCACCTCCTTTGCACATGCTCTTACCCATGATGCACACATAAAACCCTACAGGAGGGACCCAAACCACAGTGCTAATTACATTATAATGAGCATTGGGTCATGTTAAGTCAGGTCCTTCTCTCTACTGCATAGCCACAGCATCTGATTCTAACCTGCTTCTTTGCTGGTGCTCATTTAGAGAGAGGAAAACTCTTTGAAGCCCCTTATCCTGAGCACAGGTGTACTGTTATCTTCTGGATTGTTCTCTCCCCTTTCCTCTCCCCTTGCCCGATGCTCATTTCTAGCTAACTGCCTGACACAACCATATATGCCCTCGAGAGATACAGCAATAAGGTGAGGGGAAAGTGTTTTTGTGGTTGGATTTTGTTGCTCTGTTTTTTGACAGGGGGGAAGTTATTGTATATTTCTATGGTGAGGGGAGCCTCAGATAGGGAAACAGAAGTGTGTGATTGGGGAGAAATGATTTATTGGCCAAGATCTAGTTGTGTGCAGGGAAGCCAGCAAGACTCTAGGAGTGTGACAGAAAAGGGGGTAAAAGAAAACAGGTGAAAGATTAGAGGCAAAGCAGAGGATGGTTTGACTCTCTGTCTCTGAGAGACTAACAAAGAAAAGGAATGAGTATAAAGGAGAAAAGATTAAAAAAAAAAATGAGAGCTTTGACAGTCCCAGTTAACTAACAGATGCTGTCATTTGCCAAGAATGAGGTGTTTCAGCCTGGACTGAGGGCTGAGGACACACCACCATGTTGAATTCTCCCCTGAGTCAACAGGCAATGATGAAAGGAAGTGCTGCACACCAGTGAGGGCCGGGTTGAGGTTGAACGGCACAGATTTCTAGAAGACCCTGTCAGCGCCAGTTTCGGAGCCGCTCCAGCAGTAGCTGGCAGCTTAGGAGAGAAGCAGAAAAGCAGGAGGGAGGCTTTTGCAGGGAAGAATTAGCCAGGATGGCAAAGTGGAGGGTCAGCAGAGAGAGGCTTGATAAGGTCCTTGCAGGAGTCCCCAGAGTGGCTGTCTGTGGGGCAAAGGCTGGGCACCAGGGCAGGAGGGGCCGGAAAGGAGTTAATAAATCAGGGAGTAGGGTGCCCCTGAGGTATGTGAGGTCTCAGTTAGGATGAAGAACTCAATCTGCCAGTGCAGGAAAGAAAATAAGGAGCATCTGGCTTGTACCTGATTTCAGAAGTCAGGTTCTGTGGGGAGTGGTACCATACCAAGTGGTAGAATCATTTTTGCCTATGTTGACATTTGTTTTAGTTTCTAATTTGCAGTCTCAACCATAGCCTCAGGCCTGAAACATTACATTTTGAGTTCACCGAATGATAAGGGAATTGTGCGTGTTAAAAATATTTTTCTATCTTAAACAGTGCGATTCACTAAAACTATTAAAATTCAAGATGTAAATGCAAACTACTATTGCATTCTATTTGTGTATTACATACATTCAGAAACACGAATACATTAAAATGCACTCGATATGCAATTGAGCGGGTGCTTTAATATATTTTTCTTTGGAGACGTTCTTAAATTTCCTGTGCCAGGTACATTTTATATCACTGTATAAAATTTATATAGCTAGCTGTAACTTATAATTGTAATACATAGTACACTTTTAGTTGTAAAGATGTGTTCTTTTGACACACAACCCCTCAAGGATTGAAAGAGTTAACGTACCCCCAGAATCCTAAATTGAATACAATGGAATGACTTTATTTGGGGGAAATTGGCATTTTTCTTTTCATTACTGTTGTTGCTTTTGTTATGACTCCTATGCACTCATTCAGAATTAATAAAAACTTTTCTCAGTGTGTTTGTGATTCATAGATTCCTACAGCTGGGAGGTGCCATTTGTGTTAGTCTGGGTTAGTACCTCACTCTCAGGATGTGTAAAGCCATGCCAAGACAGGCATGAGGGGAGCGCTGGGTAGAGGGGAGCTGGGCCTCGGACCTCCAGCCAGTTGTCTCTGAACTGTGTAGCTCAGGCATTCTGTCTCATGGCGGAAGAGATTTTAGGAAGAAAACTCACATTCCCACATTTCCATAAGTACCCTTGCAGAAGCTCAGGCCATCCCCTCAACCCCGCGGGCCATATCGGGAGCATTGCTGAAATGCTGCATTGAGACGGATGGGTGTCTATAGGAATGTCAGCCCCTGGTATTGATTCTAAAGGTGTGGACCCTCTCACAGAATCAGTCGCCTCACCTTTCTTTCAGCACTGAGAGAAAAAGTCATGCTTTTACCACAAAAGGTTATTTCAACAACCACATTTTCTAAGCTCTTGGAACCCACGCAGCAGTGCATGCGGCAGGTGTGTTCCTTTATGCACAAAAACCCCTGGTCCGGAATGACTCACTCAGTGGTCGTGTGCTCATCATGGAAAATAACCTAAGATGGGTGATGACAAGAGGCTCCTAATTCTGGCTGTTTGTGGGTATTTGAGAGCAATCAAGAAATGCTCGCTGTTTTGTTCCTACTTCAAGAAGAGGAAAAAATACTCTGTATTAATTGGATGCATTTGGCTCGGTCGTCTAAGTGTGACAAATAGAAACGTGCCAAACTGCTGGGAGATAATTTGGGTCATCTGCAAATCACTGTGCCTGCCAGTTTGCAGACAATTCCTAGTCCTCGTGGTCTGTCACATTTCTTTTCCATTAGCTATTTACCATCTGACGAGTGAAAGTGTGCACCAGTTTATTTTTTGGAAAAAAAAAGATACTCTGTTTTATTGATGCTTTTCCCTTTACAAGCTTATTGTTGTGTGATCTACACTCCAGTGCCTTTGCAAATACACACAAGGATCTTGCCCCGAAGTAGTGAGTGCTAGAGTAAGAGATGGAAAAAACATTGTTGAGCCTGACTAGTCTGCTTTATTACAGGAAATGACAGTTGTTTTTGGATTAACTCAGACTCAGGATGTGCGTCAAGATACCTGAAGGAGTAACAGTGACAGTGGACCAACACATCTCGGTGCTAGGACTGAACAGCAGACAGCTTTCCTGCTCTGTGACTGAGGTCTGAATCAGTCTTATGCCTGAGTTTACAGGAAATTCAGTGTGGACCTTTTATTTACAAACAGGGAGTACTTGCCAAGGTGGAATAATAAAAAAAAAAAAAAAAAAAAAAACAGCTGATTAATCAGCAGGCAGCCTTCATCTTGAAGGGCCTCAGTGCCCGGCCCCTTTCAATGTTCAGGAGATGGGCCTTGTGTGAGAGAGATGCAGTGTGGAAATGCCTTTGATAGCTCCCTGATTGAGTCTATCTGGCTTTGGAAAGGGACAGGACTAGGTTTAAACAACCCTGCCTGATAGAACACGGCGTGTGCATGGCTGGAAAAAAAATTACCTCATTATAGCTCAGTGCTGTTGCCCTTTGGAGTAAAATGAGAGAAAAGCTTGCTCTGGTACTTCTGCTGATAAAATTCACTTTCTGGAACACAACCAAATCCCAGCATATATCATCGGAGAGAAATAAAGCAGTCAAAAAATTGTATTCCTAAATAGGCCTGGAACATCTTGGCAACTGCTAAAGCAACACAAATAAGGAACAGTGCCCTACTAGCTTGACCCTTAAATTATGCAGCTGTTCATTACCCGAATTATACATCTCAGGCTGCCCTTTGGAATCAGGCGTGAAGCACAGCGCTGGAACAATCCCTGAATTATAGCACAATAAGAAAGACCTCCTAACGTGTCACATGCATGCACTGGAAGATAAGAAAGGCCAGCTTAAGTTCTTGGCATTTTAAAGACGGCAATCAAGAAAGCCTTTGAATTCCTCAGTTTTCTTTTTCTGCAATTCATTTGCATTTTTGTGTTAGTTAGACAAAGAATCTCATTCATGTGTCAGCAGTCCAGCGTCAGTCTTCTGCTCCAGAGATGTGCATGTGTGTTTGGGTTTAAGCAGCATGGTATTTACAGATGGGACAGTGAAAAAAAAATTAATGGAAAAAAAAAACAAAACATTAATAACCACAGCAGCAAGCCTGCCATATTTAGAGAGGAAGTAAGGACAGCAGGCATGATCCCAAAGAATAAAAACCTTATAAAAATAGAGCTGTCAGAGAGCTTAAGGGCAGGACTTCAAAATTTATTTTGCCCCAGTACTGGATGTTACATTTCTACTGAAAGTGAAACATATGTCTCTAGCTACCTTGAGACTTGAGGAACACGACTGGTACACTTTGTTATGATAAGATTCACATTCCTTCACGGTATTATATTCACAAAACTTACATCTGCGTCCACTTGGTTGTGTTAATAACATGTGGGTGCCCTTTTGAACTACTATCAGGTTAAGAAGGAGAAGAATTTATTTTTTCATCCAGTTTATCCTTTTTTTTGGACAGAGGCTATTGAGGAGACTGACATTTTGTATCAGATTTTGTACTTAAATTACATGGGTAAATTAAATTTTTACAATTCCCTTTTTGATGAATATTTGGGATATGATTTAAGATATTTTCTTGCCTAAAGCAAATAAAGATTTACATAAAGTAAAGATTATGTGTGAGGTGAGTGTTGTATTAGACTAATTTAGGTGACTGTCAAGTTTAGTTTAAGTCCTCCCCCACCACCGTGTCCCCAGTTTGGCTGTCTGAGCCCCCTTCCATCCCTCACCCTTCCCAAATCTAGTATCAGAGGAAGAATGCCCCTCCTCGAAGATGTCCCCGTCAGTCTGGGAATCCATGAATATGGTACTTTACATTGCAAAAGGGATCTTGCAGGTTTTGATTATGTACCTTAAAATGTGGAAATTCAATTTAATCATATAAACCCTTAAAAGCAGATAATTTTCTTTGGCTGAAGCCGGAAGATATAGGTAGAGGAAGTCCAAGAGATTTAAAGTGGGAGAAGGACTCATAGATTGCTGGTGCTTAGAAGGTAGATGGGGTAGGGGGTCAGGAATCCAGGAATCTGGGAGACCTTAAGATCAGAGGGTGGCTCCCAGCTGACAGCCACCCAGAAAGCAGATCCTCCACCCAAAAACTGCAAGAAACTGATGTAGGCTATGAACTTGAATGTGCTTGGCAGTCTTTTCATTCTCAAACCTCCAGAAAGGAATGTGGTGTTGATGATACCTCAATTCTGGCTTTGTGAGACCCTAAGCCAAGAACCCAGATGAGTCACTCTATACCCAGACTTCTGACCTGCACAACTGTGAGATAATGAGAGGATTCTGTTAAGCCATTCATTTTGGGTAATTTGTTATGCTAACAATAGGAAATTAATATACCTGTCTTCTGGTATTCGTTTCTGAGGTTTTCCCTTTATGTAACTATTTTCAGTTTACCTGTTTTTTTATTTATGGAATTAAATACTTGTTACCAGCTACAGCAGTTAAAGGTGCCAGCGAAGTTGTCAGGAGTTGTTTGTTTATTGCTTGTTTGCTTATTTGGGGAGTGATAATGAAAAGTGATTCCTGATCACCAAAAACAAGAGTTAGAAGGTAGTGGAGTGTAATATTTGATTAAATGGACTCTGGAGACAGACTGCAAGGGTTTGAATCCTGACTCTACCACTTGCTAGCTGAGGGACCTCAGGCAAGTTACTTAACCTCTCTGTGCCTCAATTTCTTATCTGTAAAGTAAAATAATAATAGTACCTATTTTGTTACGCAGAGTAAGTTAATACATGTAACATGCAGCAGAGTAAGTACTTTATAAATATTATTTTAAATATTATTAAAATTGTCCATCTTTATAATTGTAAATAATGCATTTAGCTATTTCAATAGGAACCCTCACTTAAGATAAGAATTGTCATGTTGTATTAATTTTCTAGTATGTTAAAAAATCTAACAGTAACTTTCCTTGTGCTGAACATTTTGAAGCAGAATTGATATTTCTTTTAAAATCGAAACAGGTGCACAGGTGATATTGAGTCAACCCAGATGGCAGATGTCATCACAATATGGACATTTAAAAATCTCTACGTTCAAATGTATTTTAATGTCAATGAGATTGAGTTAACGGTTTTCATAAAAATTCTTGCCTTTCTAAAATGATGTCAAGTTTCTCCCTTTGAACTTATGAGGACATAAGCAATGAGCCTGCTGTCCCCACCCAGCCCAGAGCAGAAGAGGCAAGAGTCCCCTTTTTCACTTTTGCAGTTTTCCTGAGACCTCCCTCTGACCAAGGTGGACACTTACAGCCTGTGCAGCTGTGAGCAGAGCGTATGTAAACACACACTTCGGCTGTGCATATTTATGCCTCCCTGGAGCGCCATGGGGCCACACACCCTCCTCATCTCTGCCTGTGTTCTGCCCCCACCACGCTCTCATTCTGGAGATTTATGACCCTTGCTACACCAAAGCCCTGTGCTGTTAGTGCAAGAATCGTTCCTGCAAACCAGCTCTGTGCAGGTGTCCACCTGGCACCTCAGGACACACAGAGATGTAGGACGTTTGTTTTCTCTTCAGGTCACTTGTGCAGTCCAAAATCAACAGCGTCATTAATTAGATCAGTGCTTCTCCAGCTCCAGTATGCACAGGAATCATGGATGCTTCACTGAAATGCAGATTTAGGAGATCTGAGGTGGGGCTGAGAGTCAGTATTTCTAACAACCTCCCAAGTGATGATACCCCAGTTACAGTCCCTACCCCACACTGTGCAGGGCAAAATATTAGAGTGCCATTTAAATTTTAAGTAATTAAATTTCTTTTTTAGCAAGTCATTGTCACCTATGAATAAGTGACAATTTTATTGTGAATATGCACTCAATTCTTCATCATTTCACAATACATTTTACTATGAAAATAGAGATTTGGGGTATCTGCTCTTATATAAGGACAATTATAATCAAGCTAAAGGCCTCTGTGTTGAACTTAAATCATTTCTCTTGAAATAAAAATATCTGATACAGGGACTTTAGTATTAACGCATACAGAAAACCTAGTAAAAGACATTCTCTAGTAATTCAGATTTTGGAAAAGAGTGTCAGTTTACCTCTGAACTACTTGTAGCAAATAACCTCCTTGTATAAGGGAGCATATAGTTTACCTGGGATTTATGTAAGAAGTAAATGAATCAATCATGTAAACAACTTAGAAAAATGTCTATATTAAAGGAATAAACACTTTTCAAGAAATTCAGCAGGTCTAAAAGGGTATATATTTGGCAGACCCATATTGAAGCACCTTTTTAAGAGACAGTTGAGCTGATGTTGTGGAGTTACCAGTCTATAGGCAAAGCTAAAATGTGGAAGGAACTGTTTCGTTTGTCATTCAGAAGCTAGATCTAGCCTTGCTAGTGTTTCATATCATTTAGAATAATTCTAAGCCCATGGGTTTGGGGGAGGAAAAACAAACCACAAAGTAGAAAAGTATCACCATGAAAACTATTCCCTCAGGAAAAAAATACAGTATCTTTGATATTTCCCAATTCAGAATGTCTCCTAGCTGAGAAAATTTGCTGGGATCAAACTAGTTGAGAACAAAATAGAAAAGATCCTCAGGACATCTAAAACGTCAGCCAACTCTTACCAAATGAACTTTGGTTTCATACCTAAGGAGTGGAATTTGAAATGTTTAAAAATAATATAGTCTCATCACATTACTTACTTGGTGACTGGATATTTGTATCTACTCTGGAGTTTCTAATTTCCAAGTAGAAATTCTAATTATCGTTTCTCATTCTGATCATTTGTAATGATTGAGGAAAGCAGTGGATAAGCTTCGGTTTTAAAAAGTTTCTCTCTCCTCATATTTTCCCTCAAGTAACCTTGCTTAGGGACTCTGAAGGAGGAAGTTTATGTCAATAGGTTACTGAGCTTGAGGAACAATAGATTTTTAAGAGGTGGCAAGGGAGTCTACTTCAAAGAGAATGAAATTATATGCCAAGAGAAAGAAAAAATGAATAAAGAGCATTTTTTATATGATGGAGGCTTGAAGAAAACTAAAGAAGTGAACTAGAATAAGCCACAGGTTGCTATAATATTCAGGTTTTTTTTTTTTTAAGTGCCTGCAAGGTGTTGGATAAAGTTTTTTTTTTTTTCCCATTCTGCTATTTGAGTCTACCATGATCGCATGTTCAAAAAGATTAAAGTTAGAGGAAAACTAATGCATGTATTTTATTCACTCCCTGATGTTTGAAAATAAAGCAATGCATACACTTGACTGCAAAACATATAATCGTGATATGGTGTATTTGCTTAGATCTTTATTCTAAAAGTCTAGTACTTTAGGTAAATTATCTCAAAAAATTTCAACATAACATCTGTGATGTAAGAGGCAAGGAAAACATTTCTTTTATTAGAAAAACTGACTCATGATTAATGCAATTGGAAAGTCAAGAGTACTCAGGCCATCTCTAAGACTTGAGATAAGCAAAGAGATGTACAAAGAGATTTCTTAAGATTATTCTTGTGCCTCTTTTGGTTCTCATTACTATATACTATAGAAAATTGAAATAAATACCTTACTGGCCTGTGATAAAGGTGAAAGCCGTGCTTAGAGTGGAAGTTATGTTTTCTCTCTTCTGGTCTAATAACACGTTCAGACTACTACCTATGTGAAAAGCTCCAGTCTCCTGAAACTAAAAGATGTGCATGTTGGTGGTGAACAGTTTCATTAATAATTTCAAATCATACGTTGCCAAGGATCTGCCACTGTTGCAAGTTATGGCTATTTGGAGTTTTCGTGTTTTTCTGCCAATGTGAAAATTGGTTTTGCGGGATGGTTTATTGCTGCTTCTTGACTTCTTTTTTTCCTCCTCCACCAAGAGAATACTTCTGTTCTGCAGAAGCAATGGAAGCCTAAAAAGATAGAACGTTTTCATGTCAGAAAAATTAAAGTCATAAAGGAGATAGATTTCCAGAATTAAATTAGAATTGAACAAGTCAGTTATGTGTACATCCATCAGCCCAGTGGTCAGGATCTCATTTCCACTGAAGCAAACTTAGCTAGAGGGCAGATAGAATTTCTGCACAGAGAAACCCCCCACATCTTTCACAGCAAATTATGCTGAGAATAGAAAGCCTTCACCTGCAATGAGTATGTCTTTGAAAAAGGACCTTCTTCTGTTTAAGAACACTATTAATTATGTTTACAAAATATTCTAAATAAGAATGAAACCAAATATGAGTTTGGGGATGGACTTACTGATCCTGTCTTACCCAGAATATAAATAACATCAACCCATGTGCATTCATTTCTTACCCTATTATAGCTAGTAAACCCCTTCTTTTGATTATCAGTGATCAGAAATTATTAAATTAATACTCACCAGTATTACTAGATAATGTTTATGCTACATAATGTTTTTAATATGTCAGAAATATGTTCACATATATATGAGTCAATTAGGACTCATAATTTTGCCCTTCAACCAGTGACACAGGAAGCTAGATGTCAGGGAGGCAGAAAAGGAAGGACAAAGAAAGTGAAACATATTATTGGGCACCTACTATGTGCTGTGTGACATGATTTTAGTCTCATGTTTTAACAAGCTTCACGACTTTTCAGAGGTAGGCATTACTATCCAAAACTTTATAGAATTGAAAACTGAAATTCTGGCTGACTAAGTTACCCAAAGTCACAAGGCTCACATGTAGATTACATGGTTTGTCTGGGGCCAAGTCCATCTGAATCTAATGCAGAAGGATAAAGCATTCACCAATTGTGAATGATCTCTGTACCCACCCTCATGGTGTATGTTATCCAGCCCTTCTGCCATATTCTCAGTGGTACAATAATTTTCTAAAATCAAGAGCACAGATTTCTCTCCCAAGTTCATTCAAAAGATTTATTTGATTAAATTAATTTTTATTTTAAATAAATGTGTCTCAAATAAATTAGAAATCCACTGTCCTTTATTTAGAACATTTATATATAATACCTACTATTATATTATATGTTGTTATGTTATATGCCTATAATAGATTGAGCTAGAGTTAAGGGTTTTCTTAAACTTAAGGAATGTTAAGAAAGGTTTTGAGGTTGATAACAACCTCACAAGTGCCTTGTAAAACTTTAAAATATCATTAAGTGATGAGCAGTCCTTGACTTAGATTCAGAAATTAAAGTCATTCACAGATATTAAAGGTCAATTAGTCTGTATTTTGGTTTTTGTTTGCATTTTTTTTCACAAGTACCCTCAGGTGAGTTTATAGCCAATGGGGACAGTTCTAAAATATTAAACCATGGAATTGAAATCCAATAGCATTAAGTCTTAGGATGAAACGAAGTTTTAAGAGGGATGTGACCATTCTAAAAGCCAGATATGATGGCCTCAGACCTTAGTTCCCAAGGGCCTTCCAGGATGGAAAACTTTAAAGCCAATCAACACTGGGCCCTTTAATGAACTCCCCTAGTTTTTCCAAGAATAGTTACCTTTTTTGTGCTTATTATTTCAGAGACCAAATCAAATATCAGGACATATTTTTCAGAGCAATCATAAATTTCTAAATATATGTAAGTTGAATGGGAAGTCATAATTATTATTGAGCCTAATTTGACCTCATGTCATTTTCAGTATTTTTTATAAAATGCTCTAAGTTTGATATTGGAAAGACACCAAATATTCCCTTATTTTTATGACATTCTCATGATGAGTTCATATACATAGTCATTAAACCCTTTATTTAGTATTTTAGATTGATTCATGTACAAATATCTTCAAGTTCTATTTTAGGGAAAAAGACTACTCTCTAAGAAAAAAATCTTTTTAAAAGAAAATTATCTACTTCAATGGAACATTTTATTATTTATTATTTCTGTTCATTTTGTTTTATTTTTTAATTTTTAACTTTTAGATAGTTTGCATATAATATAATTTAATCGAACCTGCCTATACTTAGTTGCTAAGAGATCTGGGGGATTTGGAGTTGGAAAGAAACTGATTCTTATGAGACACAAGAGACAATATTCTGGGCTGAGGTTTACAAAACAGTTTAAAAATAGAATCTATACTGACATTCCATAGGATAAGGAAAAAAGTGATGTTGAGGAGCCACAAATTGCCAACATACATTTTGCCATTTACAACTTAGAAAATATATCCATTTTAAAATTTTAACTCCAGCCTACTTTGTCTGAGTAACAAAGCTCATTTATTTATTTCACACGTAAAGTAAAAAAAAATTAAATTGTTTTTAATCCATTCAATTCTCATCAAAGATTATTTGGCATTTTTAAGAGCATCTGTAGACTATTATATATTAACATATTTTTCATATTTTGTTAATTTACATTATACTATTTTTATTCAGTGATTCTTATTATTAAAATAATTGAGATAGCTCTGCTTTTTCCAGAGTGTGAGATCATCCTTCTAACTCAGTCTGACCAGTTCTAAAATGAATAGTGTAGGCCATATTAGGCCTGGATTTTAATTTTGCATTTGCACACCAAATCCTGGCCCACGGCTAGCACTCCAAACATGTGTTTTCAGCTTGTATATAGTACTGCGGATTTTGTAAGCAAACAACATCTTGCAACTTGAAGCCTTTGGGTAGGGTACTGAAATATGGGAAAAATGATTTGTTCTGTGTACCTATTTTTAAGTGACACTTTAAATTGATAATGTTAAGATGATCTGAAGTACAGCTGTCACTCCTGTGAGTAGGGAGTGGGTTCTTATAGACCTCTTTCACTGGGGCCTTCCATATCTGCTTGTATTTGGAAGGATTCTCTTTCCATCCTGTGTCTGAAAGGGTGGAAACTTCCCTTATCCCCCTCTAGGTTTTTTGGCTGGTCTAATAATGAAATTGACATAAGACAGATTAACAGGAGAAAAACACATTTCACACATACAAGAGCTCGCCCCATAAAAATGTGAGACTCACAGGCAGTCAGGTAGTTGGTGTTTATATGCCATCTGAGCTATGGAGAAGCTGGAAGGGGTCTGGGGCTTCAAACAGGAGGAAGACAATTCACAGGAAGATGAGAAGAGCAAATGTTTGGTAAACAAATATTTGCCCTACCATGCAGGCAAGTCCTTCTGGTATAAAAAGGTATCTCTGGTAACAGCTTTCTTTCTGATCCAGGCCACTGATCTAAAAATATTTTCAGGCAGTTAATGGGGTTGGGGGGTAAAAGATTCTTACTGAGTCTGCTGGGCCCTGGATTGTCCTCAGCTTAAAGTAATCACGTGCCAAAGTGACACATTCAGGGGGGTCATGTTCTGCTTCCCTTCATGACCTTTTCCACACACGAGAGCCTAACTTTAGAAGGGGCCACCCAGAGCATGTTGGAGATGTAGCTGGACATCTATTCTTACAGGCTTTTCCAGCGTGTGTTCTGCCAGAGGCCAGGTCATTGCTGAATCACTCTTACCCAGCAAACCTTGCTTGACAGTGACAATGTAGGCCTCCTGAGCCATGCTATCAAATTCTGCAGAAGCCCCTTGTCCTTTTTACTAATGTTTTACCAGATTATAAAGAGAAGAGTCAAGTTCCTCTTGTTTACTGTTAAAGATCATTAAAAACTGCCAAGAAGAAAGGTTGCTGGGGCAAACCACATTTCACAAGAAGGGAATATTTCATTCTGCCTACCATTGTGGCCAAAAGTATGTTTTGTAATCAGACAACCTTGGGTTTAAGGGCTGGCTTGGCCACTTATTAGCTCAGCTATTTCGTGCAAATTAATGTCTCTGACTTTCTGTTTCTGCTTTGCTAAAATAAAAATAGAAAGATTCACCTCGCAAGGTTATTAATTTCAAAAGATAATGCAAATCCAATACTTGGCATGGTGCCTGGTACATAAGTACTCAAAACATGTTAGTTTTGGATTTTTTTTTCATTTAATTTTTTTTTTATGCTGGTGTTGGTAATTTTTGCTGTTAACACAATTATCTAACAAGCTAACAAGCTAGGAAATATATACATATTAAATGGATTGAGCACGTACAAAGGGTCAGAGCAGACTTTGTGTTAAAAGGAGATAAGTAAGAGATGAGAAAATTCTCAAATATCAAAGAGGGAGGAAGGAATTAAGATCCAGAAATTTAATACTTTGAAGTAAGCAGAATTCAGGTGTCCATCTAATGCTTTCCCTTCTATGTCCTGCTGGGCTGACTTGTAAGAGCAGCCTGAAGCCGATGGTTAAGACTTTTGTAGGAGATGCTTTTGACTTAGGTAACTCTGATGTGATGGAAAAGCTGAAAAGTTTGGAGTCACTTATATTGCAAAGGTCTGGGCAAAATTCAGCCTCATTTGTCATCCACTTAAAGTTGTAAAAGTACCTATATCTTAGGGGTGTGTGTGTGTGTGTGTGTGTGTGTGTGTGTATGTGTGTGAAAATCAACAGTATGAAATTAATGAATACAAATGTGCTGTAAAACTTTAAACTGTGATTTGAGGGAGTTGCCAAGGATAATAGGGACCTCCTTAGTTAGCATGTATGATTACAGGTTCAAGTAAGAAGGGCCATGCTATTATCTGTTCTTTATAAAATATGAATCAAAAGAAAAATTTGTGTTGCAAGAATAGGAGTCTGTGCCCCATTCATAATCATTGCACTAAGTGAACACCAAAAGTGAATCATAAAGAAAAGTTAGTTGGATAGGATAATCTGACCAGAAAGCTTTTTTTTTTTTAATAGAGCAGACTTACTTGCTATGAGGACTCATATTAGTGAGGGTTCTCCAGAGAAACAGAACAATAGAATATATATATGGATAGAGATAGGCAGAGACAAAGACAGAGAGAGACAGAGATTTATTTTAAGGAGTTAGTTCATATGACTGTGGAAGCTGGTAAGTCCAAAAGTCTGCAGGGAGGAATGACAAGCTAGAGACCTTGGGAAGAATTACTGTTGCAGTCTGGAGGCAGAATTCCTTGGGGAAAGTCTGTCTTTTAGCTCTTAAGGCCTTCAACTATAGGTGAGGCCCACCCTCATTAGGGAGATGATCTGCTTTACTCAAAGTCAACTAATTGAAATTAATCTCACCTTACAAATATCTTCACAGTGACATCTCGGCTGGTGTTCGTCAAAATACCTGGGAATCGTGACCCACCCAAATTGATGCTTACAATTAACCATCATAGGGTTGTATCCATATTTTTTTCAGAATGGAATTCAAATCACTTTGTTATTAACTAATCATTCTATTACTAATAAACATTGCAAGCACCAGAGGCAAACATACAATAAAATATCCCTTCAAAATCTATTTCTGAAAGAAATATCTTTTATTTTATTTTTTTTCTTTCTTCCCCTTTTAAAATCCACAATTTTTATAACAACAACAACAAAAGAAACAAAATCTGAAACACTGATCTTTGTTCTTGGGTCATTCCATTTAAAATTTTCCATCCAAGGTAATTTTTCTCCTTCACTAGAAGTATCTGGTCCTCAGGGATCCCACTGTTTACTTCAAGACTGAGGAAAGAGAGCATTGCAAAGGGACATGCTGCTTGTGGCTGTGTTGTGAAGAGCCTAGCACCCCTGCTGGTCTGGTCTTCATGGGGGGTGTCTAGTCCATCATGTCTACCTCAGTGCTATATTGGTGTACAAAGGGCATGGCAGATTTCTGATATCTCCTGCAGTTAATGTCTGGGACCAGGTTAAAAATAAAATTTCCATCTTATCCTTTGAAAATATGTTGAGACTATTAACACTATTCTGATTCCTGAAAATATATACACCCTGCATGCTTATTTCTCTTGTCTCAGTTAGTTCATCTTGTATTTGGTGTTTTAAAAGGAAACACGTGCTAGTAAGAAAGTCTTCCTTGTCATGAGAATCCTGTATGTTTTCAAATCGATCATAATTAAGAGACTTTGCAGTTGTAAATGCCACTTTTAGGTTAAATATAAACCAAGCATCTGTCAGCATCAATGTAAGAGAGCAAATAATGCTATGAATGCTAGGAGAGTAAAACTGGAACTGCATTGAAATGAGCTTGTCATCCAATGATCAGTGACAAACATCCCTGTTTAGTTCTGAAAAAGAGCAGAGTTAATAAGTACACAGATTTTTGCATACAGTGATTATATATATAAGCCTTTCCTTAGCATTGTTCCAGTTTTCCAGTGCTTGCTGTTCTGGTCCCTTCTCCTTCAACTCCCCATTCCCAAAAAGCCCTCCCATGGAACTGATCCCAGGAGCCACTTTTCCCAGGAAGCTTGCCCTGACCACCCCTCCCCTGAGACACCAGACATAAGTGCGCACATATTACGTGTGCATACCTCTCATTGTAACTGCCACCTTCCCTGGTGACCTGTATGCCTCACCCATGAGACTATGACCTCCTCGATGGTCTTTGTTTCCCAGGAACCCAGCCCTAGGATCTGCAGAATCAGTATTGTTGAGTGAGTGAATTAACATAAAGGAATCATTTGGTAAACAAGTAATGAGTTCTGTTGATTCGAGAATGATGATAGACCCTCCCCTCCTGTGGAGTTAAAGTTATTATAGAGCACTTAGTAAGCACCCACAGTATACACAACCATTTCCAATTGGGGGTGGGGAAAAATGGAGGAGGACATGTCTTTGGAGGATATGTCTCTCAAGAGACCAGGGTTAACCAGAGCTGCATCTATTGAGTAGCACCTGTATGCTATGTTCTCATGTCTCATGGAGGTTAAGCACATGGACTCTGGGCTTGTATCCTGGTGTGACCACTTGCCCACTGCATGACTTCAGGCCACAGACTTGACCCCTCTGTGCCTCAGTTTCCTCATCTGCAAAATGGAAGTTACAATAGTAGGCTCCCATCTTACGGGACTGTCTCCAGGATTAAACTTTGCAAAATTCTTTGATTAAAAAAAAATAGATAGATGGATAGATAGATAGATAGATAGAACTCTGTGAATTTTATTAATAACAGGACTTGACAAAATTCTTTTTTGACAAAGAGGAGATAGTGGTGGACAAGCTGCTGTGGCTTGTCAAGAGTTAATTAAGGGTATTTTCTTATATGGTGTGCTCTGCCCCATCCAGCATCCTTTGTTCTTTTTGTTTCTGGTCCCCTCCTCCCCTGTCATCTCCCCTGTATGGGCACAGCAGTATCACTTCAGAGTGGAGAATTACTTAGCACTTGGGGCTGCCTCCACAGTTTGGAAGGCCCGTTTCTTCTGGGTGAGCCAAGGAGATGTGGAGAGTCCTTTGACTCTTCTTCTTAGTGGGATGACTGAAATCAGCCCTCTCTTTGCTTTTTAGAAAACACCTGCCAGCACCTTTGATTCTCTTTTATTTTTTCTCCCTGCACAGTCTCTCTTTGCTTGATAGCATTTATCACCATCCGTAATTATCTGAAATGTTTGTTTATTTCACCTCATTGCCAGAGAGGCAATACAGAATCCTCCCTTCTGCATCACCTCTCCACTTCCATTAAACCAGTCTAAAGTCCACTCCTCAAATAAAACAGAGAAATTAAACAAATAGATTGCTTCTCAGGTGAAGTCCCTTATCTTGCTTGCCAAGGAACTTGCTGCTGCCAAGTTCCCCCATAGAGAAAGTCTGGTGTGTTTACTCATTTGTTGCCACTAAACTACCATCCTCATGGGGTACACTGTCTTGTTCCTGGCTGTGTCCCTGTACCTAGCAGTGTCTGACACAACTAGTGGATCACGTACGTTTTGCTGAATAATTAACTTCCTGCCAACTCATTTGAGTTGGTCACCAGTTTAAATAAGTTGTTCAAAGAGTCATAAAAGTTTTTATACCATTTTATGCTACTTATTTTTTTAAATTACATCCTCACTTAAATTTTGAATTTTGAATCACTTATATGATTATTTATACCATTTTATGCTATTTATTTTTTTAAATTACATCCTCACTTAAATTTTGAATTTTGAATCACTTATATGATTATTTATTAGTTCACAAAGAGATACCTTATGATAAATTCTGGGAAGCATTAAACCAAATAAATAGATCTACTGTAACCACCCATCTTTCCTTTGGCACTCTTATAGTTTGGGACCACAGGGTTCCCAAAATAATATTTCAATATGTGTTGGCCAAACTTCATCCCTTTCATTAATGGATGTGCCAAGGCTCAGCTTTTCCCAGTGACAATCAGATATGACTCTAGTTTAATTTGGAGAGCCTCCTGGGTTGTCTGGAAGTCATGAGGACTCATTTACCTCATATTTTTGTGCAGTATAAATGCTTGTTTTAAGAGACTGAGTTTGTTCCAGGAAACCCAAACACATACACACAAAAATTTTCTCTTCTGGGCATAAAGTTTGTGTCCATATCTTTTTTGGACTGATTCAACTAATTCCTAATGAGGATCCTTCCAACTATACATTTCTCCTAAAAGAGAGAAGTGTATTTTGTGACCTATTAGCTCAGACATAAATAAAATATCCCACAACATGTATTTATTCCCGCCAAACTACCTAGCCTTCGGATGTGAGCCTAACTTTTAATAAACAGCATCCTTTTGGTTTAAAATAATCAGTTCAGAAGCTGTCTTATGCTAAGACTGGATGTGATGCATAGAGGCCAGTTGTATTTGAACACATAACATAATGTGGACATTTGTTTCATACAGAATTGTGTGGTTATGTGCAGGACATTTTTCTCAAATGAAAAATGAGACTTGAAAGTCTTTATAGTCTAAACTCTACTTGAACTATCTCAGAAGAATCCCAAAGAATTTTTCCTGGAATTTATTTCATCCCTGATCTTTCCTTTTGAGGTACAGTTTTGCTTATCACATTTCCCCCTTTTGCTTAGCAGGGAGTGGGGGTGGAAAAACAAACAGAGCACTGGCAGCAAATCTGTCCAATGGGCCATAGCGGAACACAGTGGGTGATGGCAGGAAGGAGGAGTGTCTGAAGCGTGGTGAGCATGCAGCACGGGCAAGTGCTTCTGCTGCTGAATTTTGCTGCAGGACGTGCTGAGGCAGACACTTGTATAGACAATTGCTTCTAAATATGTCCCTGTATCAGCAGGAAACAGAAGATCTCCCCACTTCTATATTTCAAATTCTGAAAACAGGTCCCTCTGAGCAATGACGTGGTGAATTAGCAAGCATCCTGAATGAGCAACTCGTGCCAAGCCATTGGACAAGAGGATTTTCAAGAGCAAAGAGAAACAGGAAACAACTCTCAAAATAAGCACAAAACAGACTTCCACGATTCACGCCCTGTGCAAGTGGCGTGTAAGGGGAAAGTGATGGGGAGGAGGGATTCTCAGGCACTCCTGCTATCGAGGGTTGACAAAGTGTTTTTAATCCTCTAATTGGGTTAAGTTCATTTAATTAGCACTGAAAGGATGCAGTTTAAGTGTTTAATAAAACGTTTATAGTCAGAACAGCTACCAGATGTTTTTCATTGTAGATACTATGAAGTTATGCAATTTTTTTTCCTTCTAGAAATTCAGTACTTTCATATAATAAGAAATAACTGTTTTGCTTCAGTAGGTGGTGGTTAAGCTGAGAAAAGAAAATTCATGTTTATGGTGTGGTCTCTTTCATTTCAGAAAGACCTCTGTTTTTACACTTTCCACGCGCCTAGCTGTATGCAAATCTCACACACCCTCCTGCAGCACACATGCGCGCACACAGGCACACGAGACCACCTAAGAGCAGAGCAACAAACAGCAAGCTTTCCTCTGGTTGACAAGGGTTAATAAGGGATCCCTGAACATTTTATTAAAAGCTCGTTCCGTGTGTTAGCCACAGGGAAAGACATTGGACAGCATGATGAACCATGGTGTCCTTCACCAGCTGGAGACATTCTGCTAAGTGTGCTATACTCTCCTAAGAAAAAAGGCATTGGAAAAAAGTTGAGTGTAGATTCCATTGGGCCACAGAACTGAGAGATGAAGGGGCGATGAGGAGAGGTGGGATAATAATTTGAAATTATAAACTTAAATTGAATCTTCACATCCGGGGACTGAACTGCTCCTAGAATCAGTAGATGGTAACTTTTTTCTTTTTTTCAAGCTGTTTACATAGCTTTTCCACATTGCAGGACAAATCAGAATAATTGCTAAGCATTCAGAATCTACCCATCACGTGGTCACATAGGCAATTCTGACTGAGGGCTTTGACTCACAGTTACAGATACAGAAGAGCTGTAATTACAGAGATTATTTGGTGGAAAACCTGTCTTGGTTATAATATATGCTTTATGATAAGACTTACTAATTATTCTCTAAATATCTTCTTCAATGATCACTTTACAGATTTCTAAATCCCAATAGTGAACATAAAAAATGTAGAATTATCTCCCCAAAGGAATGATTTTTAACCTTATTCTCTTGAAAATGACAAAAGAAAATATTAAGAGGAAGTGTTGCTAGAAAATGACATCTTTGAATGATTAACTAAAAATTAAAATGCAACCAGTCTTTTAAAGTGAGCTTTAAGAATTGTGTCTTTATGTTCCATTTTAAAAAAGAGCATTCCACTTTTAGGGCCAGTCTCCAAGAAAATATGCTTTGCTATTCCTTTGAAGCTCAATTCAATATCTTTGTCTAAGGGGAAAAAAAAAATCTCATCTTGACTGTAGAAATCATATTGAAACACTGAAGTGCTTACTCGAGCTGCTGCTGTCAGTCATACTCGTCACACTCGGTGACTGTCCTCAATCCAGGCAGAAAACCCATTCTCAGTTAACATGGATCAACTGGAAAGAATATAAACCACTCCACCGCCCCGAAGACATGCAGACGTCCGCTCTCACACAGGTTATCCAAGTGCTCAGCAGGAATGGTGGGTAGCCGGGGAGGGCCACTGATGCATTCGGAGGCTTGACCATAATACCACATGGCCAATGTTCTGTATCTTATATGAAATGTAAAATAAAGTAATTGAAAATGATATATTAATGTCCTACCTTGGCTATTGCTTCCTTTACTGTAAATGACAATATCATCCTTCTGAAGCACTTCTTATTCGCATGGTGTTTTCCTTCTGATGCTGTCAAAGTGCTCCTGAGTTTGAAAGGTGTGAAGCCACTGAATCACAAACAGACCTGAGCCAATATTACTTATGTCTGAAAAATATCCTTTATTTGGTGTCCATAAAGATAAAACCAGAGGAGAAAAGTAATAAATGCTAGTAGTTGGGTAAAGCATTTTGTTCAATGTTCAAAAATATTTTGGAAAAAGAAAAAAGTATTTCCGGCTTTGATGAGAGTGAACCTAAGGAGATTAAAAGCTGACTGATGAATTTCATGCAACAACTAATTATAAAGTTTCCTACATGTGTTTTTGAAACCTAAAGGGCTCTTTGAAGGGTCAGTGATATTTTATTTATGTTTTCCACACTGATCTTTAATTTGGCATCATCTGACATCTAATTAATAAGCCTTTAGTTACTTGTAAGATGATGCCAAATCAGTTCCAAGAATTGTGGAAAAATATAAATAATTTTAGAGAGATTAAAGACACAGGAATAAACAAAACTAAGTTTATTCTAGGCTCCACAGCTGAGGAGAATAGAATCCAAGAATTCGAATGCATTGGCTATAGATCTTTCATTTCATTTTTATAGAGATTATGCAAAATTGTCATCTAATCAATGCATCCAATTGATTTTGATGCTCACAATGACCTCATGATAAATTGAGTATTATTGTTTATAATTTTAGAGATGCACTTATGACAGTACAGAGATGTTAGATAAGATCCCCAATGTCACTGCCTGTGATGACCTGGGTATTTGAACCTTGCTGCTCAGAAGCTGGTTTAGAGCTCTTTTGCCCATACTACACTGCCTCTCGTAAGACTACATTTCACATGTTCACATAGTTCTTTTTTTTTTATTCCCTGGTTAATATTTTTAAAGGGATGACTAACAGGGAAAAATTAGGAAAAAGGGAAGAGTTGTGAAGATCATATTTTCGGACAAACTAATTATTTTGCTTCTCAAATTTCTGTACCACGTGGTCTCACATTTGCCTACTCAAAGAGGCAAGCTCTCCCAGACCAAAGTAAAGAAAGGCAAATTTAAAGAGACTAGTATTCTGTTATTCTCTTTTCCACCAAATACAAAATGAAATGCTGTGGCTTTCTCACATAGGGTGAGGGATTTAGGTTAGCCAGAACACCAGAAGCATCCCTGATATCAGAAGTTTAACTCATGTTCCATCTGCTTACGGGGTTGTGTTTTCCTGGAGAGTTTTCTTAGCTTTCACAGCAAGCACACGTTCCATTCTTAGAACTGGGCCTTGCTGTGACTATTTCAGAGTTTGTTAGGGTGATTCTTAAGTCAATTGCTCTGGTTTTGTATACGGAATTATTTGAAATCATTTGAAAGATGATTATATTAAGAAAGATGATTGTGACTTCCTTGGAGAGAAAAACTAAAGGAAAGAAAGACTTTCTGTGGACACAGAGAGCCCAATAGAAAGGTACTGCATTTGTCCAAGAGAGAAATGACAGGTTTTCAACTAAGGCAGTGTGCTTAGGTTGGCTTTGAGAAGGGAGAGCATTTGTTTAATACTTTTAATAGCTTATTTTTTTCTTAAATTCAATACATTTGTTTTTATCTATAAAGTGTAACAGTTGGATAAAATTTCATGATGCCTCTGTCATTAATTTCACCCATGGGAGTAGAATTATCATGAATTAAAATGCATTATGCATCTATGGAATTGCCCTGGTATCAATGGGTGTTTATAAAGTAATGTAGAAAAGGACATGGGTGTTAATCTCAAAGGATTTATAATTGGGAAAGATGAAAGACCTGGGAATACACAGCCAAGAGAACACCCACAGTGTTACATACATGTAAGTGGGAAAGAATGTCTAATTATGTGTTCAAGTTTTAACCATTCATGCCCTGGTTTAAACCATATGAGGATGTAATCAAGGTAACACAGGAGGAACATAATATGGTTGTCATGGTATTTAGAGCAGACTAGCCAAAGATGTGAGAAGCGTGGGACTGGTGAAAACTAGGCTATTAGAATCTTCTGGATGTGAAACAACCAGAAACTGCACAGAGGTTTGATAATGAGAGGAATAAGGTACCTGAGTCATGTTACAAGGAGAAAAATAAGCCACAGTTCCTGTCATATTTCTGAATAGGAGGTGGGAATGATCTACCAATTTTGCTTCATTAGGATTATAATGAATCTCTGCTTTAAAGCTATTTCATTCTAATTCAGTCCAACTCCATGGATACAAGATTACATAGTTTACTCTAATTCTGTGACTTTTTTTTCTCAGTATCTTTCGAAAATCCTTGTATTCATTAATGGCAACCAAAAGCATGAACTTTAACAACTGAGAATAAAATAAGAGTGACCTCCCACTGATGTATTCTTGGATTAAATCTATGTCACAGGAACAGTGACCCTACTGAAAATACATGCAGTATCTTGGCACAATGATCATTCTTAAGCACCATTTTTCTAAGTAAATTGTGGACTAAGAAAAAGAAAGCTGTCCTTATATTTCTCTAAATGCTGGCTTATTCCATAAAAGAAAATCAGAAGTATAACCTTGTCAGCTCTAATTGTGGAATAAACTGACATAGTTTAATTTGACACAAATGTTATCTCTGTCCTTAGCATTTTCGGGCTTCTGGAAACTCTTTTTTTCCCATCTCATTGGCTAAAAACAACTCTCACAAGTCCCAGAGATGTCATAAGTGCATTTAAACCTTAACCGGGAGAAAAGGGAAGTGATCTGTCACAAACCTGAAGATCAGGACTTATCCTTTAATGTTTATAGCCTAGCTTTCTGAATAATGATTCTTTCTTAGCAAAGACCACAAAATCCAACCCTGGGATGGAACAGCACATATTTCTTATGCAGAACTGAGAGTGGCTAGGGAAACACATTGTAAAAATGCACATGAAGTTTGCACTACATAGACCCTACCTATTTTGTTGGCCAAAATATGAGTCTTATAGTAGATTGCTAGTGAAAACAACTATTTATGTCACACGAACAGATGGTATTTTATAAGCTATACTAAAGGCACAATATTGGTAATGTAGTCAAAGTGGAGATAACTGACATCTAATTTCCCAGAATGGGAGTAAGAGATAACAGATGCTCTAAATTTGTATATGTGTCCAAATTTCTTATTTTCAGCATGAGGAAGTTTTCCAGGTTGTGAAACCCAACCCAGAAATACTGGTGACAGGTAGAACTCTACAGTGGTAAACCTGTCACTTCCAGTCATGGTGAATTAAATTCATCTAAGTGTTCTGAATAATTCCACCTTACAGACAGCATATTTCTGTGTTTATAAAGTTATTTTGTTCTGTTTGCTTAGGAAATTAACTTTCTAGAATGCTGTTACAATCAGTTTTTCTGTGCTGTCCATGCACAGTCTATTATTCTCCCTTTTCAAATGTTTTCATTCCATAAAGTGTCCAGTGGCTACCCCTACACTTTAGACTGTCCTGTTTGGCACATGTAGTTTTATTTTATTCTGGTCGTGTTTGTTTTAATTACCATTATTAGTCTAAAATTAATGTCCTGTATCTGCAACAGAGAAGCAGCAGCATGCAACAGTGTTTTTAGAATTAGAAGCACTAAATCCTGGCCTAGAACTTAAGAGCTGTGTGGTGATGGCAGGTTGCTTTATCTCTCTGAACCATCTTACCTAATGAAAATGATGAGAATGAGGGAGGGGCTCTCTACTGTCTCTCTAGGACACTTCTAAAACATCTAATCTTATCTACAACATTCACCAATATATCTACCCTTTTTCCACCTTGTAAAGAGGAGAACGTGGCAAGATAGTGGAGCAAAATGGTGCATATCTTAGTGTCAGCACTCTTCTCTCCTATGTCAAAAGGAAAGCCCAGCTTTACCGAGTCGAGACCTGTTCTGCTCACCACAGGACAGGTCACTAAACCTGAAGACATGAATGTTGGGGCAAGGAATAAAGATTTTATTCAGAAAGCCATCAGATCGAGAAGATGAGGGACTAATATCCTAGAGAACTATCTTACCCAAGTCAGAATTCAGTCTCCTTTTATACTAAAAAGGGGAGGAGGTGTGGTTGGTTGTTGCAAACTTCTTAGTGTCAGAATCCTTTGTTCTTGCAGCTGTCCACCTAGGTCAGTTCACCATGTTCCTGTAAACCTCCAACAAGACAAATGTTATTCTCTGTTCTGCAACATTTTATCTCTATATGAATGAAAAACTGTTATACCTTTAAAGGTCAGAGACTTAAGAATGGGCTCTCCTGTATATTTCAGGCTATGGGCAACATTCTTTTACAGCAGGTGCAGAACCAGCCTGACTAAGCACAGGAAACAGAGCACAGGGTTAGAGGTAAAGGAACAGACCTAATACGGAGTCAAATTTGTTCATCCCTATTATACAGCCTCATGTTTCATATGGTCTATCATAGTTCTAATGTATAATACTTGACTCAAAACTCTCCTTTCTTCTTCCTGTATCATCTTTACATAGGAAAAATAAAAAGAAGTAGGAGCTAGGGCAGAATTGCAGCCAAAAAGTAACCACTCTGTATAGAGCAAAGTCTTACTAAATGTACGTATGTGTATTTCAGTGGTACAACTTCACTACACTGGCTGGACCAATGTAGTGAAACAGGGAGAGAGACAGATAGTTGAAACAGTCCAGGTGATTCTGTCAGTCATTACTCCTGGTAGAGTGAGCAGATGCCCCTGAGTAATAGGCTGTGGGTGATATGAATGCCTGCCCTCCAGTTCCCTCGTGCTTCTTAGAATTTGAACAACTTGACATGCTGCATGCACTTCAAGGGTAGTTCTGACTATACCCAAATTTTTCCTTAAACACTCACTTTAAAACCTACTTAAGATATGATGCCATGGTAGGTTTCAAAACTGTAAGTGCCAAAGCAAAACAGAACCAATAAAAAGACAACTTAAATTAAAAATCAGTTTATTTTGAAAGAATTGCTGCAGTGTTCATAAAATCTATGCTATAGAAGCAATAATTCAAATTGTTACCCCAAAAGGGGAACGAAAAAGACCCCAATACTTGTCATACTCAAAAGGTGATTTCAGACAGGAGATGGAGCACTGTGTAACAAATATTTTAAAGGGTTTATTTAGGAAAGGGAAAAAGTACACCTCCAAGGATGAGAGGCAGCCTGATACAAAGGAGGAAAAGCAGCAGTCTTTGTCTGTCCCTTCTCATGCACCCTTGCTTAGAGGTGCTCTCTTGATTTATTGATGGCTCTTGCCCCTAGAGTGCTTAGTTGTGCTCATCCTCTTTTGCACATGTTCCTTACTCATGATGCACACAGAAAAGCCCATGGGGGCAGGGGCTACTCCACAGTGCTACAGTGAGCATTGGGTCACTTCGGGTTCGGTCCTTGTTGCTACTGCGCAGTTGCAGCCATAGGGTTCTAACCAGTTTCTTGCTGGTGCTCATTTAGGGGCAGTAAATCCCATTTATGCTGAAGGTGGGCACAGAACCATCTTCTGAACCATCCTCCCTCTCCTCCACCTTATCTGCCTGGTGCCCTCCACTTATCTAACTACCTAACAAATTATAAGAATGAAGTAAAGAAACAAAACTCCTTAATTTCTTCAAATGAAACCAAACAACTCTTCTTTCTTCAGTGACACAATGATTCAATGATTTTTTTTAATTTTATCTTTTGTGTTACATTAATACAATGATGATGATGAATCTGTTTATACTCACACAGACACATACACGTAAACTTCAATTTTCTATTGCCTCACAGTTACTCACTGTTCTGGAATTGGTTTTTATTTATTTATTTTTTAAAATAATTTAATACACCAAATGCAAGTATAAGCAGCTGATTAAAGTGTAGATTCCCACTCAAAGAAATTTTTATAATAGTTCTTTTCCTGAAGTTAATTTTTGAAGTAAAGCCAAATGTTCTGGAAAGGTATTGGGGAGGCGGTGTGAAGACTCTCAATTAAAATGACTGTTAGAAATCCACTTCCTAATTTTCCAACATAAGCCAGTCATCAAACCCAGTAGAGGACCAGGGGGCATGAAGACCAAGGATTTTAGGTGTCTTGACGAGTCATTCTATATATCATATATCATAATTAACATCTGCACTGCTATTCCTGCCAAGAAGGAAAAACACTGAATACGTTAACACTTGGAAAGGCAGTAATTCTTTTCATCCGGATCTTACTTAATAGTTCTGTTAAAACTATATTTTTGTTAAAAATGGAAACTCCTAATGTATCATAAATTACAGTGGAGGAATTTTCCTGTTAAATATGATTAGAAGAATTTTTTAAAAAGAAAGAGAAAAAGAGCCAGAGAGTTTTACCAATGCATTGATTTTGTAGTCCATTGGACATGAAATATATAGAGCTTTTTTCATACATCTAGTTTTGTTAGCAAAACTTAGAATGAACATATGTGCATATGCAAATGAAACAAAGATGTCCACTAAACACGAATTATATAATCTTTGGATCAACTTCAGAAAACTTCATGTTATTGGTTACTAGAGTATATCCTTTCCAACATTCATATAGTACACTTTTCTAAGTGAAAATATAAGTTCTTGAATTAATAAGGACTGTACGCATGTCGTCACCAACAAGTATTCTGTTAAATAAACACAGGAAATGTGGCCTGTGTCTTGTTCTCTAATGGTATGAAGGAAGCAGATGGCTTGAGAAAACGTGTTGGTACAGGGTGGTAAATCATAAACAGGGATAAATTGCCAGCTTACCCCAAATCCAGCCTGTTTTCTAGTCCCTAAAGCTCACTAAGTGCTTCCACTCAAGTTGAACTTAACTGTGTGAGAGTTTGGCTTCACGACTTTAAACACTGAAGCAGTGTCTCTATGTGAGAAACTGAGTTGTGGCCATTTATGCAATCATCACCAATGCTCCTAGCCACCGTGATCATGTGTCAATTTACATCTGTCATTGGGATAACCAAAGAGAATGCAACGGCTTGGTTCCCCTCCATTCATTTGGTACATCTTGTTAGGTACTTGACTGCTATGACTCAGGAAAGTATTCTCATGGAAACAAAACAAACAAAATAAAACACAGCATGTCCTTCAGGAAAACAGAGAAAATAATGTGACAGCAATTTGGTATCACTGCCAAATAACAATAATCGCACCATCCATGCTCCCCAAAATACAATATATGACTCTGTTCATGTAATTTGTGTTATTTTATCAGTTTTCCTTATGATTTAGATTTAGTAATTGTTGGTGAGGCAGTAAGATCACAGGCCTAGAATATTTCTAGTCCACTGGCACTGTAGCTAGATACAAAGACACTGTGGCATTGGGCTAGTGAAGAAACAAAGAAAGGATAACAAGAAAGAAAAATGGACCTCAGTGAGCCACAGCAAAGAAACTTTAAACAACCTAGAAAAAAAAAAAAAAAAACTAGTCATTTCAAGTCTTGCAGGAGTTAGAAAACATACATAGAGTTTGCTTATCTTGTTATTCAGCAATTAGAGAGAACAAGTTGTGTTTTTTTTTTTTAGTAAATTCTCTATATGTTTACAAACAACTTGGTCATCTGTAGTGATGGTTTTAATTAAACAAACGGATGAAACCAGCTTTGAATTTGATGTATTGACCTGACCATCTAAGGAATTCCAAGGGCGCTGGGTTAGGCAGCCAGCCAAGCAACTCACTTTCAAGCAGCCTTAGCTCCTGAAATAGCAGCGACGACCATTAACCAAAAAGAATTTATATAAACACGAATATGTTGTCAGTGTCGTGTTGACCTTCATCCATGATCATGCACCTGGACACCAATTTCCAAACTAGATCTTTATGTAAGGAAAATATATTTCATAGTTATCATTTCTAGTTCTCTTTTGAAAATTAATTAGAGGATCAACCTCTCACCCTCTGCAAACAAGCAAATTAAAAAAAAAATCACTGAATCTTTATCACAAGCAGAAAAATGCAATGGTAAATTAACACTCTGAATCTGAGTAACATCTTTGCAGGTCTCCTACTTCAGGGCTTTGGCTTTCTTCAACTTTATGTCAAGGAATTTGAAGAGTAAGTTGTAATCATTGGTATATATTTGCAGCTCGTTTGAGGAGCCAAACAGGCATGATCGTGTAGCAATGCCAGGTATATGTCTTAAGTGCTGAAGAAAGTGTTTGTAGCATATACACCAGAGAGGAGAATACATTTTGTGGCTGTAAGAGTAATTACCAGGAAGCAATGCTTTTGATTTAGTGAAAAACGCTCTGATAGGGAAAGAAATTTGGTTCAGTAGCATTGCTTAAAGGGAGGCTGCTCAAATCTACGTGATCTTAAATCATCTATTTAATTCAATAATACCATTTCATTTTCTCTCATCTGTGTCAACTTTTAGTACAATGAGGCTTGGAGAATATAATTAAGACCTACATAATAGAGTTATATTAACTAAAATAATGCTACTGTCAACTTGGTAACTCCCAGATAGCAAGCTTAGGGATAGATAGATGAATACATATACAGAGATGTTATCCAAGTAATAACTCCAAGTAATTTAGTGGCGATAACATGATTGTGAAATATGCTGTTCGATGGAGTTCTGTTTGCATTCCACACTGACAGGGAGAACATTCTAGGGTATTTCAGCCAGATTAAAGAATATTCTTAGCGACTGATTTTTGAATCACAGCCATACCCATTGTTTCAGATGACAACTTAACTTTATAAATCTTGCCAAAAGTTCACAGATCTCAAAACCTTTGAATGTCATCTAGATTAAAAAGTAAAGGTTCACTGTGCAGTTCACTTCTGTTAGAGAGGAACGAGCTGACACCCTAAGCAGTATTGATATCTGGCAGGGGCCAGCCGTCTTGCGGTTTTATTGATGTGGTAGACTGAGGCACAGAGGCCAACTCAAGAGCTCAAAACAGGAGTGTACAGCATAAAGTTACAAAGTCACAGAATCTATGATTTATACATTTACTGATAGTTTTTATTTCCAGTGAAGATATATGAGGTTAGTTATTTTGTAATGACTCATGATACAAAGAGTATGGTGCTTAGTGAATATGTGAAGAGAGGCATTTCAATAATTTTTACTGAAATATTTAGAAGACAATGGAATATTCCATTCATTGTTTACTAGCTCTCTATTCATCAGCTCATAAACCTGCTCTGAATTTTTGAATAATATTTATTCTGAGTTTTAGTACCCTAATAATTTGCTTACATATCACATATGGTTAATAGGAAGTATTGTTTCCAAACTGATCACACTTGTCTGGATTAGTGGTCGATGACCCTAAAAGATTTTGAAGTTGTGTTTTGAGCAGTTAGGCCCTTAAAATTTGGATTCCAGTGGGAAGGTTATCTCAAAGGATGTTTATTGGCTTTATACTCGGTGGTTTACAAGAGCAAAAAACAAACAAACAAACAGAAAACATAAAAACTTTCCGCTGTTTGCTCTGTTCTTATATATTACAAATTATCTTGGTTCACTCTTTGGTTTCCTGAATAAATTCCTGTAAATCTTTCACGAAGCTCTTTCTAGATTCCGAGCACATTTCACCTGCCCCTTTCCTTACCCCTTCAGGCTTAGGAATGGTAATATTTCCTATTTTTTTCAGGTCCTCGCTTTCCTCACTACATGAGCTCACTTTCTTAGCTCACATCCACAGAGTCCCTGCATTAAACTCTTTTCAGTTAGTCCTTTGGAGTGCCATCTTCTTCATGCCAGAACATTGAAAGATATGCCCAAGTTATGCCAGCTCATACGGGGCCATACTTTCACATTGTGATTGATGGATGCCTCAAAGCCGTCTCTATCTCAGAATCACATTCTTCTGCCTTATGCTTCAAGCATTCCTAAGTATGCATTGAAGCAGCTTTTTAAGGCTCTTACTGACATGTAGATATTCTTCCAAAGGCTAACACTTAGCATTTTGCTCAATAACATTGTAAGATTAATGAGAATATCAGAGTAGCCAACCACCAATGATGCCCAAGAGACAGGTCATTTTGATGAGGCAGATTGGAAGATAATAAAAACATACTTAATTGCAAAGGGACAGCAGATCTAGATAGGCAGCAAACGTGATTAGCTATAACTCCTCCAAAGAAGTCTTTGTAATAACCCAGAGGAAGAAAATAGACAATCCCTCAGAAGACAAGGTCAAATTTTACTTACCATGAGTTTTTCTCCCAGATATAGAATGAAGGGTAGTACCTCTCCCTTATTTTGTTTTCTTACATTCACTAAGAAGCTTTATTCTGAGAGTAATGCTGGTTTTCCTAAAATTTATATGTAAACATCAGCTTAATGTTGAGAATTCTAAAAATACTTCTGATAAAATTTTCAAGTGCATTGGTGTTGTGATGAAATTGTGCTGTTTCAGAAAAAAATGATAAAGGATTCTTATATTATAAATAAAATCACAATGGCAATATTTTGGGTGTTAAATATGGCAATATTATATCTTTTGAATATCTGGGACTTATGGTCAACTGCCAATAAAATAGTGAAATATTAAAGAAAATTAACTTGTCTTCATAAAATTATAGTCACCACTTGGCAGTAGGCAGAACAGAAAATACTGCAGGAAACTTCAGCCAAATTTATATAAATGTTATAAAATTCACCTGGAATTCTTGTTATTTTAAGAGAGAAGTTTATCTTTCAAAGACCTATATTAATGATGTGATTTCTCTGCATTTGCAAGGTACATTCAAAGATAAACATACATTTTTAGATCAGAATGGTGATCCTATGCAATACATCAAGAGGGCAAGGTTTCTCTCCACAATCCTCCAATATACAGGCCATTTTCAATAATGAAGCTATGGTATTTTCAACAGCCCCCTTAGGGGAATTCTTGCAAAATATAACATCCTGATTCTCATTTTTAGAGTACTTTTTCTTTATGTACATCTGAATTTAAATAATGAATTTCACCATGGTATTCTATATGCAATCTAATGTGACATATTAGCCTCTTTTAAAAATCACACATTCCCCTAAAATTTGTGAAAAGTAATTTCATCCCTTAACGATTGTAAGCCAATAAAGTTATGGAATCTAAACTACTTTTAGGTTCTTAATATCACCCCTAAACAATTTAATTTTTTCTAAATATCCTTTCATGTACTTGTACATATCTGTGCCAAAGGGCTAAATCCTGCACACTTACAAGCATCTCATTAGTGATCTGCTTTGGAATAATTGCTAGTAATTACTTTGGAATCTTCAGGCTTTAAAGAATTGTTTTGTTATGTATCCTGTGAATCTGGACTTCTGAAGACATCTGAAGAGCTCAGTGAGTGAATGGAATTATGACCTTTTGGCCTGATAAGTAGGTCAGTGGGATACAAGAAGCAACCTAATTATGTTTCATCTCAGGGCGTTCCACTTGCTTTGACCCAAAGTAAGGTAGCATGCAAGTTCTCTAGAATACAGCTGTTTTGCAGTTATACCATTTAGACTTTCCAAATATTATCTTAGTGAAATTTTATGCTGTGAACTCCTAGCAATGTTTCTTAAATACAGGTGAAAACTATTCGATTACCAACTATTTTCTGATTGTATATGACTAGTCTTGTGTTTTACATAGAGTTTTTATGTTAGCTCACTGATTTGGGGTTCCAAATGAAATTCATTTATTCCTTTCTATCAAAATCTACCTAGTAATCATCTACAGGATGCCCAGCTATGGTGACAGGTGTTGAGGAGACAGTCATCTAAAAGCAACTACCTAGCTTTGTGGTGCTTACACTTTAGTGTTGGCGCCAGACTGTTAACACATAAGTATTCTGTGACAGTAGTGATGAGTGCTATCGAGAGAAGTGCAGCTGGGTCAGGAAATAGAGAGTGACTGAGTAAAGGGTATTTTTGTAAGATGGTCATGAAATGCCTGTATGAAGAACAGCACTTGAGGAAACATCTAAATGAAGTTGAGAGATTGAGGCCAGGGAGAAGGATAGTCCAGGCACAAATAATAGCAAATTCAAAGCGCCTGGGACTTCATTTACCTTGATCTGTTTGAGGCACAGCAAGAAAGTAAGTGTACTTGGACAGAGGGAGTCAGGTGGGGTGAAGGAGAGAAGGCGGCAGAGGACTGAGTGGATGTGATGTCAGAGAGGTGGATAGGAGCTGGATGGTGTGGGGGGCTCTCTGGGCCTGGGAAGGAGTATGGCTTTTCCTCTGATGTGGTTGGAAGCAGAGGAGTGTTCTGCTTTAAATACTGGGTTAGGCTGGATAGCCCTCAAATATATCTACATCTTAGTCCCCAAATGTGTGACTGTATCATCCTATTTGGCAAAAGGGACTGTGCAGATATGATTAAAGAAAGGATTTTGAGATGAGGAGATTATCCTGGATTATCTACATCAGCACAGTGTCATCACAGTGGTCCTTAGAAGAGGTGTTAGAGGAGGTGATGTGGTAACAGAAGTGGAGATTGGAGAAGGTACTTTGAAAATGAAGAAGGACCCAGAAACCAAGAAACACAGATGGCCTCTAGAAGCTGAAGAAAAGGAATAGCATGGATTTTCCCTCCGAGTTTCCAGAATGAAGCAGCCTGGCTGACACTTTGACTTTAGCTTAGTTAAATTGATTTGCAGACATTTGACCTCCAAAACTGTAGGAGAATGTTGTTTGAAGCCACTAAATTTGTGGTAATTTGTTACAGCATCAATAGGAAACTAATATAAGTATGAACATGCCTCTAGTTAGGGACTAGAGCATAGAATGTCAGGGTGAGAAGAGGAAGCCCTGCTGGGAGACAACAGTGGCTTGAGGTGGTGGGTTTTCAGGGAGGGGGGTAGACTAAAAAGTGTGTTGATTGACTCTGTATCTTGAGTAAAAGACGGATGTTGTATTAGTTTTCTATTTCTGAGTAATAAATCACCCCAATTTAGCTGGTTATAACCACACAAATGTATTACCTCAGTTTCCATACATTTACTATCTCAGCAGTCCAAATGGGCTTGCCATGCCTGGGGTCTCACAAGGCCAACCTCAGTTATCAGCTGAACGGAACTCTCTTCTGGAGGCTCTGATGATGAATCAGTTTTCTAGCTCACACAGATTGTTGGCAGAATTCTGTTCCTCGTGGTTGTAGGACTGAGACCCCTGGTGTCCTGCTGGCTGCCCAGCTGGGGTTGCTGTCAGCAATTGGAGGCTGCTTTCTCAGATTCTTCCCGTGCAGTTCTTTCCATCTTCAAAGTCACCAATGATATATTGAATCTTTCTTGTGCTTTGACTCTGAGCTGCTTTCTGCTAATAGCTGGAGAAAACGCCCTAATTTTCGAGAGCTCACATGATTATATTAGGCCCATCTAATACGGTCTCTTGTATTTAACTAAAAATCAACTTTGTTAGTTGATGAGTGACTTTATTATATTTGCGAAGCCTCTTGCCGTTGTTTTAGTCAGAATGAGCTGCTGTAACAGAATGCAATAGACTGGTTTAAACGGGGAACATTTATTTCTCATAGTTCAGGAGGCTGGGAAGACCAAGGTTAAGGTGTAGGCAAAATCGGTGTCTGGTGAGAGCCCTCTCCGCTTTGAAGACTGCTGTGTCCTCACGTGGCAGAGAGAGAGAGAGAAAGAGCCAGCTGCCTGGTCCCTCCGTATAAGGGCGCTAATCTAACTGTGGGGACTACACCCTCATGACCTCATTGAAACTTAATCACACCCCAAAGTTCCCACCTCCAAATACCATCACATTGGGCGCTAGGAATTCAACATATGAACTTGGGGGCACATAAGCCTTCAGTCCATAGCAGCCATATCATAAAATGGCCACTTGTGTGATATCCTACTGTGCTTATAGTCCTAGGAATTAAGTTGGGGAACTTTGTATTTCTGCCTAACAGGTGCCAAAGCTGACTCCTTTTTTTTTTTTTTTTCTCTTTCCTTTCTGAATTGGGCAAGCAGGTGATCAGTGAAGCAGGTAAATTCAGGGAGGATAGATGTTCTGGGAAAAATAATGGTATAATGGTAAGGATTATGTTACATGGAAATGCCAATTCGAAATCCAAATGAGGCGGAGGGTCCAGGAGTCAGACATGTTAATCTGACCACAGAAGAATGATATGGAGCTAAAGATGTAAGCTGGGGGATCACTAGCATATATAAGATTTATAAGGCCACATAATTATGTGAGCTCACCTAGCAGAGGTGTAGGTAGGGAGCACTGAGCATTGCAGCATTCAGGAGTCTGGAAAAAGTTGTGGTATCATCAAAGGAAAGTGAAATGGAGAGTCTAGTGATGTACTGGAGAAATCAGGAAAAGATGGCAGTAACAGGGGACTTGTTAGAATTGAAAATTCTTGGGCTCCACCTCAACACTACTGAATCAAAATTCCTGAATGTGGTCATGTAATTTATGTGTTAAGCCTTCCAGCTAACTCTGATACATGCAAAGTTTGGGAACTTGAGCTGTGTAGAACACCAGGAAAGTAGCCAATGGAGGTGGATAAGTCTTCAGTGTGTCTACACCTGCAAGCCAGGGCCTTGAAATGCAGCAGCAGCATTTGAGAGACTGTTAGAAATGAGGGAACTCAGGACTCCAGATATACTGAATCAGATTCTGCATTTTAACAATTTCCCCAGGTGGTTTATATGCACATTAACATTTGAGAACCACTGATCTTTGCTATATTAATTCAGTTATGGTAAGACAATCCAGGTGTAAACACACACACACACACACACACACACACACACACACACTCCTACAGGTCACATGCATCAAAATTGATGGTTTATTCCATCTGAGAAATAACCTTTCAGACATCTTTTAAAGAACAGAATTTATTAAGCCTTTAATTCTTAATAACATAGCAAAGTATTTTCCCCAAATTTTGCAATGCTTAAAAAAAACAGGAACAAATCTCCATGCCCTCTGAAAACTGTGAGAGGTAGAATTTCTAGCCCAGAGACTCGGGGAGGAACGAGGCTGCAGTTATAAGTGTCCCAGGTGAAAATTATCAGAGAAAACTGGGCAAGTGAAAAATTAACTTCAACATTTTTTTCCATTCTAATTAAATATATCTGAAATATGGGAAACAGTGGAGGCTGTGTAAAGACATATTACTTCACAGTATTGTATACTGCTGCTCTGGTTTCAGACAAGCAACTGAAACTTTTTTAAGAAGACAGAAAATTATATAAATTGCATCTTTTTAAACTTGGTCTAAACCTGAAATTCATCTGTAAAGAATTACTTCATTTCTTAATACTATAGATTTGCCCCTTAAAACCTTTTGCACACCAAATAATATTTACTATGTTTTTTGAGAAATAATGCAAATTGCAAGAAATGGAGACTAATGCAGGAGATACCAGTATATGAATGACTTTTAAATGATAGACATCAACTATCATTAAAAGATATGGCAAACTATAGAAGATAGTAAACATGATCTTCAATAATGTAAATAAGGTGTTTTATTTCAAGCAGTTTGGTCAGAATTTGATAGTTAATTTCAGCAAGCAATAATCTTAGACTATCGCCATTCAAGTTACTACAATATCAAATGCTAATGTTGAATAGATAAAATTATCAAAGATAATGTTCCTTTCAGCAGTTAGCTCTGAAGATGAGAAAAAGGCAGCTGATAATTCATGACACACAGAAGAAAGATAAAGATTTATAAAGAAGTGCTCTCCATTCTTTGTGAGCTATGAAGTCTGTCCAAATGGCAATAGCCTCTCCAGCAGAGAATCTGCTCTTGGGCTGGCCATGTGTTATTGTTTTTGGACTGGCTCCGTCTGCAAATGTTGACTTTTCATCTGTGACCACGGGAAGAATTCTGTATGAGGAATGTGTAAAATGTCTAATCCTTGTTTACTTATTAAACCAAGGTTTTGTCAAATCCTGCTGGTGTGGGATTTTTGCATTTGTTTCTCAAGGTGACAGGAGATGCATTCCCAATATTGTGTTTAAACTTAAGGTATAAGCTGAAACTCTGATTAAACCACTCAGTTTTTACTTAGATTGAGAAATATAAATACTTGTTCTAAACATACTTTCACATTCCAACACCTAAATGTGACTTAAGTAATACACTAATCTACAAGGGCAACTGTTTCATAATCTCTTTGCCCTGCCTTGGGCTTCTCATTAGTGAAATGAAAATGGCGCTGAAAAGTTTGATTAACTATGACAAACTGCAGTGATGTTTAATAAAGGAATAAGAGGTCATGCATTAAATCTAGTCTTTTACTCTCAATTTTTAGATGAGAAACTGGGAGCTAGGGAATCAAAAACGACTTTCACAAAGTCCATGCTAACTTACTGTTTTACTAGGACTCGAATCTATTTCCATTTGTCTGAGCTGTGATGATCATGTGACTTGATATTTCTGGATTTGTTCTCATTTTAGATACTTTACGCAACAATCCCTTGAACCTAACGTGAGATCAAACAAAAACTGTTGAATGAATGAATGCATGAAAAATATATTCCTATAACTATGCTGTTTTTGGATTGAGACTGTACACATAACTATGCTGCACTATTTTATATACAAATCTGAGTTTAAAATGGCAATAAAATCTGTACCCCTTGTTTTTCTCTCTAATACAGGCAGAGTAATAAGTGATATTTATTCCCATGTGACATTGATTTAAAAATACTAATTGGACATAGGATACTGTGACATAACATAGAAATCACATATCACAAGGGAATGTGAGCAATGCTGAACAATTTCCTCTGCTTTCATGCCAATTCTCATAATCAAAATTAACTTTTACCATATTGAGATTGGAAGCAAATTGACTGATTCGATTTGTAACTGCAAAAGTTAATAAATATAATGCATGGAGATAATAGGGTTGCATATCAAGTGAGTTTTTACCTGACATTCTTTCAGGGCCGTGCAGATTTCCATAAAACATCTACTTGTAGATTTCCACTCAGGGTAATCCACAAAACGATAAGAACTTGTTATGCCACTACATCTTGCCTCACAAAAAATAAAAAAAAAAGAATAGAAATATATTGAGGGTGAAAATGAGCCAATAAAAATAGTAATTTTTTTGTATTGATCTCCTAGAGATACTAAAATTAACTAAAAGTGTAGTGATGAGACTATTTGTTTCCCTGCAATTTTATTATAGGAAGATTGATTAAGGCAAGGAGCAAGTATGAAAATTAAGATCTTTCTCAGTACATTAATAGCAGGTGCAATGCAAAATTATAGGATAAAGGCTTACATAAAATTGGCAATTTCTTTAGAACAAGTAATTTCATCACTGTACTTACAGATCAGGAAAGCTGCTTCTGCAAGTTTGAATCAGTGGATGCATCTTTCTTTTTAAGATGTTTAGTGATGCACAACTGTTTGCATCCCACACTCATGCTACCTTTTATGGTACCTTTTCTGAGGGAGTACAGCAACACTGGAATGTAACCAATGTTTTGTATAAAAATGATGATATGTGCTCTTACCACAAAAAGGCCATTTATAACATGACAGTCAGATGTGTTTTGCATGGAAGAGGTATTTTTTTTAACAAAAATTGAATGAAAAAAAATTGAGTGAGATGTGATGAATTTAATCCAAAATGATACAAAAATGACTTATCTATTTTACAATTCAATTTTGGCAGTCTGTTTAGTCTTATTTTACCCAACAGTAAAAATTCTAAGGAAAAATTTTTCACATGAAAGTCCAAACCTTCATATAATATGAAACCTAACCAGAAATATGAAAGGTCTCATGACTTTTTTTTTAAAGATCGATTTCTATCTTTGGAATTAAAGGGTTTCAAATGATCAGGTTGAAAAACAAGTGGACAACGGGCCAGAAGGTACGTGTTAATTATAGCAGGGGGTAATCAATGAGGTATCATTTCTGCTCCTGCATAAAGTAAAATGATATCAAAACTCATTCAAGTAAACTACCATTTAAGTATAGCTGGAGATCCATTAAATTGGAAAGTTTCACATTTTAAACCTACATCTTTAAAAGTCAGCAGTTCAAGCTGCTCTCTGACAGCTATTGATGCTTAAATCATAGAAAAAGTATTTTGTTTGGTTTTGAGCAGGAAGGTGAGTTGTGCAAAGATGGAAAGAGAAATACACTGAGACCTGATATATAAACATTAACTAAGATGACTTTCAAGAAGCCTTTTGTTACGTGCTTTTGTTTTTGCTTTCAACATTTAAATGCAGAGACAGATGGCTTGACAGTTTTATCAGCACTTGTGCCTTTACACATTCAGAAACCAAGAGAGATAACGAGACTCATAGACGGCAGATTGTGAAAGGGAACAAATAATTTAGGTTTTTTTAAAAAAAAATCAATAAATATTTCAGTGTTAAAAAAAAATCCTGGAGGATTTTTAATACTTTAAGAAAAGGGAAACAAACTGGTATGATGTTGAAATTATAGAAAGCATTTGTAAGCAGTTTTAAATCCAGATTTGGATTCTAAATACATATTGTATGATGTAGTGCAAATAGGATATCAAAATTTATGAAAAAATTGTGGACATAGGGAAAATCTAAGTGCACATGCGAACACACACACACTCTCAACATGTGCTAAGAATGTCCAGCACATGTTTGGTACACATAATACATGTTAGATATTCAAAACACTTGTCAAAGAAATGTATGACAAAAAATAAAATTATTCATCAATTAAGACAAGTATAGTGATAACATTAAAGGTAATTATGTGTCAAAGATAAAGGATACTATTTTAATACACATACATTTTGTAATATTAGCAAAAATGTCCTGATATTTTAAATGCTATATATTTGATGAAGAATCATATATTATTTTCAATTATATTTTGGAAAATGACAATATTAGATGTCAGTGCTTTTTAATGAATGTTTTTCTCCATTTTCAATGTATAAAACAATTCAGTAAGTGGTTCTAAAAGTGAGAAAAACTAACTGGAGACTATTCAATGTTTAAGATGCTTCAGATAATAAACTTTTAAAGGACCAGGCCTATTAGGGAACCAATGGAATGACTGTTCCCTTTAACAACTCATAGTAAAAATGTTTTTATTTCTTTCTATCAATTCATGACACCATGACACAGACTTTATGGAAGAAGACTTAGAGGCATTGTTATTTCCCAAAATAAAACCCAGTGTTTGTATGTGTGTTGTATGTGTCTATGTGTGTATGGGTGTGTGTGTTTCCTTTTACTATCAGGGCAATTACTGGGAATTATATGTATGTCCAAATTCAGAAAGTATAATTTTCCCTATTTAATGTCATGTCTCAAAATGAAAACTTGCCAAAGAAAAAAACAAAGTATGTTTTCCAACCATGCAGCTCAAGCCAATAAGCAAATGGGTGTAAGGTAGTTTAATATAGCTTTTTTTTTTTTCTTTCTTCTTCTATTTTTTTCAATGCTGTCTTGACCCAGTTCTGTTACCCTGGCTAGAGGCTGGTCAGATCCCCACCTTAACTAAGTCTACATCCCATCACTTTTCTTCTGGAGTGCTCACACTCCTAGGTCATTATGTACCCACCTTAATTGCCACAAGGGTCAGGTACCAGGTGACTTGAAATAGCCTCAGCACCCTACAGCCTGAGGAATTATTCAAACCAGTCAATACAGAGAGGCCCCTGGAAATCTAGTTAACCCCATCCTGCTTGACTGTACTTAAACTGCCCTGGACAATTCCGGCTTGTCATTAGCCTGTTCCTGGCACAACCCTCTGTGTAGCCCTGCCTGGTGGCCTTTTCTCCTTTAGGACTCAAAGTAATGAAAATCAATGTCATCACTTGTGTTTTGTCCCACCTTCTGATGGATTTTTAAATCTTATATAACAATCAACTACCCAAAAGACTTACCTAAGAATCTCAAAACTTCTATACATTTATTTATAGACTTTGTCAAAAGCCTTCAAATGTATTTACAAGAATGCGCAATAAGTACAAATCTCTAAGAGCAATTCATATTATTTAATGAAAAAAGATTTGATTTTTCAAGTGAAAGATTTTGTATAGTGCACATAAATTTTACCTGTAAATGTCTTAAACTGTCAGTTATTAGTAAGAACTTTCAGAAAGGATAAAACTTAGAACAAAGTCCACGAGTTGCCTTGTAAAGAGACAGGCCTCCCGAAACCTTGCCTCCTTTTCCTTCCTTTTCTCCCCTGGTGGTTCCCTGCTTTTAAGGCAATTGTTTGTTTCCCAGGATAGGCCAGAAACTCCATGAGGAGAGTGTTGACATCTGCTTTGTTCACTACTGTAGTCCAGGTTCTTGTCACAGTGTCAGCATATAGTAACAGGCTCAGTAAATATTTATGGAATAAATAAATGTTACCAGTTTTGAAAAACAAGGAATAAACTCTATTTGTTAAAATGTGTCACTCAGCATTGAAGACTTAAGAGTCCACATGTACTTATGGATGGATATATGCACAAACATTGTTCTTAATCCTTGGGTAATAGTCTTAATTTAATATGATGGCAATGTATGTTGGATAGGACTACTTAAAAATAATCTTGCATATTCTTTCATTTTAATATATTCAGCAAAAAACTGATGCTATTGATGTTTCTGAGGTAGCTGATAATGTATTTTGTTTTTCCTTTGGAGATATTAACAGGGAAAGAAAAACTTCTGAATGATTTTGGAAAAGTGAAAATTAAGGATTGGTTTATAGGCCTCAAGATACATTATACATCAGGGTGGTGATTATCTTCACTCATGTCTAAAATGGAGTGAATATATTCAACAGAAAAGTTAAATAACTCATTTATTAACTGTCACAAAGTATTGCTAGGAAAAGAGATTTGTTGTGAAGGAAGATTTTGGTGTGATATTTGTGAAATCAGCATCTTAAGGTCAGCCTTTTAAATGGAAGAGATCTTTAATAATTCCTTAGAACATTTTCAACCTCATAAAATTTTAATTAACAATTAACATTGTTCATAGATCATCACTATTGCTTAGCACTATGAGGAATCAGAAGACTGATAGGTCATCTTTTTTTTTTTTTTTTGCCATCAATGGATGTTAAATCTAGTTGAGAGAAAACAAAAATAAAAATGTATGCTCATGAATGTGTAGGACCTCCCCCACCCCAAGACAAATATGCCATTAAAGTAAGAGTTGAGTGAGCTCAATTAAGAAATATGTTATTCATCAATAAAGGAAGATTTGGGGAATCTTCAAAGGGCATATAAGACTTCAGTTGGCCAAGTTAGGGAGGCTTACTGTGGTACATGGAAGCAAGCTGGCCCTAGAAAGAATTAAAGTCATTAAATGAAAACAGTCCAGGCAAAAAGCATCTTCTAAGCCGTGATGCTTATGTAAGGAGTGGGGATTGGTTTAAGCCACGTGTACTGGCTTTGTGGTTACAGAGTCACTGAACACACCAAAGCGAACCTAAAAGAGAGAAATTAGTTTGAGCTTTTAAAGTATGGGCAGAATTCAGAGGACAAAGAAAGGCTCATAGAGAAGTTTAAATTAAATATCCTAAGAAGTAGGAAATCATTGTGGGTTTGTCAGAGAAATATTTGTAAGTAATGAATGTGTTTAAACAAAACAAAACTATTTGCCTTTGAGGGGATGGGAACATAGGTCTGATGGGAAGGAATTTTAAGATTATTCTAAATCCCAGACTTCAGATTTCAAAAATGACTAAAATCTGAGTTTGTATGTTAAGTGTACATTTTAGGCACTTTTTTTTTTTTCACATCCAGTGTCCATTCTGATGTTGCCTGTGTTTTGCGATCTCAGGTGTCTGACACCAACTGTTACCTATCTCAGGTTTTTATTTTTTCTTTCATGTAAGATATAACCTGAATATTATTAAGATAAATAGTTATAAACAGAAAAATCCCACAATTATTGGGCACTTAAAAATGTTAGGAGTGCTAACTTGGGTTTTAGCAAAGACTTACATTCTGATTGTCTAGTGATTTTAATTGTTGAGTAGGCAAGCTCACATTTTCTTCTACATTTTTATTCTGATGACTCTCTGCTTTTGAAAATACTTTATGCCTCAGGCATTCTTGCCGATCCACTTAACCTTGTTCATAAAATCAATTCCTAATTTTCAAGCTATCACTTATCACTTGACCATTTAATCAAGGGGAAAAAACAACAAAAAAACCAAATTTTTCTGTAACCATTTGACTTTTATTGTTTTTCAGTAAAGAACTGACTTCCTGTTTACTTAATCCTGGTTAAAATGTTTTAGACTACCTGCTGGTAGAAAAATAAAGAGAAATATCTATGATTTTCTTTTTTATCTGCATATTAGGTTCCATGTGATCCAATTCTCAACTGAGCTAGACTTTCACTCCAGTGAAATCTGGGTTATTTTAATACACTTAGAAATGTAGCAACTAGGTTAAGCTTGGAAGGAACCGCATGTTGTCTTTGGATGCAAATGGTGTCTTTATTTATTCAGATTTCACCATGCTTGCAGTCTACAGTAATATACTTTAATTAAAATATTCTTTAAAATAATTATTTAGCTTTTTTAAATGTTGCAAAGTCATTTCATGTGACTTAATATTAAAAATCACAGGTTTATATGGAAAAGAACAATATTTTATATAACCATTTAGCATAGTTCTTTTTAATACTGTGTTTCAAGTAGTACTTTTATATTTTGTATTCATAGACTTGTAATGTTAACATATATTTCAACATTGTGCATAAAATTTTTCTGTTTTTCATAATTTCTCATGAATATGAGCTTTTTGTTGAGAATTAGGATGTATGTCAGTAATAATATATATGCCATGGATAAAGTTGACCAGAAATGATATATCATGTGTATATCTGTTTACCCGTGTCTGTCTGTCTGTATAGCTATTTATTTTTCTTTTTTTGTCTGTATCTCTAGATATAAATGAAGGCTTAAGGAAAAGAGATAATTCTTACCTCCACAACAAAGAATTTTATTCCTCCTATGTTATTCTTCAAAGCATGAGAAATAATATCTTTGAATTGCTTTACTTAAGATACTTTTCATGAGAAAATGAGAGTGCCAATGCACTTTTTCTCTAAAGAGATCATTTTAAATGAAAACCCTAACTAGTTTCTTTTCTTATTTTCTCTATCTCTTGTCCTTTGCAGATGGGCCTCTGGGCCCCCGAGGATTAGCGGAAGCTACAGAGATGTGCACTCAAGAGTGCTTGGTTTTGGGTCACTCTGATAATTGCTGGATGCCTCCTGGCTTGGGTCCATATCAACACCCTAAATCTCCTCTTTCAACCTTTGCACCCCAGAAAGAATGGGTCAAGAAGGACAAGCTTGTGAATGGGCACACCCTGACCAGAGCCTGGAAGGAAGAGAGCAACAGGAACCAGTTCAATGAGCGGAAGCAGTATGGCTCCACTGAAGGCCATTTCAACAATGGCAGCCACGTGACAGACATTCCTCTGGCAAATCTGAAGTCTTATAAACAAGCAGGAGGTGCTATGGAGAGTCCTAAGGAGCACCAACTCTAAAAATCAAAGGCTAAATGGGACCTAATAACTTTAATCTAAATAGACATGCTAATACCGTGTGTGTTGAGCTTTATGTATGCAGTAGATCTCTACAGCTATGCCCCTTAGAGCAGGGATACCCATAACTTTGTGTTAGCGCCATGGAGGGTACCATATTTTACCACAAGAGGAAAGACAGTTCTACTAGCCATGTGATCTTCTTTACTAGAATTGATTAAACTCTTCAGAGATCTCTCCATTGTGCAAATATCCTTTTGTTTTTTAATTGCATTTTATTTTGACCCTGGACTGCTGCTATGAACAATAGAATATGCATTTGGAGAGTAAGAAAGTTCCATGGATTAGAGTGACTGACAAACATATCCAGTTAGAAAATTGTGCTTTTTTGTCATTGATCTGTGCTGGGACTGCTATACTTGACATTATACTTCAAATGAAACTTAAAAAAGATAAGCATTAAACCTATTGTGCTGTTAACAACGTTAGTGGATACTTGTAAGTCAATCAGTGTTAAAGTATTTGTAAATAGAAGCAAGTTATTATTAACAACTTTTGTGTACTTATATCGCTCACCTAAAAAATGTTGTAGCATAATTCTGTGTTTTATGGTTGCTTCTTTCCTTTTTTCTTTTTTTTGCCTCTTTGTTGTTATATTCGTTGTTTCTTTCAGTGAGGTGTTTCTGCGTTAGTAGTCTGTCTTGACACACATTGTTCAAAAGATCTCAAACACTTGTGTTGAAAAAAAGGTTCTGGAATCTTGCTTCTTTTATGATAGCTTATGATGCTGGCATTCTATAAAAAATAAAGATAAATAGTGGAAACTTTATATTAAAAATAAGAACTTCTGCAAAAGCTTGGAAATTCAGAACCGATTTTCTTGACATCCTTATTTTCAAAGTAGGCAAAAGCAAAATCACTTAATTAGTAGCATTAAGTGAAATAGTAATGGGAAATTGTTATCCTTCAGAAAGTGATATACTATCCTGTGCTTGTCACTCATGCAAAACTAATGTATTAAAATTAGCATATATTGAAGACAAATTACTATTCAAACCTAGTTTCAATTGGGCGTGTGTGTGTCTACAACCTTGTTGAAATGGCCGTTTGTGTTGATCCTCATATGCAATAATGTTGTTGTAACACAAGTGTTAGACCATAGCCACAAAATATTTAATGTGTTGTGCCTTCATGATGTAACAGAACATTCTCCAGGTAGGCTAGTTGGGGGAAATAAAGGGATAAATCTCTAATTATTGCTGTTTAACTGTTTGTTATCATAGTTGGTCAATGCGTGGCAGGTACCAGCATCTCGTCACTTAGGTCAAACCAACAGAGTGACACCTAATGTTAATAAGATCTCAGTTGCACGTGCAAACAAATCCAAATTCGAACATTCTTAGGAGGTTTTTGTTAAGGCATGACAGATGATTTAAACAAATAAATAGCATGCAACAAAATGTCTTTATTGAAAGAAGTGAAAGTTATCTTAATGCCACAGTTCAACATCAGTTTAAAAGTAAAAAAAATAAAAAAATAAAAAATAAAAAAGGTTTGCTAATCTGATAGTTAATTTGTTCTTACCAAAAATAAAATTACTCTGTAAATAGCAATTCACATTTTTCCACAGTATAATGGAAAATAATGGGTTAGGGGTGCATTGCTTATTGCAGTACATATTTGTCGGTTTGTGAGGGGTGTTTGATGACTTTGACAGAATAAATATCTAAACAATTATCCTTGTTACTGCTTTGCCAGTTCTACATTATTTACAATTATTCAGCTCTTGCAATAAATGTTCTGAATTCCTGACTGTAGTGTGTTAATTCTTGGTCACTATCTAAAGTAATGATTTTTACTCTAATTGTTAGATAAATGATACATTGATAAAACTTAACTTTTAAATAGAAATCAAGGAAGATATGTAAAGGATTTAATACCTATGTTCTAAAAAATATAGTTCCAAGTTAGAGGTAAGTTTCCCTAATGATCTATGAAGTTATTTTCTAGGGAAACTCATGGAGAATGCTGGTTCACTTTCTAGTCAAGATTCATGCAAGTTTCATCAAAGGGAAATCCTGTCAGAAACTGGGCAGGTAACACTGGTTAGTGAGTGAGGTTATCTTCTTGGCTTTTAGTCTCTTTAACAAGATTTCATTACACAAACTCTCATATATCACATTGCTGGCCACAGCAGAAGAGAACTATTCAGGGATTAAGTCCTTGAGACAAGGGCCAAACCTTCATCTATATTTCTTTCAGATAAGGAAAAATAGACCCAGAAACTGCGAAGGAGAGTAAGACACACTCACATACATGCCATGTGTTTATATTCACTGGAGAGCAACTGGACAAGAGTCTGAGGGTAAATAAGCCTGCCTGACTCTTCCTCTAGAGCTTTTCCAGGGGCTATAAGACTCAGGAGAGAGTAGATGTGGAGGTAAATGTATTTGCTTGGACCAGCAGCCATAGGTGAAGCCCTAACCCTTCACCCCTGAATAAACCAGGTTTATCCAGAAGTCTGAAGCATCACAGTCCTCTCCTTCACAGGGACAGAGCCTGCCCTGGGACACAGAGAATGAGTGAATCTGAAAATAGGCCACTCTGGAAAAAAGTAGAATCCTTACCAGCCCACTCCCTTCCTCCACTTTTCACCAACTGAATAAGTCATTCCCCTCTGCCTTGAAGAGTAAAAGGTGAGAGAAACTAAAATAATTACTCTCCTACCTTTTCCTTCCCAAAAAGAATAGAGCAGAGATGCTCTCCTCCAAACCAGAAGTTTGGTAAAGAAACTCCCCATCCTCCATGTATTTCTTCTAATAAATATGACAACCTCTGCTCTTATCAAAGCATTCAGTTATATGCTCTTGTGCAAATTTAAGATAGGTAACATCACAAAGCAAACTGAAGTATTTACTCATTAAGTAAATAGCATATTTACAATGACTAATCCTTAAATATCACCCACCTTGCTTTATTGTGTAGACATTGAACAGTATAAATCATCATCTACCTGGAAATCAAAGCCAGTTACATTTCCTAGTAAAGCACACCCACATATGAAATGTATAAAAATAATGACTTTTAAAGTGATTATCAAATGCTAGATACTACACATTTTCTAAGGCAGGTAGAGACAACTTCATAAGCCAAATATGATCTGTTTGAGTAAACATTTCTACACATACTCTAACATAAAATATATATTTAAATAATGGTCATTTATTTGCAGACAACTGAGTAGTCATTTTGCTGCACTGATGCTATTCAGCAAATCTCATTCAGTAGAGTGGTGTTCCCTCCCCACCATCATTCCTCAGCTAAAGCAAGAAATGCAGCTGAGGACCAGAAGCCATTCTAGTATTTATTAAACTCCCTTGGATAGAAGCCAGGAATGGCTAATTATTATTACTGAGGAGTTTCACAGCCATGCATAAAAGGGGTGCCTTGTCGGTTTCAGTTCTACTGTGGATGCCAGGGTGCTACTCTGTAAAAGGGGAAACCAAGCTATGAAAAGGAGGAGTGGTGCTGGGAGTCTGAAAATGCTTCATTGTTCTGCTTTGTTTTAAATAGAGCTGATCTTCTCTCCCTAAAGGAAGCACCTTCATTGGTTCTTTTGAAAGAGATTGCTTTCAGAGTCTCTCAGTGCTCTTAAAGGCACAGTGATCACATAATGATTTCTCTATATACTGTTCTTCCCTGATCACAACTACCAATCTAAATTTCAGTAGATATCAACCAGGATTTTCACTGTTGAAAAAATACAAAATTAATATCTTAGTAATACAATAAAGACCTTTATAAGATACACTACATAAAACATGACTATCATAGTGATATTTCATTCACTTTAGTACACTCAATTTTCATTTATATTGATGGGTGTTTCAAAGATATCAATTTTCTATTGTCATGATGCCACCATCATCCATTTTAAAATAGTCTTATTTTCTTATGTCTTAGAAGTCCTAAATAGTGCACCCCACAACAAAATGAGTTCTGTTAACATTTTCGTGATCCTAACATATCACATGGTTCTTGAAGCTTTATAGTAAAAATCTTTTTTTAAATAGTCTTTAACTTTTTAATCCTAAAATTTTCTTTTTAAAGTCCTATGGCTATGTTCTTCTTAGAATAAACACAATGCAATTATTATTGGACTCATTCAATGCCAGACATTATAAAGTCCACAGGTATTCAAATATGTTTCAACTTCAGTGGTTTTTCAAATCACATTACAGTGCTATTTAAATTCAATCCCTACATTTTCTGGATCCTTTGTTTTTTTTTAAAAAAATTATTGAAATATTATTGACCTATAACATTGTATTAATTTTGGGTGTACAACATAAAGATTCAGTATCGGTTTAAAGTGCAAAATGATCACTGCAATAAATCTAGTTAGCAGCCATCACCACCCATAATTACAATGTTTATTTTCTTCCGATGAGAACTTTTAAGATATACTGTCTTAACAATCTTCAAATATATATTATTATCAACTACAGTTACTATCCTGTGTATTACCATTGTAGTTCTAACAATGATTTTTTTCAAATTCATCACTAGTTTGGCATCATTGACATAATCCTGAATAATGATACCCCAAAAATAATATTTACTTTGGAAGTCTAACACAATCACAATTTTCTGCAATATAGTATTAGGTGATTCTAAGTAAAATTATACCTTTATATTGAATGATATTATGCCTATTTTCTTTTGACTATTCACATAAGCAGTTGTGGCCCATATTACTTGATATGTGAAGTGCTTTTGCTTTATTGCAGAAAAAAAAATTTCATGAAAAGATGTAAGGTACCATTAAATTCATTTGTCATTCACGCCCAAACATACTTCAGTGTCAGTGTAACTGACAATTTGACCTTGGTGCTGAGGCATCAAACCTCTTAATTACAGACAAACAATTGAATACTCCCTTCTCCTGGAAACATTTTGTTCTCTTGGCTTCCTGGGGATCACACACTTGATTTCCTCCTACCTCACTGGCCAGTCCTTAGATCTTTCTCCTTTTTCAACGTGTTTACTGCTCTAAATTTCCCTCTGAGCACTGCCTCCTCTTCATCTTATAGGTTTTGATGTGCTGTATTTTCATTTTCATCTATCCCTGACTATGTTCTAGGTTCCCTGGTTATTTATTCCTTGACATATGGGTTGTTTAGAGTGTCTTCATCAATTTCCACCTATTTGTGAATTTTCCCATTTTCCTTCTATTACTGATTTTCTAGCTTCACTCTAGTGTGATCAGAAAAAAAGAACCCTTCTATGATTTCAATCTTTTAGAATTTATTGAGACTTGTTTTGTGGGCATATCTGACCACCTCATTTTAAAATTGAAATTTTTCCTCTAGCATTCTCAGTCCCATTCACACCCAGCTCTACTTTTTTTCCCTGTGGCGATGATCACTCTCTAACATGGGTATAATTTACTTATTTACTGATGCTTATGTTCATTGTCTGTCAACCCCCACAAGAAGGTAAGCTCCATTAAGGCAAAGATTTTTAACTTTTTTGTTCACTGATATATTTGTTGCTGGAGAATAGGTTCTGACCTCGTGCAGGAAAGAATTCAAGAGTGAGGCATAGGAAAGTGAAACCAAGTCTACACAGAGAGATACACACTCCATAGACAGAATGTGAGCCATCTCAGAAAGGTGAGAAGGAGAGAGACCAGGAGGTGTGGAGTGTTTAGTTTAAAGTAAAAGTAGATACGCATTCCATAGACAAAGTACAGGCTGTCTCAGAAGGCTAGAGAGAGTGACCATGAGGTGCAGAGCTGTTAGGTTTTGTGGGCTAGGTAATTTCATATGCTAATGAGTAGAAGGATTATTCCAACTATTTTGGGGAAGGGGCAGGGATTTCCAGGAATCAGCACCAGCCCCCCAACCCCCCACCCCACTCACTTTTCGACCTTTTATGGTCAGCCTAGGAACTGTCATGGCACAGGTGGGTGTGCCATAAGGCTCAAGATCTACTGTAAGTCAAATCTTCTAGCATCTTGGTTCTAAACAGTTTGTTCTGTCCTCAGTGGCTGTATCATTTCTTCAGTGGTTGTGCCCTGCCCGCTTCCCTCCTGTCTCATATCCACAGCTCTTAGAATGGTGTTTGCCGCAAGCAGTAGCTCTATGGTGAATGAATGAATGAATGAATGAACTATCTCCCTACCTCTCAGCCTTTTTCATTTCTACAGGTTGTATACATGTGATAGAGATAAATAGCCCAGTTTTCACACTGAAAACAAGATCCTCAGTAAATACAAAATAGGAGCCATTTAGGTTAAATGATTAGGAGATTATAACAAAATGTGTTATTTGCACAAAACTGAAACACTCCACTCATTACATTTTCCCTCTTCTATTCCCTTCTATCTGCTTATTGGAATTGGTCTGTTTTTCCCTAGGGGAACACCAAACTTTTTTTCAATTAATTTCAAGTACAAAATGATTATGTTTCCAGGAATTTGCTGGATTTTACTTATAAAGGAAATAATTTTCATTTTATTCCATAATGTTTCTTCATGGAACAAATTTTCCTTTCCGTACTCCCTGAAGTCTGCATTTTCTACTGACTGTGGTATGTGGTCACTGCTTTTACAGGTGGTGTTTCTTCCTTGACACTTTATGGCTTGAGATTCCCACACAAGCCTTTCTTGCACTCTGCTGCCTTCACTGAACATAGTCTACCCCGGCACTGTCAATACCACCAAGAAGACGATCTTTGTGGCCGTCAACCTAATGGAAAAGGCTAATGTAGTAGCCGCTATAAAAACACACCTTATTTCTACTACAAACAAGCTTTAGATTGCTTTTTTTCCCCCAAATCATTACATCACAGAAAAATAAAAATAACAGAAAAATGACCAAAAAAAAAAAAAAAAAAAAAAAACCAAAAACCCAGAAAGTTGAGGCAAAGGAAATGTGTGTTTGTTTTATACATGTATATGAATTCACATCAATTCTGCACACTTGCCAGAAATGGGCCATGTATTTGTCTCTAAGATAATTGGGAGTCAAAGCAAAACAAACAAGCAAAACCCACTTCATTCATCAGTAAAATATATAAAATGCATTTTAAAATTTTCACAGATCACATTCTATCTTCTTTTATTTTTCTCCAAAGCCTGATAATAAATGGACCACTAAAAATAATATTTTTGAACACACTCGTTTTTTCAATGTTTAACCTTGTTTTAAGTCATAGTTAAATCATGGATATCACTATTTAAACTATATGAAATTCTATATAAAATGTACTTTTAATTTATTTTTAATATTTTAAAAAAATGTTTCTATATCACTAAAGCAATCCTTTTTCACCCTTTGGAAAAACATCATAATAATGTCATCTATGCTGGCCCCCAGAGCACTCACATCACCCAGGTCCCCATCAATCTCTAATTCTCCTCTCTACATTCTGAAGGGACTGATTCCCTTAGGAAAGCCTACCATTTCAGAAGGAGGAAATTACTTCCTTGGCTATCATAGCTGAGAAGACAATAATCCCTATAAAATAATACACATCCAGCCTCAATAATGTGTCCTCATTTCCCACTTGTTTACAGCATCCCTCATAAAATTCTGTTCAGGATCTAAAGGACCACTGACTCTAGATATGGCAGAGGTTACAAAAGATTGTTAAAATCTTCATCACCCAGTGTATGTGGATTAGATGGCCTTTAGTTAAGTTCTATAATATGACAACTAATGCACAGCATTTTTAAAAATTAGGATTTTATTTACTGTTGATTGGGATTATCCCAAACAGTGGTAGAAATAGGGGTAGCTTGACTCAGAACACAGAGGTCTTCAGAGTAACTGCTAGAGAAGCCTGGCACACACAGCATACACAGAATATAATTTCCTAGGAAAATCTACCTAGTTGCACAGTTGTCAGACTGAAACTCAAATATGTGGGAAACATACTTGCCATCCTTTTTATCCACAATATATAATTATTCTTCAGTAAAGTTTGTTTTAGTTATCAATATTATAATTGCACTTAAAAACAGTCTATGCTCAGCATAGTTCTAAGGATTTACATATATTATCATTAATTTTTCCATGTACTTTATTTTTTAGGTGTGTGCTTTTTAGGTTCGTATATTACTGTTCTACAGATGAGGAAACGGAGGATGCAAGGGGTTCAAATGAATCTACTCTAGATCCTACACCCAGCAAGCAGCAGCACCAGTCTGTTGGTCTGACTCTAGAGTCTGGGCTCTTAAACTCTAGGCAACACTACCTCCTTATAAAAGATTCAAACCCTTTTTTGATTCAGACTGAATGATCAATTGCCATTTTTTAAAATAACAATAATAAAATAATGTATTAATTTATTCTGAAATGAATTTCCCCCTCCCACTTAAGAATTTGGTTTACCCAATGGATGACGTATTTATATGTTGGTTTAAATATTTTATTTATTAAAAGTGTAACTATTGTGCTATTTACCCTTAGAACAAAATAGCGCTGTCTAAAATGGAGCACAATTTAGAGGGAATAGAGCCTAAACAGTGTTACTGGGAAATCTAGCTAATGTCCCTGTTGATAGTTTAAGGTGTTGAATTCTTTTTACATACCCCAGGTGTATCTATTCACAGCTCACACCTTTTTACACATGGCACTTGCCTTCTGTTCCCTACTTTGGAAATCAGGTAAGGAACGAAGTGAGCCACACATCAGGCTTCCATTGCCAATAAACAGGGCATTAAAATGAGACCAAAATCGGCTTGACAATTAACTTTAGCAAGCCTATTTTCTCCTCGTCACGGAAAAGCAGCTCCCACTGACATCAAAGGGAGCTATGTGCTCGAACAGAGAACAGAATGGACTCCTGGAGCATCAATGGAGAGAGCTATATGTTAAGCTTCAAAGCATAAACACCCTCTCTTACTGCATCACTGATTTCAATCAACTGCTCTTACTTCTACAGTTTGGTTTATTGTCCAAATGGAGAAGTACTTTTAATTTGACTAACAAGAATCCCAGACTACAGGTGTGAAATAATTTACATATTAAGGCCAAGGTCATACTATGTAGTGGTACCTCATTAGTCTTCCCGTCCCCCGGGACAGGTTGACCACAAATTTTTAAATGTCAGCTTCCTATAGTTCACAATTTTACAGTACACTCTTTTCATAAAACAGTGTGATAACAAATTACACAAAGTGTTAAATATAAGTATTCAATTAATAGCGCTTGAATAATATCACAATATCTGTTGCCCCATTAAGCCACGTGCACAGGGAAACTTTTCATTCCTCTTTCATATTTTGATATTTAATAATTTGTCTGCTTAATTGCTGATGCAAGTACTTGAATATCAGGTGCATAGGAAATACCTGTCTCTTAATGGACACACAGCAATCAGTATGAGAAAACCAACAATACTAAACACCTTGTGAAAGAAAATACATGTGGTCATTTCCTTTAGAAAATGTTAACCTAGGAATCTTGGCATGTTTTATCAGTGAGATATATAGATAAATGGGTAGATAGATAAAAATATATGTGTGTGTGTGTGTGTGTGTGTGTATATATAAAGGTATATAGTTACATAGATTGTTGTATGTTATTTATAGTATTTATTACTAACAGCTCATATGGTTATTCATTGTGTTAATTTGTTATTGCTTATATAATTCCAGAATTCTAAGCAAAGAAGTTCCTCTAGCACAAACACCCATTTCCTAATGGGATGGCTTTAAACTATCTAGTGCAGATGAAATATCACTAGAGGAAAGATTGCTTTAGTTATTCATTCTAGAGGCTCATGAATTAAACTTAGATGGTACAAAATGAAATACTTGCCTTCAGCAATATTTAGTGGTAGTGAAGTTCCCTTTCATATTTCAGTATTTATTAAAATTAATAATGAAATAAGGATAAGGAGATTTAGCTTATAAATCCTACTTGGTTAGAAAAATTTAAGGGAGATAGTAGTACTGAATCTCATCAAATTGAAAAAATCTCCATTTAGCAGGATAAACGTAGTGTTTTATATAATTGACACAATACTCTTTTAGTGAAGTAAAATTGGGAAAATAATATTCACTTCATAGGCTCATGGTGAAGATTGAATGGTAATTCATTTATAGAGCTGAGAATGGCATCTGAAATACAGTAAGTTCTATAAGTGTTCTTTATATTACTAGTGGTAGTGGTGGCAATAGTAGTTTATTGGAAAATCTTTTCCAATCACAAAACATTTCAAATATATTAATTTTACATAATATCACCAATTAATTTTTCTTTAGTTCTACTCCTACTTACTAAGTGTTATTACAAGATTTTTACTAATGAACTTCCCTCTACTCTTAGACAAAATTTTCCCCTAACTCCAGAGAGCAGAGATGCTGTTAGTCAAGAATTCTCTCAACTTTTTTTAACCAAAACAGGTAGAAACTTGGCTGCCTTCTTGCTTCTTTTCTTTCTTCACTTCTGTTAATAAAATTCTTCAACTTTTCTGAATTGGTATCTTTCAACTCTTTCAGGCTTATTCAATAATTATTCTCTTATTATTTTATAGCTCAGGCCACACAAATTCAAGTACTTAAAGAGAGTGGTTCAGCATAGATAAAGGAGAGCAGGAAACTGTACTTTCTTCCTTTGAAAGAGATAGTGATGGCTATTTGACCACCACAGACACTTCCAAAAAGAGGAATGTGTCCAACAGGTGCCAGATCTTCCCAAATTTCAAGTGAAGCCTGTATTTGTGGGGAATATCTCTCTAGACTATGTTTTGGGCTTAAAACAAACACACACATTTGCAGGCCACAAGGTAGCATGTTTGCTAATTAGTCAGAAATTCTCTCTTCTGTGTTCTACAAGTTTAACCTCTTTTTTTTTTAACTGCTTATAAGCTTATGCTTTTTAATAATATTTTAAAATATTTGAACACCTCTAATTTAGAACAAAATAATAATAAATGAATAAATAGAAAATCTTCCTTCCATTTACTTTATCTACTGCCTCCTCTCTTTTTCCACTTCATGATCTTCTCAAAAGTGTACATCAACACACCACAGTCTTTTCTTCCACCTCTAACCACTCCAACACAATTTCTCTGGCTAAATTCTCCATCAGCTGCCTATGTCTTCTCTAAATAAAGGCCACCTCTTGGGCTTTACTTCTCTTAGCAGCATTTCACATCTTCTTAGATTTTACACTTTTTTTTATTGAAGCATAATTGATTTACAATGCTGTGTTAATTTCTGGTGTACAGCATAGTGATTTAGTTATACATACATATACATTCTTTTTCATACTCTTTATAATTATAGATTACTACAAGATAGTGAATATAATGAAATAATACCATTTGCAGCAACGTGGCTGGACCTAGAGATAACCATACTAACTGAAGTAAGTTAAGACAGAGAAGACAAAAATCACATATCACTTATATGTGGAATCTAAAAATTGACACAAATTAACTTATTGACAAAACAGAAACAGACTCATGGATGTAGAAAACAAACTGGTTACCAAAGGGGAAAAGGGAGTGGATAAATTGGGAGTTTGGGATTTGCAGATACTAACTAGCATAAGATAAATGAACAACAAAGTCCTACTGTATAGCACAGGACTCTATTCCTTTATTTTTAAAACTCTGCTGTGTTTTTTCCTATATCTTAAGTGTCTTCTTAGTATTCTATGCAAAACGCCTTCCTTTTCCCAAGTTTGAAGCATTATTCTCCAAGTTTCCATCTTCTCTAATTGCATACTCTAGGTGATATCACTCATGCCAATGTATCAATTACAAGTTTCCCAGGTACACAAATACAGTCGAGCTTTTTCTTACATACCAGATTGATGAGAACAACTGGCCAATGGAATGTTCCAGAAATGCCACAAACTCAATTCCATTCAGCATCTCCATGCAGCTTATAGTGAAGCTCGAAGTCTTGCTTTCAGTCATGTGAGCAAAACCATGCTTCTAGACTCTGTCTGAATCTAGAAATAGAGAAAGGACCAGAGCTTCTGTGTGCCTGGACACCAGAGCTGCTGCAGGTCCTGCTCTAGCTGGTGGGATGGAGGTTTGCCAGAGCAATCATCATGGAGAGAGGCCCAGCTAGCTGATCATGCTAGGACATGAGGCGTAGTGTGACAGCCCTTTCCACTTCTCCACTTTAATTCACTAAAGCCACTAAACCACCTAAGTCATCGAGGACACTGAGGAGTTGATTGGTGCTAAGCAAATTTGGGGCATTGCTTTAAATCTGATATAGGCAGTATGATGGGGTAGCAATCTGTAAAGGACTCTTACCCACTCCTTGACTTGAAGCCCTGAAAATCTATTCTCCACAAGCAGTGTATTATGTTTAAAATGAAATCTTAAACTATCCAATATTTCTCTATTACTCTCAGTTGCAAAGTCCCCAGGTCCTAAAATAACCTGCAGACTCCAGCACACTGTCCTCTGATAACTTGACCATCCTCTTCACAAGCTCCCCCAATAAATAAATGTTTATGGAATCAATTCATGACTGTAATCTAATTGTAGGATCCTCTACAAAGTGAAGTGTTTGAGTCCTTGGAAATGCACACTGGTGCCATCCAGAGAACTTGGAAGACAATCTAAGTGCTGATTATAGACGTATTATAGGTATTATAAAGGTATTAAAATATTGTTAAACCAATTTAGGAGGACTGTTCTGCTCTCTCCATCTCACATACTATGTGTTTTAGGTTTTTTCTTTACCCCACCCCCTTTTTTTTCTGTCCAGGGTGAAAGTAGACTCTTTTGAAAGGAGCTGATTTAGCCTTTACTGCCTTTGCCAAGGTGTAGCTGACACAAAAAGGCAAAAGCAAAAGGGATCACTCCTTCAGTAGGCAAGCACTGGAGAGAAACTGTCTTTCCTTTTGCCCAGGTGCCCCCCTGTGCATTCTTTTAGTCTCTTTCTTATCAAAATATTATCACATTAAATTGTCATTGTCAATTTATTTCCTGGCCACTCCTACCAACTGGGAGCTACTTGAAGGCAGAGACTGACTGGGTCCCCTTATGGAATAAACATCTCATACAGAACTTACAGTAAGCATTTAAAGAAGGTGTAATGTGAAATATGTAATAAAATTCTTTTGCCTAGAAGTAGTCAGCTATAAACATAATGATTATTTGTCAGAATTTTAAAAAGATATATACATCAGATGTGGGTTTGATTAAATGGTCTTTAAATATCATTTCTTCCAATTTGATATTCTGTAATACTTTGTAACACGGTAAGTAGGAGACATGTAAGGGAAGTATATAAGATAATGTAAGGTTGGGAAATCAAGGTCTATAAGCCAAAATTGAAAATTAAGGCACAAAGTTAATTCTGTTTCTTCTAAGTGTATTTATTTCATTAGAAGTTTTTCTTTTTTAACATGATAATAAGGCAGACATTGGACTAGTTTATTCCAGTCTTAAGTGAAAAAACCTTTTGCTCAAAGTTCTTTTTTGATTTCTTCTTCTACTTTGTATCAGAGTATAAATAATTCAAAAACGTTTCAAATTTTCAAATTCAAATATGAACTCCTCAAGAATTATGCTGCAATTGCTAAATGGCACTATAAAATAAAATGGTTGGGCTGTGAATATGAAAAAACTCTATACTCAAATAGAGTTGTTCAAAGTTTTATGCATTAAATACTGAATTATGAGTTATCAGTCATTCTTAAAAGGTGCAGTTTTATTTGAAATACCAAATGATATCCCAGAACAGATAGTAATTTGCACTTACTCAATGCTCCAACATATAGAAGCAGTAATGCTTATGCAGTGGAGATAAACTTCTATTTTAAATTTACCAAGAGTTCCTCCCATTGCTCCAAGTGGAATGATCTGGATTTTAAAACTATTGAAGCTGACAAAAGGCAAAAAGGGATTTATAAACAGTTTTGGAATTTCAGATGAGACATGGGAATTGTGCAGGGAAATACTCTCCCTTTATTCTGGTCAGGTTGACTTGAGAGCAACAGAGATTCATGCAGATTTGAGGCAATCTTGAACCAGAGAGGAAGTCTCACTGAAGACAAATCACATGAAGGTGTTAAGAAGCCATCAGGGCTCAGTCAGAGCTAGAGGAAATTACTATAATGTTTATTCATCCTCTTCCCATCTACCTCCTCCTCCCTCCCACCTCCCTCCCCTCCACCCACACACACACAGAGACAATGGGAATTTGACTTCAAGATGATAGAAGTTGACCACATGCAAAATTTAAAAAAAAACAGATGGTGCTAGAAGTGAAGAGACTGCTAGATTATCTGGTATCCATCTTTGAAGTGTCCCTTCCTAAATCATAATTCTTGACATTATAATCAAACTTCAGCGAAGTTGTATTACATATTACAAACTAGTATTAGCTGTGCTATGCAGGAATGTGTAGAATCCCTTTTTGTCTGGGAAATGGTAACATTTGGAGAAGCAATTTTAAGACAAGAGATACAATGAGAATTCTGGAAGGATGCCACATGAAGACATGGCAAGAGGCAACCAGGATCAATTTGTTGTACTAGAAAAGTATTCCTTGGGAACCCTCAGAAATAGTAAGGGAGGTAAATCTATGTAAAACCCATATTTTCTGTAATCACATAGGACTGGGGGCTTGGGCTATGCAATTTTTGTATCAGAGGAGACACCGCTTTGGTTGAAGAACTCAGGAAGTGCTTACTGAATTTATGTACATAGTATAAAGTCAATTAGTTTACATAAACAAGCATTCATGCATTCTTAAACAGGTCATACTCCCAAAGTTTCCTTGGATATTAAGTGTTAGAAATCTAGATCATTTTTCTCAAGGAGAATGCATCAGAAGCCTCTTTACCTTATTGATTTTTCCTCTAATTCTCAGCGCTTGGGTACAACATTGCTGTCTTTTCCACAGTGTCTTGCTTTCATACAAAGCTTATTGAAACAACATGGATCAAAACACTGTCTTGATTGCAAACCAACTGTTCTTTTAAATTTAAAGAGTAGTTTTTTTGTTTGTTTTGTTGTTGTTGTTGTTGTTTTTCCAACAGACAAAATACAATGAAACTCTTTCTTAGAACTCACTTCCATCATGACATTGGTCTTAAAATTATGGTGAGTTGCCACAGGTGGAATTCTGTACATTGAGAGCAGCACCTGCAGAAGATCCTGATTTTTCTAGATGATTCAAAAGAACAGGGAGTTAGGGGTGTCATGCTGGGACTGGCTGGTCAAGCCAGTAGCACTAATGAGGAGAAGGGGAAAGGCCATGCTCAGGAATCTCCCTCCATCATGATGAGAAGTAGAGATGGAGTGGGCAGACAGGCAATGTTAGGCTGCAGCTATTGGAAGGAAATGAAGGGAAAGGCGTTAAAGAAAGCAAATTCTAAGCATTAGTTCTGATGCCAGAAAATTCTAAGAAACTATTCTTGGGAGCATGACTTGAAATAGTTGCCACTTACACAACAGACTTAGCTTTACTGTCTCAGCAAGAAATACTTATTAGAACACTGCTCTAATGCTTGTTTGACGTGAGCTGAGGTGAAAAACCTTTCTCCAACAATTTTAATTGATTACACACTTCGGTTCTAGTGTAATTTCCACTTTTTTATTAGAAAACTTATTTTGGTAAGCCACCCCAAAATAATCATTAATTTTGGCTTGTGCAGTTTATTTTCTTTGGAAAATTAAAACAATATTTTATCTCTGTGATATTGATTATTTAAATGTGCATTGCCGTTAACATTTCTAGAAACCTACACCCCACCCATTCCTTTAAAATGTAATCTTATCTTTTATGTGCAACTCTATAGAAAACTTTGAAAAGATCATCTGTAATTACTGATCACCTTACAGCTTTAAATATCCAAAAACAAATCAAAAAGAATAGAAGGCTATCAAGTGATGATTATTTTATTTAAAAGAAAGTTTTCACTAGTACAAAGTTATTAGAGTGCAGCTGCCTACTGAATCATATTAACTGTATAAGCACCTGAAAATAATTCTGCATTGTAGTAATCTTAGATTTCATGTTATATTCATTAGAGTAAAATAAAAATAAAGCCTACATAAATAAAATATGCTTTGATTTATTAATTTTAAATATTGACATTTTAAACATTTTTACTAAAAAAAACAAAATGAGACAAAAATTTTAAAGTCTAGTTTTCTTTCTGATTTTAATTATTGTACAACTTCTATTCATAAGATGTTGCTAAAAATAGCAGATAATTATAAATTTTAAAAATCTAGACCAACCTTGGTGTTATTTTTTTCTGTATGATATGCTTCTTAGTTGAAATATGTTCAATTTTCTAAAGGTATACTTTCTACCTCTCAACAAACTTCACTTTAGTGTCAGATGTTCAAACAAGCTGAATATCTTCTTGACAATTCCGAGTATAAGAAATTCTCTTTTGTTACAGAAATATGTTCTCATATTATTTTTGTTAAGTTGACTATACATATGGTCCTTTTATTACTGAAGCTGAACTAGATCAATAAATTTTGAACTTTTTGCTGCACAATGGAATCAAATCATGATTCTATAATATGTTAGTAAAATTAAATAGGAATACATATAAAATATGATTCAACACTGGTTTTATGATACATGTCAAAAAAAAGATGCATGTCAAATATGCAATTTTGTGATAGACTTACTTATTCAAATTTTATAGTGTTTGTCCCTGGACCAAATTCAATCATAACAAATTTTTACTTTCTTCTTCTATTTTTAAAAAGATTTAAGAACTGATTAGGTTTGATCAATCACTATTTTTTTTTTCCTCAGATACTCCTGGATTTTTATACAAAAATTATTTTCCGAATTTTTCCTTTTTGCCATGGCTTAATTTTGTTCATGAATAGAATAGGTATTTCTTAATCTCATTGAAGGAAGGGATAGTCTAGTATTGGAATGGGTATGTAACAAAGTTCTAGCCAGCGATGTAGAAAGGAAAGTCTCTGGCAGAACCTCTGGAGGACAACTTGTTGTTTTTTCCTTTAATAAAAAATTTGCCTTGATTGCATGTAGCTGTCTTGTTATGATAAAAAAAATAAAAGGCCAAGAGGATCATCAAGGTGCTAACTCAGAGCCCTGAACATATTGAGTCTGTGTACTAACCCAGCAGCCACCAACCTTGAGACTTTCCAGTGAGTGAGCAATCAATGTCCTATAGTTTAAGCTACTATTAGTCTTCGATTAATATAAAAATCAACTCTTACAGATAAATAGATTCATAGAAGTAGCTCAGAGTAGCTTGACATCATCTACAAATAGATGTAAGCTGCAACTCTGATAGTTTTTACAGTTTAAAAACAAACAAGCAAAACCAATGAGATGGTATAAAATAGGTGATTTTCCAAAGCAAAGAGAGAGCTGTATGAAAAATAACTATGCCATATGGGTGTAGTGAATATTAGGTGCCTTTGTCATTGCATCTGACTTTCATACTGTGATAATCCTAGCCTAGGGCAATTTCCCTTGCTGTCCAGTAGGAGGGTGGGAAGCCAGTATGATTTGGCTGAAAGAAAATGGAATGAAAGCCAAGCCACCATAAAACTGCATTAGTACTAATCTGATTTTTCAGGAGTAGCTAATAACCTTTAAGAAGCATTACAAATACAAGACCTACATTATGGCAAACACAACAGACATATTCTGCAAGGGCATTAAAATAAACTTTATATTCAAATTAGCAATTCTTTGTTCAGATGACTTATAGACATTAATATCTATATATTGTTAGGATCAATTCTTTTTTCAGGTGAATTATAGCTGTTAAATCTATATATAGTCAAGATCAACACTGTGAAAGCCATTCTTAGGTTTTAACTTGGGACCAATATTAAATTTCAAGCCATTGAAGTATGGTAGATAGAAAAAGCTGAACAGAAACCCATAAACAAAGAGTAAAACCATAGTTAATTTTATTAAGCCAGAATCCTTATAAAAATAGTAGTAAAAAAACACTGATTCAGAATGTCCGTTGTTCTCCTTGTTGAAATTCACCAACTGTGACTCTGTGACCAAGAGGGTGATACTAGGCCATGAAGAACATTTGTCTGTTTCTTTTCACCTCTGATGCTTATAAAGTTTTTTTTCTTTTAATCTTTCTAATCTTTGGAAACAATAATTTTATCTTTTTATCCTCTGTGCCACATGTATTACTTGGTTAATAATAGCTGCCTAATAAGTCTTTACTGATAAATCAACAAATTTCCAACCTCATTAGGAGTAAAAATACAAATTGAAAACAATGAGTTTCAGTATCTTAATCTATTAAATTGCATTTTTTTAGGAAACTGCATGGTATGGTAGAGGATATGATGAAATAGGCCATTTTTATCTATTGCTGGAAAGAAAATAAATTGGCACAAACGTGTACTAATGTGCATGTTTTCTCATCTATAAACAATATTATACTGTAGAGCACAGGGAAATATATGCAAGATCTTGTGGTAGCTCACAGCAAAAAAAATTGTGACAATGAATATATGTATGCTCATGTATAACTGAAAAATTGTGCTCTACACTGGAATTTGACACAACATTGTAAAATGACTATAACTCAATAATTTAAAAAAAAAAGAATACTTAAGACTGGGATTAAATAAAATAATATATAAAAGCATGCCACACAATGTTGGTACATAGTGACCCTTAAATTCTGGTAGCTTACCAAAAAAGACAAGGAAGAAATAATTGAACATCTTTTATACTTTTAAATCATGTGTCTCCCTCTTGACTATAAACTCCATAAGGCTAGGTACCTTTCTCTTGTTTACCGTTGTATCCTGATACATTATACAGCATCTATCACACTGTCATTTAGTAAATATTTGTTAAATTTGTAGAGTTCATTTAGCTCTGCTGATGACAAGAGTAATTTCATATGTGAAACTGGGCTGGTTATCATTGGGGAAATACAATACATTTTACATTCATTGAATGAGCACATATAAGAGGTGGTGTGATGTACTAGAAAAGCACAAGCTCTGAATTTGAAAGAAATACATTCAAAATCTCACTTGCTATCCACCATTCATGACTTATTTAACCTTTCTGAACCTCCATTTATATGTACGTGCCTCTAGAGTGAAGATGATCAATCTCATGGAGTTTCTGTCATATTAAATAGAAAAATATGCATTTTAAAAGGTCAAGAGTTTAGCTAAGCTGCTCCCTGGTATTGCTGTCTTGGCATTCATTTTTGGGGCTCTTCAGCTGAAGCTAGCCCCTCACACAAGAGCACACTGTAGATAAGAGCTCACAGAGTCACAGGCAAGCATGAGTTCCTCTTAGTACTTCCCTAACAGCATTTGTCATCTGCAGCCTCTCCCCTAGGCCTGCCCGGAACCTTCCTTCTGTATGCCCCTTAGATGAGACCCTGTGGAACTTACCAAAACTCCACTCTTTGGGGTTTGAATTGATGTATCTTAGCCTGAGAACTCCAAAATACTCTTCCCACAGACATTGGTAAAGGAATATCCCCCAGGTCCTGCCTCTCTGTCTGCACTCTGCCTTGACCTCCCTGCCAGCTACTTTCTCCAGGACCTGTGAGTAATAGACTCTGTTTCAGTTTCTCTTCTGTTCTGTTGTTGAACCACTCACTGTTCACCATGTGCACTCTGTGCTCGACACATGTTAATTTCACAAAGCCATAATAAAAGCCGTTGTACACTCTACGCAATCACAGTGACTGTAGGTTAGAATTCAGATCTATAACTACTTCCCTTAAATATGAAATTTCAGATTTGGAGGAGACCTTAAAAAACCTCTTTAAACGTTCTAGACAAGGCCTTTACCCAGGCTCAAAACTGGTAAGGTATAGTCTTTTTCACTCTATCACATACTATCTTTTGGTTCCCTTTTCCTTCAATCATTACAATGCCTAAACATCCAAAAGCCTGGTTTCTACTGGGACACTAGAGTTTCTGTCAAGGAGCGAGTAGGAAGTACAGAGTAAGACAAAGCCAACAAGACAGACAAGCGTGTCTTGTTGGGTGCTTGGTTGGCTCCATGAGGGACCAGAGCTCCCTCCTCCCAATATGGCAAAAAGCCAGATACTGTACATTGAGTTTTAGTCTATACTGTCAGAGAAACCAGTATTTCTGCTTAGGAAAACTTTTCTGTAGTTGCATTTGTGGTCTTAAATTCAAAAGTAGAGAGGAAGCAAACATACAGGAAACACTTTTATTTGTGTATTTTCCCCCAAAGTTCCAATGTATTGGAACATACATGAGTAATTCTAACTTTTAGGATTATGAATAAAAGTTATTATTATCATTAATGTTGTTCTATAGTCCGCCATTAAGAGTAGTTTATAAATGTAGCAAAGTGTGGTCCATTCTTCTATGAATTCCACTATTTACATAACACCTTTTACCTAATGAGACAATGCTCAAATGTGTTCTTTCATTATTTCTCACAATTTCACTAGGAAGTCAGGATGTGAAGATGGAAAATTTAAGCTAATAATAATAATAACAGCAAATCACTATTGAATATTTCTTACATGCTAGATGCTATATTAAGTGGTTTTCATCTACCAATTTACTGAATCCTCATAGCAATCCTTGTGAAACAGGGATGCTCTTCCATTTCACAGATGAGAAAATTGAGGCTGAGAGAATTTCAGTTCTTTGACCAACATCACACGATCATCACGTTATGAATTCAACAGCCCAGTTCAAGACAATAAAACCATTTCCTAAATGTAAGCTAATGATAATATTTAATCTAGAACTAAAAAGATTAGTTTTTATTCAGTAGATCCCTTTACCCAGATTACAAGTAGATATTACATGAGTTTTCAGTTACTTTTTCTAAGCAGGAAACCAAGACCTGGAACGAATGAAGTATGTGTAATGATACTTTCACTCCTGAAAACGAATACAGAAGTCAAAATTGTCAATCTCTCTTCTATCATCTCAACAGCTATTGTGGTTTCATTCGACACTTCTGTGGGCTGCATTGTTAACTACGAGTTGAGTCTTCTGATTTTATGTCTCCTTGGAGTTTTTAATATTCCTCACTTTCTGACAATTTTTTTTTTAAGTAGGGAAATTTGAATTCAGTATTGTGGTGATTGTTTATAGAGTTTAGTTCGGCTGTAGATAATGGAAACGTCTTTTGTAAAAAGTATCGTTTTATTAAGCTGAAGGTGGGCTTTGTTCCCTTGATAACTTTTTGACATTGAGACTGCCAAGAGAAGATGGATTTGTATTTCAAATGCTTTGAAGTTGGGACAGTTTAAATGAGGGAAATTTCAAATGTCACATTGAGACACAGCAAATTCCTTCATTGCCTGAAGCAGATAAAGAAAAAAAAAAAGTCTGACTCATTTGAGTTTTTCTTTTAAAGCTGTTTTAAAATTGTAATGATGGAGTGTTTATATGTGTCAGGAGTTTTAAGGCTTAGTGACATGATTAACTGAAAACCAACAACATTAGTGCTGTTTGATAGTATCAAGATTTTCATTTAAGTTTAACTTTTAACTTTAACTTTTTAACTTTTTGCACAATGTCTATAAGTTGGAGTTTTAGAAGCTGTAGTTCTTGGAAGAATATTTTATTTGGCAGAATCATCTTTAAAGAGGTGCACATTTTTTAAAAAATGTCTTATTTCTCATATTTATTTCCCAACTGTTTTATGCAGGTGAAATAAAATAAAAGCAACATTCATAATACACTCAAATAAAGAAAAATATCATAAGATATAGCCTGAAGAAGAATTTATAGAAAGGGATAGGGCCTTTCCCCATTCCATTTCTAGACTGGTTAATACCCAACTTTTTTGAATCCAACCCACAATAAGAAATACATATTATACTGTGATTGGGCACATATATCCAAATGCACAACTGAAATAAACATTTCATGATATACTGCATACGATGCACTCTATTTGTTATTCTTTCTCTGTAATATTTACCACATTTTGTTTTATTTAAAGCAAAATAGTGGCCATTAGCCCTAATGGAACTTCATAATCCACTACTTAAGTTTTTGAAGTTTTGGAGAGAAAATTGATCTTCCTTCTTCCATATCCAACCTATGTCATCATTAAGTGTCTTTGTAGCTATACAAGAAATCCATAACTATACAATTTTGGGTCATTCAATAGTTACATTCTCAGATGACCTTTTTATAAGACATTGAAAGTTTCTGTACAGTTAAAATTATTAATATTGCTATGGCCAGATTTTAATGGATCCCAGTTTACTATTTTTCAAACACTTTTTCCTACACATTTCAATTGAATACATTTTGAAAACATAAAATAGTTAACTGGTTTGGGTATTCTTTGCTAATAAACATGACTATTTTCACGTAGTTATAAGGTATGCCAAACTGTCTTTGCTGAAGGCAAAAATTCTTTTTACAGAAGCAGGATTACTCTTTTCTGAAAACAAACATGTTAAAGATTTGCCTATAAACGCACCACTTATTACATTTATTAAGGAATGGAATTAAACTCTGTTATCTCTCACCACTTCCTTCTCATTTCTTAAGGAATCATTTTACCCCTAGAGATCAGCCATAATCTTAAATTAGCTAAAGTTAACTGAAGTCCAGATACTGGAAAGATTTGCAGAACAGCTACTGGTCTGCAGATTTGTTACCTGCAGCCAAATGCAAACTGATGCCGATCAATTGCCCGCCTGCATCCTCTAATATCTTAACCCTATCTTTGGGACCTTTCCCAGGACACACACGTGCGTGCGCACAGCACACACACTCACTCGCTTTCCAGAATCCTATTGTGATCTGTAGTCTGCTTAGTCCAACTATACTTGATCTCTCTCTCTTTCTCTCCATCTTTACCTCTCTTTCTATCTCTGTACCACTGTATTCTTTTCATGAAATTTAGCATTTGCATCTGACTTTATTCTCCCTAAAATGATCATATTTCAATGAATGGCTCTAGATCTGAATCTGTCCCTTGTTCTCTGCCATTGGTCAGAGCCTGGCTGAATCACAAGTTTTCTGCCTGCTGTGGTCACTTCTTCCCTAACTATTTGTATATTTCCCTACATTTAAAAACTCTGCAAGTCAAATATTGACCTGACTTACGCTTTGTCTCACCTTCTCTCATGTCTCCTCTCATCTGGCAGTTCCTCTCTAGGGACTGCTCACTACTCACCTTACTCTTTTTCAATTGGCCATAAAGTAAATTCCTGGAAAATGAACCACGATTTTCATTTGGGTTATATTTTAAATGAATAGATAATTCCTTTGGAGAAAAGCTGAAAAACTTGATTTGTCATCCTCCCCCTGGGAATAGGTGATGATATCACATCTTGCCTTGAATACAAAATAAGGTAGTGTCAAATTGATCAGATTACAGTGCTATCAACATATTTTATTTAAAATAAATAGTGTGCATGCTGGTAACTTCCATTGCATGTCAACTTTGTTCACTACTAGATTTCTAGCATCAGTACAATGCCTGCACTTAGAGGCTTTTTAATATCATTTGTAAAATTAAATAGGGAAATGTTCATGTCCTTAATTCAAATGCCAAAAGTAAAACAGACTTAAGGGGAATGTGTGTGTCAGTGTAGGAAGAGGAATTCATCATCTTCTTTTGCACAATAAACTGTCATGCTTTCAAGAAAAAAAGGAAAATAGTTCAGTAGAATAATGTAATAGCTGCTAAGTAATGCTAAAAGCTCTTCTTGTTTTAGTTTATTTTCCCTTGGAGTTTTTATGTGTTACAAAAGATACTGATATTAATTGTTCCAAAGCAAAGCTTCATTTTTCTTTCAGATATGCAGGATGCTTCCATGAACACAAATTGAAACACCTGAAAACTATTTATATTAATAGTAACTACTTTAGCACACATTCAGCCCTGTTAGCCTCTTTGATTCAGGAGTGCTATTGAGGAGGGGAAAGAACCTGCACGCTCTTCACAACCCTCCCTCTCCACGTTCCCTTGAAGTACTCAGGGCTACCCGGTACCTACATCCTACAGACGTCTTTCTTTCCAATCTTTCTGGAAAGAATGGCACCAGCAGTCGGCAGAATAACAATCACCTTGAGACTTAACACTGGGAAAACAGTTTGTGTATGAAACAAGGAGCTAATTGTTCTAAGGACAGCCCAGATATTTCCCTGTAAATCTTCCTCCAGCTCCCCTGAGAATCCTTGGACAACTTTTCCCTTCATCCTCCGTGCCATACAGGCAGACATTAGGTCAGACAGCCTCTCTGCAGGTAAAAGAAAACAAGTTCTTTGGAAACAGAGCTCAGGTTGAAGGTATATTCTGGGTCGTCTGCCAGTAGCCCAAACATGCCTGCCTGACAGTCTCATGGAAACGCTTGCAAGGAAAGGAAATTGTAAGGCTGCTTCCACCGAGAGACTCTGCAGGCAAACTTCTGGACTAACTCCAGCCATTACACATTTGGAAAGGGTTTCACACAAAGATATTTTGTGCATGAATGATCTAGAGGAATAGGTTTCTGGACCAACTGGTGTGTAGCTAATTTTAAAAAGTCAGTTTACCATAACAATTATTTTATGGGCTGCGGAGCAGATCTCATTAAAGGAGGAAAGGAATCATAAATTAAAGGAGAGGCAAACACATTAATATGCCTAATGCTGCCTCTCTTAACATGAACATAACAAATAGGATTAAGAATACAATTTCATTTTCTCTTTCTTTAAAAAATTAGAATTGTTTAGTGATGATAATCAAACATGGTATCTGTCAGTTTCTTTATTTGGTTTCTCATAAACATTTACAGAATACCTACTGGTCTGTTCACAAACTTTTCCAAAGTTGTACTAATTATTTTATTAGTTTATCCAATTATCACATCCTCTTTTGTTTTATAGAAATATTTTTGGAAGTCCTTGTATTAGTATTTTATTTCTCCAGTGGTTACCCACTTTCTTCTATAATCTGGTTTGGAATTAGAACAAGTTTCTCAAGGCTGTTCTTCACAGCTATTTAGAGAAAATAAAATATGTATGCCTCATTACATCTTTTGCTGAAAAAATTCAATGTTTTTAGTCTGATTTCTTTGATTTACTTAAGAATATAGGTTTTTATACATTTTTTGCTCTTCTTTTTCTTAATATATATTTTTTCTTTTTTTTAGAGGAGTAGGTAATTTGGTTTATTTATTTATTTTTAGAGGAAGTACTGGGGATTGAACCCAGGACCTTGTGCATGCTAAGCATGTGCTCTACCTCTTGAGCTATATACCTCCCCTCCATATATATTTTTTGGAGTGAGGTGTTTAAAACATTATTTATTTAATTTTATTTTCAAATTGAATTATAGTTGATTTACACTACTATGTCAGTTTGAAGTATACAACATAGAGATTCAACATTTTGATGGATTATGCTACATTTAGAGTTATTTTGAAATATCAGCTCTATTCCCTGTGCTGCATCCTTGTAGCATATTTACTTTATATATAGTAGTTTGTACCTCTTAATCCTCTGTTCTTGCCCCTCCCTGCTCCCTTCTCCCCACTGTTTGTTCTCTGTATCTGTGAGCCTGTTTCTGTTTTGTTATACTCATTTGTTTGCTTTATTTTTTAGATTCCACATATAAGTAATAACACACCATATTTGTCTTTCTTTGTCTGACTTATATCACTAAGCATAATACCCTCCAGGTCTATTTGTTTAAAATTACAAAATTTCATTCTTTTTTATGATGGGCTAATATTCCATTGTATAAGTAGATGCTATGTGTTCTTTATTCATTCTGTTGATGGACGCTTAGGTTGCTTCCATATCTTGGATATTGTAAATAATTCTGTAAACATTGAGGTGCATGTAAAACATCCATTTTCCTCTTAAGTTTGTTTCTCTCTCCTCTCACAAACTTTCTGCAAATGTTAATATATACACATATATTTCATTTTTTATCTTTAGGAAAAGATTTCATGTATATTTGCAATATATGCAAAGTGCTAAACACTTTTAAGATAATTTCTCTAAGTCTTAGGAATGATTCTAGGGCCCCTTACTATTAAATACCTTTTCTAAGCTTTCATTAGTTTCATAAATGTTCACTGAATTATATCTTAGGTGGTGATGAATTCAGATTTGTAGGACCCTAAGCTTATATAATTTGGGAGGCTGTCTTTAATAAAAAACTATTGAATGAAACAGTTTACAAAATAACAAATGTAATTCTCCAAGGAAGACCTACAAATGATCAATAGGCACATGAAAAAATGCTCAATATCACTAATTATCAGAGAAATGCAAATCAAAACTACAATGAGGTATCACCTCACACCAGTCAGAATGGCCATCATTCAAAAATCCACAAATGACAAATGCTGGAGAGGCTGTGGAGAAAGGGGAACCCTCCTACACTGCTGGTGGGAATGCAGTTTGGTGCAACCACTGTGGAAAAAAGTATGGAGATTCCTCAAAAGACTAGGAATAGACTTACCATAGGACCCAGGAATCCCACTCCTGGGCATATATCCAGAAGGAACCCTACTTCAGGATGACACCTGCACCCCAATGTTCATAGTAGCACTATTTACAATAGCTAAGACATGGAGACAGCCTAAATGTCCATCAACGGGTGACTGGATAAAGAAGAAGTGGTATATTTATACAGTGGAATACTACTCAGCCATAAAAACCGACAACTTAACACCATGTGCAGCAACATGGATGCTCCTGGAGAATGTCATTCTAAGTGAAGTAAGCCAGAAAGAGAAAGAAAAATACCATATGAGATCGCTCATATGTGGAGTCTTAAACAAACAAACAAACAAACAAAGCATAAATACAAAATAGAAACAGACTCATAGACATAGAAAAAAAACTTGTGGTTGCCAAGGGGGCAGAGGATGGGAAGGGATAGACAGGATTTCAAAATTGTAGAATAGATAAACAAGATTATACTGTATAGTACTGAGAAATATACACAAGATCTTATGGTAGCTCATGGAGAAAAAAAATGTGACAATGAATATATATATGTTCATGTATAAGTGAAAAATTGTGCTCTACACTGAAATTTGACACCACATTGTAAAATGATTATAAATCAATAAAAAATGTTAAAAAAGAATGTTTAACAAAAACATAGGGGCTTGTAAAATACTCATTTGGAGTTCTCCCAGGGCCTTGGAAGGTGCCTATGGAAAGAATGGACCCTGAAGCCTAAGACTTTGTTATCTTCATAGGGAATTTGCCTTTAGTTTCAAACACTGTAACTAGTGCTGGGAACACAGAAGACACATCAAGACCACATTCATGAAGTTCACAGTCTAGAGGGAAATTGTGACTTTAAACAAACCTCATATCCAATCAACATTTCTATTCTTATTCTGCTGGGGTAATTTGTCTGCTTATTCAGCCTCCCCCATGTGACTTCCTTTCCAGTTCTTTGCACTGGGGCTTCCAATACCCAGCTCATCATGTTCAAATGGCCCTGCTTTTCCTTTCTCACTATGTATCATTCACTCCAACTTTAGCCTTAGAACCTATTCCAGAGCCATCTCTTTGCTGGTGGGTAACTCATTATTCTATTAAATACTGGAAACTCTTGATGGACAAAATAATGAACATTCTTCCAACTCCATGGTTATTTTTTTTAATTTATTTTATTTTTTATTTATTTATTTTGAGGGGAGGTAATTAGGTTTATTTATTTATGTGTGTGTTTGTTTATTTATTTATTTAATAGAGGTACTGGGGATTGAACACAGGGCCTCGTGCACACTGAGCATGTACTCTACCACTGAGCTACACCCTCCCCGTCCACGGCTATTTTAAATAATTAGTTATAAGTTGTGATTGATTTAAAAGTCATGCCATGTAAAGAGACATATTATACTCATCAGCCAGTAGTTCTGTGATTCCTTCCTCAACTCTTCTGAAATCCTGGATATGGTCAGATTCCTCCAAAGACACTGAAGAGTCTTCGGGGACATGCAACAAAGGGCTTTTTACATGAACCTCTTGGCTCCTGTGATCGCTTCTCTCAGACTCTGGTTTGCTGTGATTAAACCTGCAGTCACTGCCACTGTCAAAGGCCACAGCTGCTCCCCAAGGGGCCACCACAGCTGTGGTGCTCGATGCAGTCTACACTGAGGCTACAGTACTCAAGGTCAAAGAAGCTGAGAACTGAACCAAAGAGAACGCCCAGAGTTCTGACAAAGCAATGGGAACTTCCTGCAGTACTGTAGAGGTTTAGACCCCAGTGTAGGGGAGGCAACATCTCAGATCTTTAGTGGAGCAAACAAGAAAGCAAATATCCTCACCACCACTCCATCCTTTCCCATCAACATATTATAAGAAAGTTTTCAAGCATACAGGAAAAAATAAAATAATTTGTAGTGAACATCTGTATCACCACTTCCTTGATGATACTACTAATATTTTACGATGTTTGCTTAAACACATCTCTATCTACCTATTCATCATCATCTTGTTTTTTTGGTACATTTAAAAGCACACTTTTCCTTAAATACCTCAGCCTGCAAACCACTAAAACTAGAGTTTATGTGAATATTTTTGGAAGTAAGGACTGTCAAAATAAAAGCTCTTTTATTTCTTATGCAATAAAAAGTCTTGCTGTATGGTTATTGCTTTCTCTCTCTCTTTTTTTTCCCTTAGGAAAATTTTCACATAGATTTTTATTCTGGTCTTTCATCACTTATCTTCAAATTCAGATTGCTCTTTGCAATTCACTCAAGAACTCGACGACCGTTTTCATGATCTACTTTGTGTCAGCTTCTGCCATTACTACTGGTAACTATAATATTGATTAGCAACCCATTTCTATAACACAGAACTTGTTATCACCTGGAAAAAAAATCCACCTGTGAGAATCTTAGGAGGCAATACTCCCTAGTATTTCTATACAGCATCCTGGCTTATTTTGTTAAAGACTTTTGAATAGCAAACAGCCTTGGCAGCTAGAGAAAACCTATTTCTCTACGTTTGTCTCCTGACCAATATAACATGAATAAAGAACATCTCCTTCCCCCAAAACATTTCAATATAGTGAAGTCTTCTTCCTCCACCCTCAGATGATACACTGAAAGGTAATAAGACATGATTTCCCTTGGACAGATATTGGGCAGATTTGCTAGACGTCACCTTTTAGATTTGATGTTTCCTAAACTTGGTGTTCCTCAGCATCACTCACACCAGTTCTTTTAACCGCATCCAGACCTAGCATTCTTATTACATTACATGTCAGTGTGTCATCCACCCTATCTTCTACTTCCTTTCTCTCATGCACCTGACTCACATCTCTGCCTGTTCTATTGATGTCATCCTAAATTTGCTTGATTACTTTATTCAACTGTGAATATCCTATCCAACTCCACAAGTTAATGTCTCTACTCTTGTGCTTGAACTTTTGAACTCAGTTAGTTAAAAAAAAAGGGGGGGGAGAGAATTTTGACATCTTTAAATATTTAAAGAATATGATGACTTCAGCTGCATTATTAATCTTACCAGCATTATTTTTTCCTTTTGTTTAACGCCTTTTATCTCTTACTCCCCACATAATACATAGAATCCGTCAGTGTTTTCTCATGGCTTCCATGATGAAATCCAGACTTCTGATAATGGTTAACTTTCTGAATGATCTGGTTCCATAATGCAAGTCTAACCATACTCCATCCATGTCAAACAACTGGCAGGTCCCTGAGTACAGGGTAATCTGTCATGTCTGGAGGCTCTGCAAATGCTGTTCTCTGTCTGGATTGCCCTTTTCCTCCCTTTCCACCTAAGAGGGAAGGACAGCCTGACTCCATATTAGATGTCTTCCATTTTCTCTAACCCTGTATTCTGTTCCCTGTGCTTAGTCAGGCTGGTTCTGTACCTTTTGTAAAAGAATGTTGCCTATAGCCCGAAATATATAGGAGAGCCCATTTTCAATGCTCTGACCTTAAAACGTGTAACAATTTTCCATTCATACAGTGATAAAAAGTTGCAGAACAGATACTTGTTGGAGATTTATAGGAACACAGTGACCTGACCTATGTGGACAGCTACAAGAACAAATGATTCTTACCCCAAGAAGTTTGCACCAACCAACCACTTTCCTTTCCCTTTTTAGTACAAAAGAGCCTGACTTGGGTAAGATGGTTCTCCAGGACATTAGTTTGCCATTTTATTGCTCTGCTGGCTTTCTGAATAAATTCCTTATTCCCCCAACACCTCGTCTCCTGATTTATTGGCCTGTCATTTAGCTTGCAGTATGAGTTTGGACTTAGTAAAACAACCAATGGAATTATATGGATGCTCTCAATCTTCCTTCAAATATCACCAACTCTTTTGACTTTTCAGAAGGAAAGAAAATTTTGTTAGAAAGAATATGGCTTTGGAGGAAGGTATGGCTCAAGTGGTAGAGCACATGCTTAGCATGCATGGGGTCCTGGGTTCAATCCCCAGTACCTCTAAAAATAAATAAATAAGCCTAATTACCCTCCTCTCCTGCAAAAAGAACATGACTTTGGAGATGTACTTGCTTGGATATAATTCTTTACTTAGCTTAGACATGCCACATAACATCTATAAATCTCACATTCCTATAAAACTGACATAGTCATGTTTTTTTAAGTTTGTTGTACTAGAGAAGTAAGAGGTGAGTTATGTAGGTAATGGATATGTTACCCCCATCAAATGTAACTACATAGTGTAACTTTAGCTTTGTGTCAAGTCAGATAAAAAGAAGGTTTGCTTTTGCCCTTTTACCTAGATTATTTTTCACAATGGTCCACAAAACTAATAGCTGGTTTATGAACATTGAATCTCTATTATACAACACCTTTCAAAGTGAAAATAAAAGATACTTACTTTGTGACACAATATTCATGAAATAGATGTCATATGACAAATTTATTTTGGAATTTAGTGCCTCAATACCATTTTTATCCCTTAATAATTGGTGTGTTTTCCTCCATTACATAAAATGAATTGTGTAACCCTGGAGTGTCAAAAATTTCAGAACCAATTTTACTATTATAATAGTGGTAACTATATTCCTTTCACACACACTTTTTAATTTCTTTTTTCCATTGCTTTGATTTTTTTATTTCTATTTGAATAACACTTTATTCCAATCCTCAATATTTTAGAAATTGATAGATATTCATAGGGAAATACAAAGGAAATACTTAATTCTCTTTTAAAGTACAGTACATACCTTCAAGGGGTTTGTTATTCAAAATATTCAAAATCAGCTTACATTAAAAGTGGATGGAATAAAAACATTGAACTTGAAAATAAAATTTCAAAAAACAAGGATGACTTTATGAAAGGATCTATTATTTAAAATTCTACTGATTACAACAAACTGTGTGGTGTTATTTAACATATGTTTTCAAATAAGTCATTTTATTTGAGTGGTAGAACACTTGTCTTAGTCTGTTTGAGCTGCTATAAAAAAATACTATAGATTGGGTGGTTTAAACAATTAACATTTATTTGTCACAGTTCGGGGGGCTGGTAAGTCCAAGATCAAGGAGCTGTTATTGAATTCAGGTTTAGGCACTCACTGCTTAAAAGCCAATAATCAAAAGGAAAGTGTCACTAGAAAGTAAAAGTGCTTTAATCAGAAAAGCTGGCAATCTGGGGAGAAGGTGGACTCATATCCAGTGACCAACTCCAAAGATTCTGCTCAGCCATTGAAAGAGTAGGAAACAAACAAAATGGCTTCCCCAATGCGAAAGCTGTTTGCTGATTCACTCTGACTTAAAATTCTTGTAACTTGTTTTTCTTTTTTCTCTGACAAACCCCCATCTCTGCTTCACTTGCTCAACTGCTTTTGTTCTAAACAGCCCCTAGCCTTCCCATGACAGTCTCCACTCCCTGTACATTCTTTACTCAGAAGAGTTTAGCCTTTAACCCAGAAGATGTGCTCCAGAAAGGTGGTCACATGGGCTGTTAGCCTCAGAAGAATGAACAGATCCTTTGGAGTTTCTCCATGACACGAGGTGGATTCATCAAGATTAAGAATACAGTGCCCTGGAAAACATCCTGATTGTTGTCACCTTTCTGTTCCATTTGGTTTTCTATAAAAACCTTGGGACACCAACCCGGACATGGATTCCCAGTCTCTAGGCATTAGCCTGCTTTGACTCCTCTTTGCCTGGGAAAGCAGTAAAGCTGTCCTTTTCTAATTCTCCCCAAACTCTGCCTCCAAGTCTCAATTTGGTGATTGAGGAACAGAGGCTGGTTTTTCAGCAGCACTATGGCAAGTTTTAAAAGGAAAAATGGAGAAAAGAATCTCATTGAATCATTGAGGCAGGAGGTTGGATTCTGCATTATTCTCCATTGTGTGCAGGCTGGCTGACTCTCCAGATGTTATCTTGCTCCCTGTGATCTGCCTGCAGGATTTCTAAGGGGGCTGTTGGGAGTAGAGAGCTAGTCATTCTTTAACATCTCAATTCTTCATTCTTACTTCTTTTAATCAAGGAAAAGAATCAATAGGTTAGGCAAGTCATGGTGTGCATTCAGGAAAGTGTTTGTCAAGAGTTAGTTTCAATTGCTTAGTGATCTCATGCCTATAATTAAGTTCTTTTTAGGTTAGGAGGGGACAGAAATGGCTAAACAAGGAAGGGGCAATTTGTTTTCAGAGCCAGCAGATTTAGTATTTGATGAGAACCTGCTTCCTTGTTCATAGACAGCAATCTTCTCACTGTGTCTTCCTTTCATGGAAGAGGCAAGGGGTCTTTCTGGGGTCTCTTTTATAAGAGCACTAGTCCCACTCAAGAGAGTTCTGTCCTCATAACCCAATCAACCCCAAAGGCCCTGCCTCTAAATACCATCACTTTGGTGGTTAGGCTTCAACATGTGGATTTAGGAGAAACAGAAACATTCAGTCTATAGTAACACCCCTGTAAGAGAAGTAATCACAGGACCCCACCCAAACCTCACCCGTGGATTTCACCAGAAACCTCAAAATGCCATGATTCTTTGTGATCTGAACACTGCACTTTTGAGGAGACATAAAGCAATAATTAATTACTTGGCTACTGGATTAGCTTGAAATTCTTATTTAGCAATTTACCTGCTGAGGGACTTTTGGAAAGTTGCTTACTTAGTTCTAAGTGCCTCTATTTCTCCATCTATAAAATGGGAATAATATTATACCCACAGAACATTGCTGTTATAATAATTAAATAAAGTAGTGATTAATAAAACTTAGAAGAGTGCCTGGCATGTAATAATTGTTCAAAAATATTAGTTATTTTTATTGTACATTCTGAAATAAAAACTGTCTTTCATTACCAATGCCTGCCAAGGGCATGAAAAGCAAAAAGTTATTTATTGTACTTACTCTAGAATAATGCTCAGGGCAGGAAGGCTGGTAGGGAGATGTTCTCGTAAGGCAGGAAATGTTATTACAAAAGATTTGTTTTGTAGAAGACAAGAAGGTAACAAATACATGTGATTTTTATGACGTAGTAAAATAGTGACAACTTTCTGCGCCCTTTCCAAAAATCTCTACAAGTTTGCTTTTAAAGACTCTGTAAGAAATGCCCATTTCTTTGAGAGTGCAGAAAGATGAAAATGCTGCTGTGAATATTAATAATCCAGTCTTTGTTATTTTGGAATACTTTTAGTTTAAGTTATCATGCATGTGGTATAAATTCTGAGTCTGGTTTTTAGAAGTAAGAAGATAAGGGTGGACATGATTAAAGATGATATAAAAATATATGACATTAATGAAAACTCTGGAATAATAGAGGGGAAATAGTACAGGGGCAGAATGACACTTAAAAGACT